>NC_090396.1:71053110-71353110 GCF_036365525.1 Heterodontus francisci | reverse complement strand
ATTCACCACATTCAACATTTAATTCCTCCACCACCGACGCACAGTGGCAGCAGTGTGTACTATCTACAAGATGTACTGCAGCAACTCGCCAAGGCTCCTGCGACAGCCCCTTCCAAACTTGCGATCTCTACTATTTAGAAGAACAAGGGCAGCAGATGCATGGGAACATCACCACCTGTAAGTTCACTTCCACGTCACATGCCATCCTGACTTGGAATTATATTGCTGTTCTTTCACTGTCACTGAATCAAAATCCTGGAACTCCCTAACAGCACTGTGGGTGTACCTACACCACAGCGACTGCAGTGGTTCAAGAAGGTGGCTCAGCACCACCACCTTAAGAGCAATTGGGGTGGGCAATAAATGCTGACCCAGCCAACACCACCCATGTCCTGTGAAAGAATAAAAAGGGACTTGTTTTTCCTTCAGAACATTTTAATACTCCTCTGCCTTGGAAGTTGCACTAAGTTTGCAATTTCAGTTGGGTGGTCACCTTGGGCTGCTATTGTCTGCTCTCAGCACTGAGTGCACAGTCTGCTTGCTCCCTTGGCCAAGATTTAAATTGGACAGGGGACTATTTATAAAGGAAATGAAGCAAGTATCTCCAAATCTCAAACTTGACCACCAGTTGAATTTATTCCAAGGTTTCAGGCTGACGAGCTAACTTGGTGTTAGTTCAATCCCTTACTCTGTCAAGTTTCTCCCAACTCTGCTAAACTGCTGGTGTAGGTAGGTACTGAGTGCTTCCCGGTGTTAATATGGATGTGAATGCTGCACCACACTCTTGTGCATATGATCTGGTGGCCTGCCTGCATCGCAGTGGTCTCTACTTTCCTACAGGTACATGGCCTAGAAAATAAACCAGAACTTGGAAGGGGCAGTATGGAAAAGAGGTTCTGTAGTCTTTGTGGCACAGTAATATAGGAGAGTAATAGAGTACAGGCTCCTAAAGTTTAAACTGATTTGTCTACATCAGTTTTCATTTTTGCTGATTATCAATGGTGGATATTTGTTGAAGTAGATTGGGTTGGAATTGTGGGGCAATTCCTCAGATTGCCAATGTGCACTTTGGTAAAATTTAAAACTGCAAACCACGTCTTCAATATAGATGGATTATGGATTTCTCGAGGCTAAATTCCTTTAATATGGGAACAGTTCTCTGGCTCAGTCCTTGTGTTCTATTATTTAGAGTTCCTTCTGGAGATCAGTGTACAGGCTTACATCTCTTTGAAGCTGTTAAATTCAAATTATGTTAATTTAAATTGAAATTAAGCATAAAAAGCCTCTTCTGGTACTTTATTAAAATTTATTAATTTCTATTACTGGATAATTAGATTTTTTTTTATATAGCTAAAAATGGCTTCAAATCAACAACCAAGCCTGGCAGTTCTCTCTTTATCTGCAGGGGCTAAAAGAGTTAAATGATGAGGACGGGTTGCATGGACTAGGCTTGTATTCCCTTTAACATAGAAGATTAAGGGATAATCTAATTAGGGTGTTTAAGACGGTTAAAGGATTAGATAAGGTAGAGAGAGAGAGAAACTATTTCCTCTGGTCGGGGTGGTGGGGAGCAGTCCAGAACCTTAAAATTAGAATTAGGTCATTCAGGGATGATATCAGGAAGCACTTCACACAAAGGGTAGTGGAAATCTGGAAAACACACCCTCAAAAAAGGCCTGGATCAGTTAAAAATTTACAAACTGAGATTGCTAGATTTTTGTTAGGAAAGAGTATAAGGATTACTGAACCAATGCTGGTAGGTGGAGTTGAGCTATTAATCTAATTAAATTGTGAAATAAGCTCAGTATGTTGAATGGCCTACTCCTGTACCAATGCGTTCATGGGATGTGAACACGCTAGCAAGGCCAGCATTTGTTGCCCATCCTTAATTGCCCTTGAGAAGATGGTGGTGAACCACCTTCTTGAACCGCTGCAGTCTATGTGGTATAGGTACACCCACAGTGCTCTTAGGAAGGGAATTCCAGGGTTTTGAATCAGTGACATTGAATGAATGGTGATATAATTCCAAATCAGGATGGTGTATGGCTTGGAGGGGAACTTGCAGGTGGTGGTGTTCCCATGCATCTGCTGCCATTATCCTTCTAGGTGGTAGAGATTGCAAGTTTGGAAGGGGCTGTCGAAGGAGGCTTGGCAAGTTGCGGCAGTGCATCTTATTGATGGTACACACTGCTGCCACCATGTGCCGGTGGTGGAGGGAGTGAATATTTAAGTTGATGAGTAGGGTGCCGATCAAGCGGGCTACGTTGTCCTGGATGGTGTCGAGTTTCTTGAGTATTGGTAGAACTGCACTCACCCAGGCAAGGGGATTTAAACTCGTGTCTCCAGAACATGCAAACAGTAAGAGCTTCTACGGGTATATAAAAAGGAAGAGAGTAGCTAAAGTAAGTGTGGGACCCTTAGAGGATGAGACTGGGGAATTAGTAACAGGGAAATGGCAGATAATTGAAACCAATATTTTGTATCGGTCTTCACGGTGGAGGACACGATAAACATCCCAGCAATAATAGATGAGCAAGGTGTAAATGGGAGGGAGGAACTTGTAACAATCTCTATCACGAGGGAAAAGGTGCAGGACAAACTGATGGGACTGAAGACAGACAAGTCACCAGGACCTGATGGCCTGCATACAAGGGTTATAAAAGAAGTGGCTGCAGAGATAGTAGAGGCATTGGTTATAATATACCAAAACTCACTGGATTCCGGTAGGTACCAGCGGATTGGAAAACCACTAATGTGACCCCTATTCAAGAAAGGAGGGAGACAGAATGCAGGAAACTATAAGCCAGTTAGCTTAACAGCTGTCATTGGGAAAATGCTAGAGTCCATTATTAAGGAAGAAATAACAGGACATTTAGAAAAACATAATGCAATCAAACAGAGCCAACATGGTTTTATGAAAGGGAAATCATGTTTGACAAATTTGTTAGAGTTCTTTGAGGATATAACAAGCAGAGTAGATAAAGGGGAACCGGTAGATGTAGTGTATTTGGATTTTCAGAAGGTGTTCGATAAGGTGCCACATAAAAGGTTATTACACAAAATAGGAGCTC
Source organism: Heterodontus francisci (assembly GCF_036365525.1). Classification (NCBI taxonomy): domain Eukaryota; kingdom Metazoa; phylum Chordata; class Chondrichthyes; order Heterodontiformes; family Heterodontidae; genus Heterodontus; species Heterodontus francisci. Next base: position 71,350,039 of record NC_090396.1, on the reverse strand, counting down.
AGGGTATTGGGGGTAATGTGTTGGCATGGATTGAGGATTGACTAACACACAGAAGGCAGAGAGTCCGGATCAATGGGTCTTTTTCAGGTTGGAAAGCCGTAACTAGTGGGGTGCCACAAGGATCGGTCCTAGGGCCTCAACTATTTACTATCTATATTAATGACCTGGAGGAAGGGACAGAGTGTAGAATATCCAAATTTTCTGGCAATACAAAAATATGTGGTAAGGCATGTTGTGATGAGGACACAAAGCATCTGCAAAGAGATATAGATAGGCTAAGTGAGCGGGCAACAACTTGGCAGATGGTGTTCAATGTGGGAAAGTGTGAGGTCATCCACTTTGATAGGACAGATTATTATTTAGATGGAGAAAGGCTACAAAATACTGCAGTACAGAGGGATCTGGGTGTTCTTGTACTGGAAACACAAAACGTCAGCATGCAGGTGCAACCGGTAATTGGGAAGGCAAATGGAATTTTGGCCTTTATTGCTAGGGGGTTAGAGTTGAAAAATAGGGAAGTCTTATTACAACTGTACAGGGTGTTGGTGAGACCACACCTGGAGTACTGTGTACAGTTTTGGTCCCTGTATTTAAGGAAGGATATATTGGCATTGGAGGCAGTTCAAAAAAGGTTCACTAGGCTGATTCCTGGAATGAAGGGGTTGTCTTATCAAGAACGGCTAAACAGGTTAGGCCTTTATTCTTTGGAGTTTAGAAGAATGAGAGGTGATCTTATTGAAACATATAAGATTCTAAAGGGGCTTGACAGGGTAGATGTTGAGAATATGTTTCCACTGGTGGGGGAATCTTGAACTAGGGGACTTGGTAACAGAATAAGGGGTCACACATTTAAAACTGAGGTGCGAAGGAATTTCTTCTCTCAGGGTGGTGAATCTCTGGAATTCTCTACCTCAGTGTTGTGGAGGCTAGGTCACTAATTGTATTTAAGGAGGAGGTAGATAGATTTTTGAAATCTTGGAGAGTCGCGGGTTATGCGGAGCAGGCCCGAAAGAGGAGTTGAGGCCTGGGACAGATCAGCCATGATCTTATTGAATGGCGGGGCAGGCTCGAGGGGCTGAATGGCCTACTCCTGCTCCTATTTCGTGTGTTCTTGTATTCCCTGACAGGGAATTGAACCCAGGCTGCAATGGTGAGAGCACTGAATCCTACCTACTAGACCAACGGAATCTGTTCCTCTGTGCAGAGTACTATCATCCTTACATAAATACCAACAGCCATTGTTTTTTTTTTCTACTTGAGAAGTTGTTTAGCAGAATGTTGAAGGCACCTTCTTAGTGGCTGCCCAACCCCTATACTCTACCAAGATCTTGTGTGTTGTAATCGTGAGACAGACCAACACGGAACAAAGTCTTTGCTGGCTGGAAGGAATGCTGTTTATATTGGTCAAAAAATATAATACAATTGTTTATTTTTCAAAGTTGCAATGGCTCAGAAAACTCTCAGGACAATGAACAATTCAGAGCAAAGCGTCAGTTTCTCATGAGTGGGTTACCAGATATGTTGAAAAAACACATAGCAAAGACCGCAGCAGCGATGGAGGTCTACTCTGCTGCAGGCGCTGCTTTCCAAACCGTCGTTCACGTCCAGCAAAAAAGTCAAGGTGAGGTTTATCAGTTTGGCAACAGTAGTGTTATTTGACAGTATGTTTATAAAACAGAGTTGGGAGATGGTGTTTTCTAATTTCAAAATATACGGTATAAATAGAATGTATCTTAAAAAGAACATCATTCTGAGTTATGCAAAATTCTGAACAAATGAGAAGGGACAGGAAAAGAGCAGCTTGCCAATCAAAGCCTATCCCATCACCATATGCTGCAGCGGACATACAGCATTAATTGACCTTCTCTGCCAAAGCCAGACAACCTTCTGAGACAAAAACATTCAGCCAATTTAAGATTCTCACTCTTCTATTTAAGTTCTTTTGTGGCTTCACCCGTCGCTATCTCTCTAACCTTCTACAGTTCCCCGGAATTCTTTGTTCTTCCAACTTTGGCCCCTGATATTGCCTCCCTCCCTTCACCCTACCATTGTTTGATTGTGCCTTCAGCCACTTAGACCCCAACAGTCTGGAGTTCCCTCTCTCAAATTCTCCGCCTCCCTCTCCTTTTAAATCCCACCTAATTGGCTAAGCTATTGGGAACCCGACCAAATATCATTGAGTCCATTTTTGTCTCATTATGCCTCTGTGAAGCACCTTGGGACGCTTTTCTACGTTTTGAGTTGCTATGTAAATACAAGTTGTACAATAACATAACTCTGATGTCGCAATAGCTTTCCCTTGTGATCTGGGTCAGATAGTCTTGTCTTTCATATGTGAAACTCATCAATCTCTCTGAAGGTGCTTTGAGTTAACAATAGCAGAAGTGACATTTGTCTTGAATCCTAAGCTGCTTTATTGCACAGTCAGGTGAAACGTACAGAGAATGAGTTATGATTCAGGTCAATGGGCATAACTTGTATTTGCATTAAAATGCAGAATATAGATGCTGCAGCACTATTACAGATTTTTGCTAGCCAAGGGCATAAAAGCATATGGAGCTAAGGCAGGTGGATGGAGTTAAGATACAGATCAACCGTGATCTTGCTGAATGGTAGTGGAATATGCTTGACGGGATAAACTGCCTACTCCTGTTCCTATATTACTATCCTTACTATGTCTTGCTTAACTTAAACAAGAGCATCTTTAGATAATCATCCAACAGTCTATCCTTTACCTAATTAGATGGTCCTGCCATCATGATGTGGGGCAGGCTTGATGGACCAGCTGGTCCTTTCCTGCCTGTCAATCTTGTATGTTCGTAAACACTCTGTTTTTCCTTTAACAAAAGGCTGACCACCATTTCAGTCTTGCATTTCAAAATGCTCCCTGGAAAAGAAGCTGTGATTCAGCTGGTGGCCCTTTTGGGACCATAGACTAACCAGTAGACCTGCCAGTCCAATCTGCCTGGATGGAGGTCCATCTTAAAATAGCCATATACTAAAGACAAAAGGATGAGGCATTCGAATACCTACTGTGTGACTGTATGCTGGAGAGGACTTTTAACAGACTCCCCTTGCTATTTAGCCTAAATGCTTCTTCTTGCTTCTGATTTGCATCCCAGCATGGGGCTGTCCTGAGAAGCCAAACCTCAACGCATGCTTCAACTTAGCACATTTTAAAAATAAATCCTCACTGTGGAAAAATGGTCAAAGTATCCAGAAATGTGAGAACGTCCTTCAACTTGCTATGAACAGCATCTCAGGAAATTCCCTAGTAGCTTTCAAGAGGATCAAATCTCCTTCTACATCATTTCTACACATACTGAAAGTTGCCCAGTAGGGCAAATGGACAAAGACACATTTGTAATAAAAACAGAAAGTGCTGGAAATACTCAGCAGGTCAAGCAGCATCTGTGGAGAGAGAAGCAGAGTTAACATTTCAGATCTGTGACCTTTCATCAGAACACATTTGTGTTGCTGTTTTTTTTTTTGTCATGCACTGACTTGGATCAATGTACTTAGTTGGTTGATGTGGAGATAGGAGAACTGAACAAATGGAAAGTTTTACTCGTGCTATAACATGCCTGTAGTATAATCTATCTCGAGTCCTTTTGGTCATTCTCCCAACATGCTTGCCCTCTATTGCAGTGCTTTAGCACATCATGAGATCACATCGCCATTTCATAAATTAATTCCCGTTAACTGTTACAAATGAACATGGTTTTGTTTTTATTGGTCTAGTTTCATTGCTGTGGGACCTGGCTTGGCCCAGCTCTGCTATTCTAAATCACCTCCGGAATGTGAGTGAAGGAATAGAAGGAATTCTGAAAGTCTCCCTTGCCCTTGGAGATTTCTCTGAAGTGAAATACACAACCACTACCGTTGCATCTTGGACTGGGGTAAGTGTCATTTGGTGCCTTCCTAATTTTAATTTATTGAATTGATGTTTAATTGCTGCAGAGTTCAGTTGAGGTCGTGCTTACATGTCACTGTGGAGGCCAAATTCTTTCCCACAGGGATGGAGAAATGATTGGACGGTGAGCCAGCAGACCACGCTGGTTCAGAACAACAGTAGCAGAGGCCCGGGCGTAGGTTCCCTGTCTTTAAGTGTTAACCTTGGCTCAGTGGTAGCACTCACCTCTGAGTCAGACAGTCATGGTTCAAGCCACGTTCCAGGACCTGAACACATAATCTCAACTGACACTTCAATGCAGAGCTGAGAGAGTGCTGCACAATCGGGAGTTGCCGTCTTTCAGATGAGAAGTCAAACAGAGGCCCCATCTGCCCTCTCAGCAGGACGTAAAAAACAGAACTATTCAAAGAAGAGCAGAGGAGTTCTCCTGGTGTCCCGGGAAATATTTACCCCTCAATCAACATCACCAAAAACCAATTCGATTCTTTGAACATTTATCTCATTGCTGTGTGTGGGAGCTTGCTGTGCACAAATTGGCCACTGCAGTTCCTACTTTACAACAATAACTACATTGGCTGTGTGATGCTCTGAGGATTTGAAAGTTCATTGTGAACGCAAATTATTTCCTTCCTTGTTTGAAAAAAAAAGTTGGAAATCAAAAACGATTGCAGCAAACTCAGCAGCTCTGTGATGCCAAATTGGCTGCAGTGTTTTCCTCTGTTAGCCTGGTGACAATGCTTTAAAAGTATGTAGCTGGCTGAAGCATTTGGGACATTGAGGTTTTGAAAGACGCTGTATAAATCAAAGTTCTTTCTTCCAATCCGGACTGCAGTTTGAGATTGCAGAGCAGTAATGAATTAGGAGGAAAAGTTTGATGCTGATAGTTTGTACTGAGTAATGTGTAATTAATATTTGTTTGAGACATACAAATGCAAGTGCATGCATGAACTGCTGTTCCATCTAACTAAAGCTACCTCCTTATAGCTCTGTCAGTTTGAGCACAATGGCAATAGTTTAGTGCTACCATTAAGATCATGACAGTGACTTTTTTGTAAAAATTTGAACATTTGGAAAACCTATTTCAGTGTTGTCACCAGCACATCATGAGAAAGCAAATAAAACCAATACACTTTGTCTCATTACTGATCCTCAATTCATCACCTTGTTGCATCTACCACCAGTAATTCACCTTAAGGAAGGATATACTTGCATTGGAGGCAGTACAGCGAAGGCTCACTAGATTGGTCCCTGGAATAAGAGGGTTGTCCTATTATGAGAGGCAAAGTAAATTGGGTCTGTGTTATCTGGAGTTCAGAAGAATGTGAGGTGCTCTCATTGAAGCATTCAACATTTGTGAAGGGGCTTGACAGGGTAGATACTGAGACGTTGTTTCCCCAGGCTGGGGAAATCTAGAACAAGAGGACACAGTTTCAGGATAAGGGACCGATCTTTTAGGACTGAGATGGTGAGAAATTTCTTCACTCAAGGGGTTGTGAATCTTTGGAATTCTCTACCCCAGAGGGTTGTGGGATGCTCTGTCGTTGAATACATTTAAGGCTGAGATAAATTTTTGGTCTCTCAGGGAATCCAGATATATGGGGAGCGAGAGGGAAAGTATTGAAGCCCAAGGTCAACCATAATATTGAATGGTGGAGCAGGCTCAATGGGCCATACGGTCTACTCCTGCTCCTAGTTCTTATGTTCATGCTGTATAGCTCAGAATACCCTCTCCAGATATAACCCAAATTTGGAAAAACAAAAGATGTACTGCTATGGCTGGATTTTTTTTCCACTGTTCCTGGGGATACAATTAAAATTTCACATCCACTGTTGCACTTTACTAAACCATATTAAGAATGGAACCTTGCAGTCGACCTACGAGGAAGTTTCGCATCTACTACTAAGCTTCACTGAAGTCCAAGTGACAGGACTGAATTTGTTTCTGGAGCTGTTTATTAGGAAGAGAGTGTACATAGAATTTGTGGGAAATTGCCTCTTCTGAAAATTTGCCTTTCATTGTCTGAGAGATCAGATGGATTTAAAGTTTGTAATTTTACGCTGTAGTTATCGAACTGGAGGACAGAATTCTCACAGGACATCCAGAAGTGCTTGCTTGAAGAGATCAGGTCAGCCAATCCAGAGTTTCCTGTACAGAAACTTTTCAAACCAATACTTCAGAAACGAAATGAGCACCTTGCAGAGACTCTCAAAACAGGTCAGTGATACCAGATGTTTTGATGGTGTTTGTCCATGCCTATGTTTAAATTCAATTAACAAGGAAGAACAAGGTGCAGTTGCATTTTTCGGGGATTTTAACGCCAGATATCCTTCTTGGGTTCAGTGTCACCAATGACTATGCTAAATGAACACTAAGTATACTACAGAAAGAGTGTGCCTTTGCCTAATCAATATCTAAGCAAACAACAGCAAGACTTGGGTTGAACAGAGATCCCTTGCCACCATGCTCTGGTTTACTGGGTCATTCCACGACCTGCCAAATGATATACCTTGTCTGCAGCAGACATATTGAATATACACTCTTAGACTCAAGCTTGGGCTGCAAGCCAGCAGATAATTTATTTATTGTAAAACTGCTAAATGGCCAATGGTAAAAATAAGCTGTCTGTTTACACTGATTTAGAAACTTTGTTACTCTGCTCAATGTAACAGAACAACAAAGAATGCTTCACCTTATGCTCAACATAAAATTGAACCATAAACGGGTTCAGGAAAAGGCAACAGTGCACAAAATTGCCACCAGTTCACTTATCAATGACTTTAGCCAGTGACCTCTTCCTAATCAATTACCCAAGTTATTTTAGTGGGTTTAATTTCAAAACATAAGGTGAATTACAGAAGATCTTGCTGTCCGTCCATTCTCTGTACTTTGTCACAGCAGTACACCTCAGTCAATTTACTGTGTTTGTTTTTCTTTTAACTTGTAGGATCCTCTGATAAATCGGATAGTTCTGTAATAGAGCTTGATACAGAGCCCCAACAGGGGTTATCTCTGTGTAGCAGTCCACAACAATCCTTGGGCAAAAGGAAGAGAAAGAAGGAGAGAGAAGAACAGAAACAAAAAAGGAGGAAAACGCTTGACAGTGACAAGGACTCCGTTATTATCATCGATGGGGAAGAATACACTCAAGAGATGTCTGCACTGTCTGAGAAGCGTGCCAAAAGGAACAGAAGAGGCATCCAAAACCAGAATTGCATGGCTCCTTCCAAAAATCGCCTCAGTCGATCTGTTAAGAAAAAGCAGCAGGAATTGGAATGTGAAACCGGAGCAGCAGAAATGCAGAATGCGCCTGCTGAGTCGCGGGTTTCTGAATTAACTGACCAGCCAAAGAGGGAGGAAGCTGCTGCTTCCAATGGTAGTTTCATTTTCATTACTAAGTAGTCCTTTGATATTTCATCAAATCTACTTATTTGGCATCTAAATAGGAACAGGAGTGAGGCCATTCAGTCCCTTGAGCTTGCACCGCCATTCCATTAGATCATGGCTGATCTGTTCCTCAAATCCGGTCACCCGCCTTAGCTCCATATCCTTTGATAACCGTTGCTGAACAAAAATAAAACAAAGCCTGTTGGCAACTGGGCTGAGAAGGACTAATTGCCTTAATTAGAATTTTAAAGCTGAATTCTGAAAAGGGTTGGCTGAGCAAAATATATATTTAATGTTTGCATGATAATTCACTAAGTACTAATTTGTGGTAACTCTGTAGTATTGTCCCAATCTGTAATTCTCTTAAACAAGAAACTTGGACCCGTGTGCATTGCCCAATGAGCCATCCATGGGTATTGTATTATTTTGTGCAAATATGTTAGACTCCCTGACTGAAGAGGCAGAGAGCTTGTACCCAGGCTTCTGTCTTTCCTGCTCTTCAATTGGTTGCTAGGAGATATAAGAAAGTGATGAGGTTGACTTGGCTTTCCAGTTTTCTTTCTGTTCAGCACTTGCAGCTGGAATCACAAGCTCACTGTATGTGAGAACCTCACTCAGGACATGTTACATGACCACAGCAACTTGCATTTATATAGTGACTTTAACACAGTAAAAGACTCCAAAGTGTGTCATAACATCATCGGTCAAAAATTGACACCGAGCCAAAGATGGAGACATTAGGACAGGTGACCAATTGCTTGTTCAGAGAGAGGTGTGAAGGAGCAATTAAAGGAGGAGAGGGAGGCAAAAAGGTGTACCGGATCACAGAATTGTTGCAGAGCAGAAGGAGGCCATTCGGCTCATTGTGTCTGCACTGGCTCTCTGAAAGAGCAATTCCCCCGCCTTCTCCCCATAACCCTGCACATTCTTCCTTTTCATATAACTGTCTAATTCCCTTTTGAATGCTTCAATTGAACCTGCCTTCACCACGTTCTCAGGCAGCACATTCCAGACCTTAACCACTTGCTGCGTGAAAAAGTTTTTCTTCATGTCACTTTTGCTTCTCTTACCAAATACTTTAAATCTGTGCCTCTCGTTCTCAATCCTTTCACGAGTGGGAACAGTTATTCTCTATCTACTCTGTCCAGACCCCTCATGATTTTGAATACCTCTATCAAATCACCTCTCAGCCTTCTCCTCCAAGGAAAACAGTCCTAACTTCTCCAATCTATCTTCATAACTGAAATTCCTCATCCCTGGAATCATCCTCGTGAATCTTTTCTGTACTGTCTCCAATGCCCTCACGTCTTTCCTAAAGTGCCGTGCCCAGAACTGGACTCAATACTCCAGCTGAGGCTGAATTAGTGTCTTATACAAATTCAACATAACTTCCTTGCTCTTGTACTCTATGCCCCTATTAATAAAGCCCAGTATACTGTCTGCTTTATTAACTGCGCTCTCAACCTGTCCTGCCACCTTCAATGACTTATACACATATACACTCAGGTCCCTCTGCTCCCTCACCCCCTTCAGAATTGTACCCTTTATTTTCTACTGTCTCTCCATGTTCTTCCTCCCAAAATTTCTCTGCATTGAACTTCATCTGCCACCTGTCTGTCCATTCCACCAACTTGTCTATGTCCTTTTGAAGTTCTGCACTATCCTCCTGACAGTGCTCCCAAGTTTCGTATCATCTGCAAGCTTTGAAATTGTGCCCTGTACACCTAGGTCTAGGAAAAGCAAGGTTCCCAACACATCCCCGGGGAACTCCACTACACACTCCCTCCAGTCCGAAAAACATCCATTAACCACTACTTTGTTCCCTGTCACTCAGCCAATTTCGTATCCATGTTGCTACCACCCCTTTTATTCCATGAGCTACAAGTTTGCTCACAAGTCTGTTGTGTGGCACTGTATCAAACACCTTTTGAAAGTCCATGTACAGCACATCAACAGCATTGTCCCCATCAACCCTCTCTGTTACCTCCTCAAAAAACTCCAGCAAGTTAGTTAAACATGATTTTTCCCTTAGGAATTCCAAGCTGGCTTTCTTTAATTAACTCGCATTTATCCATGTGACTATTAATTTTGTCCCGAATTATTTTTTTCTAGAAGTTTTCCCACCACCGAAGTTAAATTGATTGGCCTATAGTTGCTGGGCTTATCCTTACACCCTTTTTTGAACAAGGGTATAACGTTTGCAATTCTCCATTCCTCTGGCACCATGCCTGAGTCTAAGGTAGACTGAAAAATTATGGCCATTGCTTCTGCTATTTCCACCCTCAGTTCCCTCAGTATCCTCGGATACATCTCATCTGGTCCTGGTGCTTTTTCCACTTTAAGTACAGACAGTCTATCTAATACTTCCTCTTTATCAATTTTAAGCCCCTCTAGTGTCTGACTTGCCTCCTCTTTCAACATTGCCTGGTTTGCATCTTCTTCCTTGGTGAAGACAGATGCAAAGTATTCATTTAATACCTCAGTGGTGCCCTCTGCCTCCATGTGTAAATCCCCTTTCTGACCCCTAATTGGCCCCATTCCTCCTTTTACCACTCTTTTACTAGAGAAAAATTTGGGATTTCCTTTAATGCTAGCTTCCAGTCTCTTCATACTCTCTCTTTGCTTCTCTTGTTTGCTTTTTCACTTCCGCTCTGGACCTTCGATATTCAGTTTGGTTCTCAATAGTATTTTCTACCTGGCATCTGTCATATGGAGAGGTTCCTGAGCATAGACTCATCCGTCAATGGTGATCCATCTTTGTCCCTTCTGTTCTCCTGCTAGTAATATCTCTGCCATTTCTAATTCCAGCACTATTTTGCCCATTATTGAATAGTTTTGGTGGGTTTTTTTCCCCTTTTATTTGAAATACTAATTGAACTTTCCTTTTCAGACCCAGTCAAAGAAGATCTTCTATGGACAGAGAAATATCAGCCACAGCATTCCAATGAACTTGTGGGAAATCTTAGTGCTGTTAGGAAATTACGCAGGTAATGTCCTTGCAAGTGATGGCTATTTACTGGGCAGCCTGAAAATGACTTCCCTCATTTACCATAAAATAGAAGATCCAAGGCCTTCCTCAGAAAATACTAACTGGAATAGGTCATCAGATTGGCATGATGCAGAAAACTAATTGTGGAATGATGGCATTGGGGATAGAATGCTTTCAGTACCCAGTAATGGTTCAGATTGACCTGCTTGATAGCATGGGGGTGCTAGATTTAGCAAAGAGGGCTGAAAATTGGTGCTGATCCCATCAGCTGTGCTCTATTGGTCTATGCCGTGCAGCAGTACTGACCGGACCAGGTTGGACTTCAAAAGCTTTGTGATTATGGGCATTTGGAAAACCAGTCAAATTATTGAAATCAACAGTTATATGGTACATTCCCATTTCTCGTGTGCAATTTATGTTTATATAAAGCAGTTTTTGTACACTTGACAATGAAAATTCTTCTCTTTATCTCCCCCTTCCTACACATACTGGTGCATACATTGCATTCATCTAAAAACCTTGAAGCTAATTAGTAACTTGTCAAAACAAAATTTCCAAGATAAAGCTCCATACCTAAATTTCACCCGCTACAGAATAACAATAGTTATGCCTCCTGGGAGTTGCCTTAAGTGCCACAAAATTGTTTCACTTTTGAATCTTGGAGAGTCTCAAAGTGTTGAATTCTGGCGCTGGATTGATACATATCTGCTACTTCAAGCTTGTTTTGCCCAAACTTTCTCTTCCCTTTTTTCCCCCTCCTATTCTTTCATAAGGCACTAGGGTAAATTACCTCAGAGATTGACCATCATTGGGTACCTGTCCACTTGGCCATTCTGCATTTCTGGGCGAGTATCAGCAGGCTATCTAATGCTGGGAAACATCACAGCTGAGTTAGCAATCAGGAACGGGCCCTCTGTTCTACCTCCCTATTGCAAGAACAAACACTAAGGTTGATTACAATGTCTATTACACCTTCAGTTAACAACAATTTGCATTTGTATAGCACCTTTGATGTAGCAAAATGTTCCAAGGTGCTTCACAGGAATGTTATCAGACAAAATTTGACACCGGCCCACATAACGAGATAGTAGGACAGGTGACCAAAACTTGGTCAAAGAAAGAGGTTTTAAGGATCATCTTAAAGGAGGAGAGAGTGGAAAGATTTAGGAATGGATTCCAGAGCTTAGACCTAGGTAGCTGAAAACATGGCCACCAGTGTGAAGCGAAGAATATTGGTGATGCCCAAGTGGCCAGAATTGAAGGATTAACTAACTCAATACAAACCAGGGATTAAACCAAGAATCTCTCCAATCTTCATGACTCAGTCATCCCAGGAACTACATTTACAAACCAAACCATTAGGTTGTTAACTATTTAAAAATGAGCCCTGCGAATTAGAGGATGGGAAAGATTAAATGCGGTGTTGGTGGGATGTGGGAGGGATCTGAATGAAATACATAGCAAGTTGTTCTATTGCACCTAATTGCACATTTTTGTGTTTTGGAAAACAGTTGGTTAATGGAATGGAAGAAGAGAGCTGATCAGGAAGAAAGGAAAAAACAGAAGGAAAAAAAGACTGAAAAGGATAAGAAACTGGGTATGTGCAATATTGTGGCTTGATTTCAGCGTGATGTGCCACAAAATGTTCAGGTGTGAGTTCTCCCTCTGCATCGCTAGAGCTGGGGATGCGTGCCTCGCTCAACAGAAACTGGTGTTTTCCGTGTCAGCTTTCAAATGAAAATATGATGGAATAGAGTTATACGTTTTTAATGCTGTGATTCGGTGTAATAAAAGTGTCCTGACCAATATTTATCCCTCAACCAACATCACTAAAACAGATTAGCTGCTCATTATCACATTGCTGTTTATGCAAATTGGCTGCCGCGTTTCCTGCATTACAACGGCAACTACACTTAAAGTATTTCATTGGCTACAAAGCACTTTGGGACGTCCTGAGATCATGAAAGCCACGAATATAAATGCAAATTATTTTCGAGTTTTCACAACTTCAACACAAGGAAACAAACCTCAGAAACTGAACTGGCCCAGCCACACAAATATCGTGGCGACAAGAGCAGGTCAGAGACTGGGAATTGTGCGACAAATAACTCGCCTCCTGACTCCCCAGTGCCTATCCACCATCTTCAAGGCACAAGTCAGGAGCGTGATGGAATACTCTCCACTTGCCTGGATGGGTGCAGCTCTAACAACACTCGAAGCTCAACACCATCCAGAACAAAGCAGCCTGCTTGATCATAACTCCATTCACCACCTTCAACATTCACTCCCTCCACCACCGGCGCACAGTGGCAGCAGTGTGTACCATCCACAAGATGCACTGTAGTAACTCACCATGCCTCCTTCGACACCTTCCAAACTCTCAACCTCTTCCACCAGGAAGGACGCGTGGGAACACCAGTTCCCCTCAAGTCACACGCCATCCTGACTTGGAACTATGTTGCTGTTACTTCGCTGTTGCTGGACCAAAATCCTGGAACTCCCTTCCTAACAGCAGTGTGGGAGTACCCGCACCAGATGGACTACAGTGGTTCAAGAAGGCAGCTCCCCACCACCTTCTCCAGGGCAATTAGGGATGTGCAACAAATGCTGGCCTTGCCGGTGACGCCCACATCCCATGAAAGAATTTTTGAAAAAATTCTTAATGGAGAGCTGCATTAAGATGTGTACACACTCCGAAATTAAACTCTGGTTTAGAGACAATGGAAATGTTCTTGTGATACTTTAATTACACTTGGCTGTGTTATTGTTGAGGTTCATATTATTGCATTAATATTTTTATGCAAGTAAATTTAAAATTTAGATTCATATCATAGGCTATTTTGGAACTACACTTGGACTTCAGCGTGAAAGGATCATTGTTAACCTTGGTATTTTACTGAATCTTGTTTATGCTTCTTTACCCTGTCCAGTTCAGGGGCTGCTCCTCGCAATCTGTTTCAAACAATAGCATGGTAGCAAAGATGAAATACCTTGGCACAAAAGGGTGCATTTAAATTAAGGGTTTTGATTTGTAGAAGGCCAGCTTTAATTTAAGAGTTAACAGTTGCAGGCAAGGTTGCAATCTTAGGGCAGCGCAGTGGTTAGCACCGCAGCCTCACAGCTCCAGCGACCCGGGTTCAATTCTGGGTACTGCCTGTGTGGAGTTTGCAAGTTCTCCCTGTGTCTGCGTGGGTTTCCTCCGGGTGCTCCGGTTTCCTCCCACAAGCCAAAAGACTTGCAGGTTGATAGGTAAGTTGGCCATTATATAAATTGCCCCTAGTATAGGTAGGTGGTAGGGAAATATAGGGACAGGCGGGGATGTGGTAGGAATATGGAATTAGTGTAGGATTAGTATAAATGGGTGGTTGATGGTCGGCACAGACTCGGTGGGCCGAAGGGCCTGTTTCAGTGCTGTGTCTCTAAAAAAAAACTAAACTAAAACTTTCTGTTTTGGATGCTGGCTCTCCTGTGTATTTCCAATTTTTTTTCTGTTTTAATATATCCAGCATCTGTACTTTTATCTCTAATCTGTTTTGTTCTTCCGACCTCTCCCTGTATTCTCAGATGTTTGGGACAATAATGACTTTAACATGGAGAGTTCTGAGGATGAGGATTTTTTGTGCAATACCGTACTAATTACTGGACCTCCTGGAGTTGGAAAAACTGCTGCAGTTTACGCTTGTGCTCAGGAGTTGGGTTTTAAGGTTTGTGCTCCTATTTCGGGTACAATATAACCCTTTTTCTCCAATGTGGTATTTTTTTACGTAAACGCCTGAGGTTATAACACTTGGAATTTGTTTGAGTTTTCCCAATTGGCTGCCTTCACGTCAGCAGTAGATCAATGGAAACCCTAGATATACGCAAAAAACGAGGTTTCCAGCAATCATAGCAGACAATCGGGAGAACCTCCCCCGGCAAGGGAATTACCAGTGTGATTGTTACTTTTTCTCTGGCTACAAGTCTGTGCACTCAGCCTTTTGGCTAGTAAGAGCATAAAATAATATCATTCATTTTGAAAGCTAATTTGTCTGGGCCTTTTGAGATTCTGATGGGGAGTGCCTCTCATTGTTTGGGTCTAATGTGTGTATATGTTGTTTCCTGCTAACTTAAGATGTGTACAGTATCATTTGTTTTTCTCCAGTTTTTGTTCCTGAAGGCACTAACTCATACTGGGCTCTGGCCTAGTCTAAATCTCAGTTGACCTCTGCATAAATTTGCTTCTGTGAGGAGAAGGGCTTTACTGAATAACCACCAGGATTAGCGACCCTGGCTGATCATCTGCTCCCATCCCAGAGGCACTGTGCCCCTTTGTAGCTTCCCCTACCTGACCATTAAGGCATCTGTTCTGCCAAATCTGTACCTATTTAGCAATCCGAGTGTATTGGTGCTTTTTAAAATTCTGTATTACCATGTAATTCTGTCTAACCCTGAACAGTAGACTGAAAAAGTGATTGACCAATCGTGAGAACGGCAGACAGATAAGCATCCAAATGATTAAACTTAAATTAGTGCAGCTGGTAAAACTTGAAATCTTATTTTAATAGGTGGTGTGCAGTTACATCTCCTTCAGTGTTCCTGCTGCTACTGCTTCCTGCTACTGAGTTAATTGGTGTTGGAAGATAGCATTGATGGTGAACCAGAATGTGCATGCATCGCTAGTGTTACTTAATGTAAATTTAATGTTATCAAGGCACAGTATATTGCAGTCATTGTGTCAGTTATATTGCAGGATCCTGAACTGGTTGGTATGAAAAGGAAAACTAGCAAGTAAATAGCACCAACCACACTTGACTGTTCAGAGTGAGATGTGTTTATATTTTTGTGCTTGGGGATTTAATAGCCTGTCACAGCCTCAGTATTGAGCATTCCTAGATTGGGTACAAAAAGGAATGTCTAAGTATTTTGCCTTTGTGGGGTTCTCAGGTTAGTACTAGAGTGCCTTTCAGGTCCTGTAAAGTTTAAA
The DNA here is from genome assembly GCF_036365525.1 of Heterodontus francisci. Lineage (NCBI taxonomy): Eukaryota > Metazoa > Chordata > Chondrichthyes > Heterodontiformes > Heterodontidae > Heterodontus > Heterodontus francisci. The sequence continues at coordinate 71,334,789 of NC_090396.1, read as the reverse complement.
TCTGTGCTCCCGTTAATTTGCATAAATTTGAGGTGACTGATGTTAAGAAATCTTGGTGTTCTGATGTAGAATTTATTGGCCAAGGGATCATCAGGGCTGTCCACAGCCCTGATTCAAGCCTCCACAATATTCAAACAGGTCAAATTAGCAAGGGCTCCTGACATGAGTCAACAATTGGAACATATGCCTCTTGTATCTTCCAATCAATCAATACTGAAGCTGATCTAATGGTTACTGCAAGCATCCCCTTGGTGAATAATCCGAAGGCTTTCTGTCAGTAGTCTCAGACTAGTTCTGTCTATGTTGGAACAAGCCACACAACTGAGTGTTGAATATCCCTTATGTGAGTGCTGATGTTTGTAGGTATTTGAAGTAAATGCTTCCTCACAGCGAAGTGGCAGACAGATCCTCTCTCAACTCAAAGAAGCCACACAGTCTCACCAAGTCGATAAACAGGGAGTGAGCGCCCTCAAGCCTGCCTTCTTCAACAGCAACAGGCTTCTGCCTTCACAAACAACCAAATCTCCAAGTAAGTGCAAAATCCTTGTGCTCCTGCCAACAAAATCCCTATTGTGTGCAGTTTGTTTCAATTTTACGTAGCGAGTTGTGATGCTCTGGAATGCATTGGGCTCCTTCTGCCTAAAAGGCAGATTCAATGGGAACTCTTAAATGGGAATTAGATAAATATTTGAAAGGAAAAAAATTGCAGGCCTCCAGGAAAAGAGCAAGGGAGTGGGACTAATCAGATAACTCAGAGACTGGAGAATAGCCAATGTTGTTCCTTTGTTTAAGAAGGGTAGCAAGAATAATCCAGGAAATTATAGGCCGGTGAGCCTTACATCAGTGGTAGGGAAATTATTAGAGAGGATTCTTCGTGACAGGATTTACTCCCATTTGGAAACAAACAAACTTATTAGCGAGAGGCAGCATGGTTTTGTGAAGGGGAGGTCATGTCTCACTAATTTGATTGAGTTTTTTGAGGAAGTGATAAAGATGATTGATGAAGGAAGGACAGTGGATGTTATCTAGATGGACCTCAGTAAAGCCTTTGACAAGGTCCCTCATGGCAGACTGGTACAAAAGGTGAAGTCACACGGGATCAGAGGTGAGCTGGCAAGATGGATACAGAACTGGCTCTGTCATAGAAGACAGAGGGTAGCAGTGGAAGGGTGCTTTTCTGAATGGAGGCATGTGACTAGTGGTGTTCAGCAGGGATGAGTGCTGGGACCTTTGCTGTTTGTAGTATATATAAATGATTTGGAGGAAAATGTAGCTGGTCTGATTAGTAAGTTTGCGGACGACACAAAGGTTGGTGGAGTTGCAGATAGTGATGAGGATTGTCAGAGGATACAGCAGGATATAGATCGGTTGGAGGCTTGGGCGGAGAAATGGCAGATGGAGTTTAATCCGGATAAATGTGAGGTAATGCATTTTGGAAGATCTAATGCAGGTGGGAAGCATACAGTAAATGGCAGAACCCTTAGGAGTATTGACAGGCAGAGATATCTGGGCGTACAGGTCCACAGGTCACTGAAAGTGGCAACGCAGGTGGATAAGGTAGTCAAGAAGGCATACGGCATGCTTGCCTTCATTGGTCGGGGCATAGAGTATAAAAATTGGCAAGTCATGCTGCAACTGTACAGAACTTTAGTTAGGCCACACTTAGAGTATTGTGTGCAATTCTGGTTGCCACACTACCAGTAGGACGTGGAGGCTTTGGAGAGGGTCCAGAAGAGGTTTACCAGGATGTTGCCTGGTCTGGAGGGCATTAGCTATGAGGAGAGGTTGGATAAACTCTGATTGTTTTCACTGGAACGACGGAGGTGGAGGGGTGACATGATAGAGGTTTACAAAGTTATGAGCGGCATGGACAGAGTGGATAGTCAGAAGCTTTTTCCCATGGTGGAAGAGTCAGTTACTAGGGGACATAGGTTTAAGGTGAGAGGGGCAAAGTTTAGAGGGGATGTGCGAGGCAAGTTCTTTACACAGAGGGTGATGAGTGTTTGGAACTTGCTGCCGGGGGAGATGGTGGAAGCAGGTACGATAATGACGTTTAAGAGGCATCTTGACAGATACATGAATAGGATGGGAATAGAGGATACGGTCCCCGGAAGTGCAGAAGGTTTTAGTTTAGGCAGGCATCAAGATCGGCGCAGGCTTGGAGGGCCGAATGGCCTGTTCCTGTGCTGTACTGTTCTTTGTTGACAGCACAGGCACAATGGGTTGAATGGCCTCTTCTGTATGATTCTGTGGCTCTGCCAATGAACACTTTCCCCAGGTCAGTTTTTTTTCATGCTGTTGCCTTGCAACAGTTTTAAGGTTCTTTACTTTGAAGTAATCATTGAATGATACAGCACAGAAGACCATCGATTCCTGACCTGCAGATCCCTTGTAGTTACCCATACTGTTGAATGTAAACCTAACCAGCCCATGTTCACTCGGCTGTAATGGAGGCCCAGAATTTCCAGAGTTCACAACAGCATATCACAGCATGATTGAAATGAGAAGCCATACTGTGCGTAGTACCGTGTGTGCAAATCATTTTCTGCCACTTTTGAGATGGATTGCAGCTCCATTGGGCCCATGTATGGGAGCAAGTGAATAGTTTCTTTTGACTGTTAAAATGATTTGATCCCCTGTTTCCACAGGAAAAGGAAGCTCTCCCAAAAAGATAGTTTCATCGCCCAAGAAGGCACCCCAGTCTCCGAGGGGAAGGGGCTCAAAGAAGGTCCTAACACCTATGTCTTTAGCCAATTTCTTCAAAGGCCTGTCGAAATCTAATAAAAGTGAAGCAGAAAAACTTGAAGATAAGGAGATGAATGGTAAGAAAAAAACATTTTCCGCCCAGCTACGTGCCTTCTCAACTCTGACAGTGCTCGTTAAGTGATGCAGTGTGACTGCCATGTCCTTTGTACAGCATGGCCTTGATGGAAATTTTGTTGTGTTTGGAAATCACAGGTGATACCACTGTGATACAGGAATTTGAGTCGCATCCTAGAAGTGTCTTCCAGTTGCTCTCCCTGTGGGGAAATTGCCTGGCCTTCTTTCTGGGAGGATGTGATTGCAAACCCAATTGCCAGCACTGTTGTAAAAATAAAAGTTCCATGGAGCACATTGGAATGCTTTACTAGTTTTAATGCTTTTGTAAAAATTGCAGCTTTTTTTAAAACATGAAAACCAGTTTGCAAGCTGCGTATTGTTGCTTAACTTACTAAATGTGTGAGATTAGTTTGAGTTGTGCAGTAAGGAAATCTGGCCAAACTTTAAATTACATTTACTAATTAAACTGAGAATTGGAGGGCAGTTCCTGAAGATTTTCTTGCTTTTTTTTAGACAAACCACAGAAGAATTGTAAGGCACAGAAAAGGAGCCCCCAAGTTACGGAAGTAACTAGGATTCCCTCCGTGCCTGAGAGCAAAGACACTGGCTCCGAAGAATCCAGCAGAAAGAGTGCCACGTCGCTCATCTTGTTTGAGGAGGTATGTTTGCTATACTACAGTCAAGCCCACTTTAATGAATAACTGATAAAAGATTAAAACGAAGAAAAAGATAAAATCTCCATGCACAATATCTCTTCTATCTTTTCCAACAATGGTTGTCCCTGTGAAATGAGTAAAGCATTAAATAAATTGCCGGAGTCTGGATTTATTGATTAAAATGTTGCAATACTTGGTTAAAACTGATGTCTTCGGCTGCCTAGCCCTTAAACTCTGGAATTCCCTCCTGAAACCTCTCCGCCTGTCTACCCTTCTTTCCTCCCTTAAGACCCTCCTTTAAAAACTACCTCTTTGGCCAAGCTTTTGGCCACATGTCCTAATATTTCCTTAGGTGGCTTGATGTCAAATCATACTTGATAACGGTCCTATGAAGCGCCTTGAGGTGCTTCACTACATTAAAGGCGCAATGTAAATGATAGGTGTTGAGCTTTTCTTTAAAAACAAGTGTTTTTGTCTTGGTGTAATCCCCTAGTAACCAATTCAGTGATGTTTTATCGGAGTTGCTCCTGACATTGCAGAGCGTGTGCAGAGCAATCGCGGACATCATCAGTGTGTGCAAACATTTGCCAGCTTGTCAGTATGATTGCACGCGCTGACGTCACCACGCAATGACATACTCGCCCCTCAATAGCCGCGATCACCCTTAACAGTACCGCACTCCCTCCCGCTATCCCTGCTTCAATCGCCGCTTTCAATTTCCCACTCCCTACTACTTGCCACTCCGTCCCGCCTCGCTACTGCCTTCCCTCAGCCACTTGCTCCCGCCTTCACCCTCAGCTGTTCGCTCCCCACTGCGCTGCCAGAATAAGTGGTGGGGGTGGCAGGGAAAGAGCCACTGAAGCGGTAAAGCGGGGAGCGAGCGGCTGAGGGGTGATGGGGCAACGCGGGAGCAAGTGCTCAAGGGGTGGGGGGGGTGGGGAGTGTGGAGTGTGGTGAGGCGGGAGCGAGCGACCGATTGGAGAAGTGGCGAGGCCTGGAGCGAGCGGCCGGGGTGGGGAGGTGGAAGCAGGGAGCGAGCTGCCAAAGAGGCAAGGCGGGGAGCGAGCGGCTGAGGGAAGGTAGTGGTGAGGCAGGGAGCGAGCAGACAGGCGTGGGAGAGAGCGGGGTACTGTTGGTGGAATGGAGGCGGTGATCACAGCCATTGAGGGGGTTTGGATTTAATTTCTTTTTTGTTAAAAATTGAGCAGCAGCATCTTTATTACTGGCAGCTGCCTGAGACGTCGCAGACAGTGACGATTTTAATTTTTTTATTCATTCATGGGATGTGGGCATCGCTGGCCAGGCCAGCATTTATTGCCTTTCCCTAACTGCCCTTGAGAAGGTGGTGGTGAGCTGCCTTCTTGAACCGCTGCAGTCCATGTGGGGTAGGTACACCCACAGTGCTGTTAGGAAGGGAGTTCCAGGATTTTGACCCAACAACAGTGAAGGAACGGCGATATAGTTCCAAGTCAGGATGGTGTGTGACTTGGAGGGGAACTTGCAGGTGGTGGTGTTCCCATGCGTCTGCTGCCCTTATCCTTCTAGTTGGTAGAGGTTGCGGGTTTAGAAAGTGCTTTCTAAGGAGCCTTGGTACATTGCTGCAGTGCATCTTGTAAGATAGTACACACTGCTGCCACAGTGCATCGGTGGTGGTGGTGGGAGTGAATGTTTGTAGATGGGGTGCTAATCAAGTGGGCTGCTTTGTCCTGGATGGTGTCGAGCTTCTTGAGTGTTGTTGGAGCTGCACCATCCAGGCAAATGGATAGTATTCCATCACACGCCTGACTTGTGCCTTGTAGATGGTGGACTGGCTTTGGGGAATCAGGAGGTGAGTTACTGGCTGCAGGATTCCTAGCCTCTGACCTGCTCTTGTAGCCACGGTATTTATATGGCTACTCCAGTTCAGTTTCTGGTCAATGGTAGCCCCTAGGATGTTGATAGTGGGGGAATTCAGCGATGGTAATGCCATTGAATGTCAAGGGGAGATTCTCTCTTGTTCGAGATGGTCATTGCCCGGCACTTGTGTGGCACAAATGTTACTTGCCACTTATCAGCCCAAGCCTGGATATTGTCCAGGTCTTGCTACTTTTCTACACGGACTGCTTCAGTATCTGAGGAGTCACGAATGGTGCTGAACATTGCGCAATCATCAGCGAACATCCGCACTTCTGACCTTATGATTGAAGGAAGGTCATTGATGAAGCAGCTGAAGATGGTTGGGCCTAGGACACTACCCTGAGGAACTCCTGCAGTGATGTCCTGGAGCTCAAATGATTGACCACCAACAACCACAACCATCTTCCTTTGTGCTAGGTATGACTCCAACCAGTGGAGAGTTTTTCCCCTGATTCCCATTGACCTCAGTTTTGCTCAGGCTCCTTGATGCCATACATACTCAGTCAAATGCTGCCTTGATGTCAAGGGCAGTCACTCTCACCTCACTTCTCGAGTTCAGCTCTTTTGTCCATGTTTGAACCAAGGCTGTAATGAGGTCAGGAGCTGAGTGGCCCTGGCAGAACCCAAACTGAGCTTCACTGAGCAGGTTATTGCTAAGCAGGTGCCACTTGATGGCACTGTTGATGACACCTTCCGTCACTTTCCTGATGATTGAGAGTAGGCTGATGGGGCGGTAATTGGCCGGGTTGGACTTGTCCTGCCTTTTGTGTCCAGGACATACCTGAGCAATTTTCCACATTGCAGGGTAGATGCCAGTGTTGTAGCTGTACTGGAACAGCTTGGCTAGGGGCGCGGCAAGTTCTGGAGCACAGGTCTTCAGTACTATTGCCATAATATTGTCAGGGGCCATAGACTTTGCAGTATCCAATGCCTTCAGTCGTTTCTTGATATCACGCGGAGTGAATCGAATTGGCTGAAGACTGGCATCTGTGATGCTGGGGACCTCAGGAGGAGGCCAAGATGGATTATCAACTCGGCACTTCTGGCTGAAGATTGTTGCAAATTCTTCAGCTTTATCTGTCGCACTGATGTGCTGGGCTCCCCCATCATTGAGGATGGGGATATTTGTGGAGCCACCTCCTCCAGTTAGTTGTTTAATTGTCCACCTCCGTTCATAGCTGGATGTGGCAGGACTGCAGAGCTTAGATCTGATCTGTTGGTTATGGGATCGCTGAGCTCTGTCTATCGCATGCTGCTTACGCAGTTTGGCACACAGGTAGTCCTGTGTTGTAGCTTCACCAGGTTGACACCTCGTTTTGAGGTATGCCTGGTGCTGCTGCTGGCATGCCCTCCTGCACTCATCATTGAACCAGGCTTGGTCTCCTGGCTTGATGGTAATGGTAGAGTGGGGTATATGCCGGGCCATGAGGTTACAGATTGTGGTTGAGTACAATTCTGCTGCTGCTGATGGCCTACAGCACCTCATGGATGCCCAGTTTTGCATTGCTAGACTTGTTCAAAATCTATCCCATTTAGCATGGTGGTAGTGCCACACAACACGAAGGAGGGTATCCTCAATGTGAAGGCGGGACATCGTCTCCACAACGACAGTGCGGTGGTCACTCCTACCAATACTGTCATGGACAGATGCATCTGCGGCAGGCAGATTGGTGAGGACGAGGTCAAGTATGTTTTCCCCTCTTGTTGGTTCCCTCACCACTTGCTGCATACCCAGTCTAGCAGATATGTCCTTTAGGACGTGGCCAGCTCGGTCAGTAGTGGTGCTACTGAGCCACTCTTGGTGATGGACATTGAAGTCTCCCACCCAGAGTACGTTCTGTGCCCTTGCCACCCTCAGTGCTTCCTCCAAGTGTTGTTCAACATGGAGGACTACTGACTCATCAGCTGAGCGGGGGGGCGGGGGGGGTGGCGGTAGGTGGTAATCAGCGGGAGGTTTCCTTGTCCATGTTTGATCTGATGCCATAAGACTTCATGGGGTCCAGAGTTGATGTTGAGGACTCCCAGGGCAACTCCCTCCCTGCTGTATACCACTGTGCTGCCACCTCTGCTGGGACATTGTCTGTCAGGTATGATTCCGTGAGTATGATTATGTCAGGTTGTTGCTTGACTAGTCTGTGGGACAGCTCTCCCAACTTTGGCACAAGCCGCCAGATATTAGTAAGGAGGACTTTGCAGGGTCGACAGGGCTGTGTTTGCCGTTGTCATTTCCGGTGCCTAGGTCAATGCCGGGTGGTGAGTCCAGTTTCATTCCTTTTTATTGACTTCGTAGCGGTTAGATACAACTGAGTGGCTTGCTAGGCCGTTTCAGAGGGCATGTAAGAGTCAACCACATTGCTGTGGGTCTGGAGTCACAGTGTAGACCAGACCAGGTAAGAACAGCAGATTTCCTTCCCTAAAGGACATTAGCGAACCAGATGGTTTTTTACAACAATCGACAATGGTTTCATGGCCATCATTAGACCGGCTTTTTAATTCCAGATTTATTAATTGAATTCAAATTCCACCTTCTGCTGTGGTGGGATTTGAACCCATGTCCCCAGAGCAATACCCTGGGTCTCTGGGTTATTAGTCCAGTGACAATACCACTATGCCACCGCCTCCTCGTCAGTGGTTGAGGCTGCATTTGTGCATGTGCCAATACTGCGCCACCTAGTGGTTGTGTTGTCTGCAAATGCAGCCATGCTTTATTGCCTTTTTCACCTCAAGGTCCTGGAGCTCAAGCATTTTTGGCAATCAATGTGATGAGTTCTTTTCATCAAGTGTGAAAACACCTCTTAAAGTGCTAATGCTTGAGTTTTGTAATGATCATAACCTACCTATGTTTTAGTGGCCACAAGCCCCTTGGCAATAAAATCTCTATGAATAATGGAATCATCACCTCTAAAGAAAGTCTTTCTCTTGCAAGTAATTGCTGAATGGGTCGGAAGTTTCCCAGAGTACAAATCACTAAACAGTTTGGTATAGTACAGCTGGGGTTTTTTTTTGGAAGCGTTGTTGTGCCCCACTGTATTGTGTATATTGAAATGAAGCAGATGACACAAATGCACATAGCTATCCATAACTGTGAGACTGTCATTTCAATCCAGTTTGCATTCCATTGCTAGCTTCTTATCAAACTTGATACAACAGGTAAAACGACTAAAAGAATAGAATGGTTAAGTAAATAAAATTACATGGCAAAATCATTATTCATTTGGCAGTTTTCCTCAGTATACTTAGGAATGGTAACTGAAATTGCACTCCATAAAAAGTAAACTGGTCATGCTAAAGGTTTGAAGTGGAGATGTCCAAACTGCGGCAGTGGCCAGGCATGTCTGCAAGATCGGGCAATCCCAGACCCTTAAGTATAAAAGATTAAAGGGTGATCTAATTGTAGTGTTTAAAATGATTAAAAGATTTGATAGGGTGAATATAGAGAAACTATTCAGGTGGGAGAGACCAGAACAAGTGGGCACAATATTAGAATCGGAGCTAAACCATTCAAGAGTAATGTTGGAAAGCTGGAACTCTTTTCCCCAAAAAACTGTTAGTTTTGAAATTTTCAATTGACCTCCAAGATTGATGAGGTTTTTTGTTAGGCAAGGGTATTAAGGATACAGAACCAAGGCAAATTAATGGAAATGCAGAACAGCCGTGATCTAATTAAGTGGCGGAATTGGCTGAAGTGGCTGAATAGCCTCCTCTTATTCCTATGAAGGTTTGTCCTGTTTGAATTTTATGGTATTTCAGAGGGGCTATTCTTGACACTGTTGTTTTACCGGATAAATCCTAAATCAGAAGCACAAGATTTATTGGTACCTGCTGCTTGAGATCCATGCAAGGTAATGAGAACCTGAATTTAGACTTTACATGTGGCCTGTGAGTTTTCTTGCTATGCACCTAAGTGGGCAGCAGAGACGGAAAGCTTGGATGGTCCTGATTTAAATAAAAGGAAAGGGCGCTGCGGTTACTGTGCGCATGCATGTTTGTGTGTGTGTGTACAAGTACCTTTCCCTGTCAATTTCAAACTTACAGTACAGGATCTCCTAATCAACCTGTCACTGCCAAGGGTGGGATGGTGCAACATACAGTTTCTATTCACAGCATGTGTTACCGCACTCTACTGCTCATTGCTTTTAATGATGTTTATGCTGCTGCTTCTCTTTTTCCCAACAGGTAGATGTAATATTTGATGATGACGCTGGATTTCTAAATGCAATTAAGACCTTCATGGCAACGGCAAAACGACCGGTTATACTCACCACTACGGGTAAGTATCTGACGTTTTTAAACAGTAATGCATTCTGTTTAAGTCTTAGATGAAACAGCTTCATTTCCCGTGCTGGGTGATTAACAATCAGATGACAATGGTAGGGTAATTTTCATGGCTTTCTGCCTGCAACAATTCGTTGCTTTGTAGTCCTTCTGTCTCTTCACACAGGCAACAGTTACCAGCATGCTTTTACTAGAAACTGAAAGGTTATTTCTCCACATGAGGATTTGAAGGTCTTTGAGCATTGAAACTTAGATAAAATCTACATAAAGTATATTTTATGTGAATGTATACGGATCCTTGACTTTATTAATTGAGGCATAGAGTACAAAAGCAAGGAAGTGAATGCTAAACCTTTATAAATCATTGGTTAGGGCCCAGCTGGAATTTTGTGGCCAATTCTGGGCACCACACTTTAGGAAGGCTGTAACAGTCTTGGACAGGGTGTAGAGGAGATTTACCAGCAAGGTACCAGGGATGAGGGCTTCAGCTATGTGGAGAGACTGGGAGTGTTCTCTTATACAGCAAAGGAGGTTAAGGGGAGATTTTATAGAGGTGTTCCAATTTATGAAGGGTTTTAATAGAGTAGATTGAGACGTGGACATCAATGCTCAAGAGAAGATGAAATACTGAGGAGAGTCTATACTATCTGTAATCTTTTGGATGAGATATTAAACTGAGGTCCTGCCTGTTTAGCTGGATGTTAAAGATCCCATATCACTATGTGAACAATGTGGGATTAGAATAAGATTAGGACGGAGAAACTTGTAAGCTAAATTGGTATTGAGCCATAGTTCGGACTAGTCCTGAACTCTGCTCAGCTCAGTGGCAGATGGTCAGAGGAAAACCATCAAACATGGCATCTAATAAATTCTTCCTGACTTGAGATGATCCTGGGTGGAAGCCTGTAGACACAAGCCTGTGTACTACCAAACTACGATCTAGTGGTTGCCCTAAAATAGGTAGATTTACTTTTTAAAATTATGGTCTTGATGGGTCTGCCTGTGGTCACATTGTGCCAGCTGTATCTGCTCTGTCTACTGTCAAGTGCCACCTGTACCCACTCGGTAACATGGGCAAGCTCCACTGGCAACTGCAGAGCTGGTTGGTGCCATGTTATATTTGACCATCCCTGGCTGTTGAAGTATTGTACTTTTTTATATATTGAATGGTTATCGGCCCGTGTGTTTGTTATTGGTCCTTAGATCCCAACTTCAGTTTAATGTTTGAATGCTGCTTCGAAGAAATCTGCTTCAAAGTGCCATCCTCGGTGAGTTTCTTTAGTTTTTTTTTGTTTGTTGTAGTTTGTGAAGAAACATCTTCAGTGAACTAATAAGTTCTCAAGTGTCCTGGGCCAATACTTATCCCACAACCAACAAAGAACAAAACCGATTATCTGGTCATTATCTCATTGCTGCTTGTGGGACTTTGCTGTCCACAACTTGATTGCCATATTTCTTTTACATTTCAAAAAGTATTTCATTGGCTGCAAAGCTTTGGGACCTCCTGAGGTCATGAAAGGTGCTATGTAAACGCACATGACACAAAACGTGCACGTATTGTGAACTGTCAGGAGGATAGCGATAAAAGAGGACATAGGCTGGTGGAATGGGCAGACATGTGGCAGATTAAATTTAATGCAGAGAAATGTGAAGTGATACATTTTGGTAGGAAGAACGCGGAGAGGCAATATAAAATTTTAAAGGGCCTGGAGGTAAGCGTGCACAAATCGTTAAAGGTGGCAGGGCAGGTTGAGAAAGTAGTTGAAAGGACATATGGGATCCTGGCTTTTATAAATAGGGCAAAGAGTACAAAAGCAACCAAGTTATGGTGAACCTTTATAAAACACTGGTTCAGCCTCAACTGGAGTACAGCGTTTTTAGGATGGCTGTGAAGGCTTTGGAGAGGGCACAGAAAAGATTTACGAGAATGGTTCTAGGGATGTGGGACTTCAGTTACGAGGATAAGTTGGAGAAACTGGGGTTGTTCTCCTTAGAAAAGTGAAAGTTGAGAGGAGAGTTGATAAAGGTGTTCAAAATCATGAGAGATCTAAATAGGGCAAAACTGTTCCCTTCAGCGGAGTGATCTAAAACAAGAGTACATAGATCTAAGGTGATTGGCAAAAGAACCAAAGATGATATCAGAAAACTTTTTTATGCAATTAGTGGTTAGGATCTGGAATGCACTTCCTGAGAGTGTGTGGTGAATATTAGAAATAGGAGCAGGAGTAGGCCATACAGCCCCTCGAGCCTGCTTCACCATTCAATAAGATCATGGCTGATCTGAACTTAGCCTTAAATCCACTTTTCCCCATAACCCTTGACCGCCGCCCACCCACTATGGTTCAAAAATCTATCTCAACCTTGAATATATTCAATGACCCCGCCTTCACAACTCTGGACGAGAGAATTCAAAGATTCACGACCCTTCGAGAAGAAATTCCTCTTCATCGGCATCCTCTTATTCTGAAATTATGCCTCCTAGTTGTAGATTTCCCCACAAGGGGAAACACCCTCTCAGCATCTATCCTGTCAAGCACCCTTAGAATCTTCTATGTTTCAATAAGACAACCCCTTCCTCCCAGGAATCAACCCAGTGAATCTTCTCTGAACTGCCTCCAGTGCAAGTGTATCCCTCCTTGAATAAGGAAACCAAACCATGCAGTACTCTAGAGCAAGACTTTGCTATTTTTATACTCCATCCCCCTTGCAATAAATACAAACATTCCATTTGCCTTTCTAATTACTTTTTTTTTTACAGATACAGCACTGAAACAGGCCCTTCGGCCCACCGAGTCTGTGCTGACCATCAACCACCCATTTATAATAATCCTGCATTAATCTCATGTCCCCTACCACTTCCCCACCTTCCCTCAATTCTCCTACCACCACTAGGGGCAATTTACAATGGTCAATTTACCTATCAACCTGCAAGTCTTTGGCTGTGGGAGGAAACCGGAACACCCGGCGGAAACCCATGCAGTCACAGGGAGAACTTGTAAACTCCGCACAGGCAGTACCCAGAACCGAACCCAGGTCGCTGGAGCTGTGAGGCTTCGGTGCTAGCCACTGTGCCGCCCCATGCCTGCATGCTAACTTTTTGTGTTTCATGTACGAGGACACCCAGATCCCTCTGTACTGCAGCATTCTGTAGTCTCTCTCCATTTAAATAATATTTTGTTTTTCTTTTCTTCCTACCAAAGTGGATAACCTCACATTTTCCCACATTATACTCCATCTGCCAAATTTTTGCCCGCTCAATCTATCTATATCTCTTTGCAGACTTTGTGTTGTCCTCACAACTTGCTTTCCCACCTATCTTTGTATCATCAGCAAATTTGAATCTTTTTTTTTTTATTATTCTTTACTGGGATATGGATGTCATTGGCAAGGCCAGCATTTGATAGCGATCCCTAATTGCACTTGATAACTAAGTGGAGATTTCAGAGGGCAGTTAACAGTCAGTCACATTGCTGTGGGTCTGGAGTCGCATATAGGCCAGACCAAGTAAGGACAGAAGATTTCCTTCCCTAAAGGAGATTAGTGAACCAGATAGGTTTTTACGACAATGATAGTTTAATGGCACCATTACTGAGAGCTTTCAATTCCAGAATTTTTGTTAATTAATTGAATTTAAATTCCACCAGCTGCCATAGTAGGATTTGAACCAGTGTCCCCAGGGCATCAGCCTGGGCCTCTGGATTACTAGTTCAATGACATTACGGCTACGCCGCCATCTCCTATAAGAAATAGGAGCAGGAGTAGGCCATTTGGCTCCTCAAACCTGCTCCACTATTCAATATGATCATGGCTGCTTTTGGGCTTCAATTTCACTTTCCTGCCTACTCTCCATATCCCTTAATTCCCTGAGGGAGCAAAAAGCTGTCTATCTCAGCCTTAAATATATTCACTACAGTCTGGGGTAGAGAAATTAGAGATTCACAACCCTTTGAGTGAAAACATTTCTCCTCATCTCAGTCCTAAATGGTCATCCTCTTTATCCTGAGACTCTGCCGCTGTGTTTTATTTAATATGATGGTGGCCTTAACTCCACTTTCCTGCCTCCCCCCGCCCCCTCCGCCCCCTCACCCCACCATAACCCTGGACTCCCTTCTACATCAAAAATCTACCATACACTTGGTCCCTTCATCCAGGTGATTAATATAGATTGTAAATAGATGAGGTGCCAGCACTGATCCCCTGTGGCACTCTACAAGTTACAGTTTGCCAACCTGATCATGACCCATTTATCCCGACTCTCTGTTTCCTGTTAGTTAGCCAATTCTCTATCAATGCTAATATATTACCCCCAACACTATGCGCTGTTATTTTGTGCAGTAACCTTTTATGTAGCACCTTTATCAAATGCTTTTGGAAATCCAAATACACTACAGCTCCCCTTTATCCACTTTGCTTGTTAAATCCTCAAAGAAATTTTTCAAACGTGATTTCCCTTTCATACAATCAGGCAGAGTCAACATGGTTTTATTATGGTTTTCTAAATGTCCTGCTACTGCTTCCTTAAGAACGGATTCCAACATTTCCCAGTGACAGATGTTTGGCTAACTGGCCTATAGTTTCCTGCTTTCTGTCTCCCTCCTAGAGGAGGCAGATTTGATTGTGACTTTCAAAAGGGAATTGGATAAACACCCAAAGATTAAAAGTTTGCAGGGTTATGGGGAAATGGCAGGGGAGTGGGACTAGCCGAGTGGCTTTTACAGAGAGCTGGCGTGGACTAGGGAGGCCAAATGGCAGTCTCCTGTGCTGTAACAAATTTATATTTCTATGTTTTTTTTTTAAACTTAGGTCTGAGTATTGTGACATTCTAGTCTCGCTTTCCTGCCCTTCCTGTAGGCATTGACTGACTGGTGCTGGGGTACAGCCTTATGGGCACACCTGGCCCTCCAGCCCTGGGTGTCAGCAAGCTCTTGGTTCAAAAAATGGGACCCATGAAACATTTTTGAAAGCTTACACGTAAGCTGTGGGGCGGCGCAGCGGTTAGCACTGCAGCCTCATAGCTCCAGCAACCCGGGTTCAATTCTGGGTACTGCCTGTGTGGAGTTTGCAAGTTCTCCCTGTGTCTGCGTGGGTTTCCTCCGGGTGCTCCGGTTTCCTCCCACATGCCAAAGACTTGCAGGTGAATTGGCCATTAGCAGGTGGTAGGGAAATATAGGGACAGGTGGGGATGTGGTAGGAATATGGAATTAGTGTAGGATTAGTATAAATGGGTGGTTGATGGTCGGCACAGACTCGGTGGGCCGAAGGGCCTGTTTCAGTGCTGTATCTCTAAACTAAAGCTGCAGTTTAAAATGTAGAGAATCCGTTTATGTCTATACTGTGGAGGGTTCTCACACTCCATTTTGGTTCATAATATCTGACTCTATAAGCAGTGACATTTACCAATCAATTTGTGGCTTCTCTACATTCTCCTTACAGCTCATCTCATTGCTGTTTTGAGGGAGCAAAAACTTCCTTCTCTCCATCACACCACATGCAGTCAGAATTCCAGTGGTAGAGAATGCCCAGGTTTCAGTGGGTAACTTACAGGATTTAAATGACTTGTGTAACCTGTTTACAAAACTGTTTTGAAGTATGGTCAGCGATAGTTTTGCCTTACCACAAAGTCAATTATTCAGCCACCAATTGCAGATAATGCTGTCAGCCATAGAACTTGAGTCATGTGATAGATCCAATGCCTTATCTTCAGAATGTTCATCTGAAAACAGCAGCTCCAGAGATTTCAAATATAAGGGCAGTATCTGGTTTCCCATAGTGTTGCATTAATTATAGGCAGTGGACAACCTGCAAACTCACCTCTGACAACTCCACTTTAGCTGTGTGAGCAGCTCAAGGGATTCTTAACCTTTTAAAATCTTCTTGTACTCGAACCTCAATTATCCACCTTCTTATTATCTCCCATCCTGATTAGGCTCCAGAATTCATCAAGAACAAAGCATTGCATGGACACTGCCTAGCTTTGTTTATTATTTGCATTCCATAATTACTGTTTGGTGCTTAAAGTGACATCATTTTTCATTTGTTGTTTGTGATGGACTTGTCTTCACTCCTGTGCCTGGGATATTCCTTCATTGGACGTCGATTCCCGAAATTGGGGACCTCTTAGTTATGTCATTTTCCAATATCCAGCTGGTGGGGAGGGGTAGGGAGAGTGCAGGGGGATGGGGAGTCCCCTCCATTACGACAGATAATGAGTGATTCAAAATGTAACCTGATGCCACTACTCTCTTAATTAAGTCTGTTGTCTTCACCAAATGTCCACGGCTAGATGGTGAAATATGAAATGCTTTCACTGTGCCGAGTGATGAGTTTTTATTTTAAGTTCATCAGGTGTGAGTTTTATTTTATCAAAGTATTGACAGCACTGTGTTAGCCAATGTGTTGGGCGCGAATGGGATTTGTGGCAGGACTCGCAACAAACAATTTATTTAAGCAGAATCTCTACAAACAGCAAACAACTCCTGCTGAAACGATAGCACAGTCTCCCAATAAATGGATTATTTCTCCAGTAAAATGCAGTGAGTGGAGGATAGTTACATCAAATAAATTATGTGCATAAAATCAATCCCAGTAACTTACAGCAGTGCAGTTTCTGTATGTGATTAATGGGGGCATTTATTGCAACCATCTCCATTCTGGCTGGGTCTTGTGGCATCACTATATGTGTGCAGCCTTGTTTAATTCCATATACTCTTGAGAATAGGGATATTGTAAGGGTCTTATCCCGGTGTAGCACTTCAAATTTTCTGTTCTTTATGCCAGGCAAACATTGCCAGCTACCTCCAGCTCTTGTGCCTAGCTGAAAATTTAAGGACTGATACAAAGGACCTCACTGCACTCCTTGCTCTTAATAAATGTGATATACGACAGAGCATCCTCCATCTGCAGTTCTGGGTGAGAAGTGGAGGTGGCTACCAAGTGGATAAACTTGTCCCTGCTGAAGGTGGGTGAAACCTGTATAATTGTGTCATGTTCAGTCTGGTTCTTCCCAACTGAGATTCGTATTTATAATACTGAACCAAGAATTTTGAATTACGTTGATCTCCAGTCTGCCGTCCTTTACGATGGCTGATAAGTCCTAGGAAGTTCCAGTATCCTGGGTCGGCCATTTTAAAACGTGAACGTTTTCAGCTAACACTGAAGTAATCACCAAGATTAAAGGATAAAGCTACCTCTACCTTCTGAGTATTTTTATTAATGCAATACAGTTGCAAACATACTAAAATGATGGACAGGACTATACCAGCTGATCCATCAAGCCTGTTGACTCTTCATTTCTTGTTTTGGGGAGTGGCCTCATGTAGTTGGATGCTATCTTTTAAGGACTTGTTTTCCAACCAATTAAGTTTAGCAAGATTAAAGATGAGGTTAATCTTTGACCTGTCAAAGGAGGGAGACCAGTTCTCATTAGAAACCCAGTCATGTGCCTGGGTTAATGGTTCTCTTCAAGAAATATTCTAATGTTCAATTAAGATTCTAATTTAACAGCTACCTAACTCCCTAAACCCATCTTTCCTTCACCCTTTAATGGACCAAATAACTCATTAGTACTACACTATGCTGTTTAAAATATAGTTAAAAAAATTAAGGTTCATTATATACTCAAATACCTCATTTAAAGTCCCTCATGTCTCAGCAGTCTCACGAGTTGGGACAGATCAGTGAAGGCTGCTATTACTGTCCCATTAAGATCTTCCAAGAGGTTGATATTGTGTTTTGTAAGTACTAGAATGTACACTTGTTCCAAGTTTTAAAATGTACTTTTTATTTTAAAAAGTTCTACCTTTTTATGTGGATTTCACCATTGTTTAATTCATAAACCAAAGGAATGAGCATGGTTCCAAGCCCAGTTCGAGAAGAATCAGTCAGAAATGCTGTTGTTGCTGAAGGCACCCTGGAGGATTCATCAAAAAGCGGCTCCTTTGTGAAGACACAGGACATTCCCAAATGCAACACAGGGTGCGCAGAAAACTTGCTTGGCTTCAAAGACGTTACTGGACCTTCAAGCGATCTTTTTTCCATCTTCAGGGTAACTGCTCCCTACTGTCAAATAGCCCACAAGCTAACATTCCCCCATTCGAGGTTCCGACGTGAAGGGCAAGATACTGGGGGTAGGATGTTAGAGTGGGTCGGCACCTATGGAATCATTTCCCAGCCTTCAGGGAAAGGGGGAGACAGGATAAAACTGGAAGAACAATTGAAGAACTGATTGCATGATCCTCCTGGCCGGCCCATCCAAGCCAAACCAGTCCAAAGATAGGAGCCAAACTAAAGGGTAGTTCACTGCCTCCTGGTAGAGGGCTGAGAGTCCAGACTAACAATCTGGCTGACTAAAAGTGATTTGTAATGGAAACAGCCCAGAGACAAGACTATTAGAGACTGGCAAATATACCGCTCAGCTGTGGAGAGTCACCACCGGCTGATTGCAGGGTGCACTCTGAGGGAATTAAGTGTGGTTCTCTGGACAGACATCAGTGGAAGAAATAGTTTACCTTGTGTGCCAGTAGGCGCAAGAAACTTTAACTAGCCAATTGAAAAGGGATGGGTTTTTTTGTACAACTTTTGTAATGAGAGCAGTGTGCAGTGTAGATTTCCCCTGAAAGTCTAGCACATTGAGAGGGTTACAGCAAGTGCTGCAGTGACTGATTTTAATGCTGATGTGTGTCCATACAGTTTGTGATTTACCTTTCAGCGGGAGGTCGTTTCACTGGAGCAGTGGAGAAGTCAAGTGCAGGTTCTCCTGGAGTTCCAGAGGAGGCGGCTGGACTTCATATTCCGTAATTTGGAGTTTCTTCTGCCTCTGCCAGTCCGTGTTGTTCCTGACCCCAAGGGGACTGAAAAGCTGATTGCGAAGGTCACTGAGCTTTCCGTTTGCAATCCCGTTCGGAAAGCTGGAAGAAAGCTTCAGGACGGCAATACATCTGCCGATGCCAGCCCTGTAAAAATCTCAGGGAGGATGAAGCGACACAGAAGAGCCGTCTTGTTTGATGACAGTGACTTGTTTGACACTGAGCTGAGTGAGAACAATACCTTTATGACCTTACCGAATGAAATTCCTACCTCACCTTGTGTCGCTGGTAAGGCAGCGGGAGGTCAAACTGGCGGATTGAGTGGGCAGAGTCCCTTCCAGAAGAAGACTGACTCCTCCAGTGTTACTGAAAAGAAGCCAAGGACATTAGCAGAACAAAAATGTTGCGAGTTGGTATCTTTGTGTCTCGGATCGCTTGCCGAGTTCACGGACAGTGTCTCGTTCTTGGACTGCTGCCTCCATAGAGGTGCAGTTGAGAGTGAGGGTTCATGTGGACGGAGTGGTTATCACTGGGCTTCCGCGGAGATTAAAGACGGCATGTTGGATGAGAGGAGGACCGAGCCGGGAGACTGGTGGTCCTCCCACAGCTTTGGGGAGCTGAGAGCAACCGTGGAAGCCTTGAGCTGGAAGAAGTGTCGGTCGCAGATCCAGCAAACCATGGAGTCATCTGTCACCAGATGCAGGGAACAGGGGAATGATCTGATGCAGGAGCTCACCCTTCATATTCCAAATCACCAAAACAGCAACGCTGTGTTCACAGAGCTTCCGCACAATCACACAAGGTGTGTTCCACACTTATAACTGTATTCTGTGCTTTAAAATTAATTCACTGGGTTGTTCCATGTGCACACATAGTTGCGATTACGGAGACATGGCTGCAGGGTAACCAAGGATGGGAAATGAACATCCAAGGGTATTCAATATTTAGGAAGGACAGGCAAAAAGGGAAAGGAGGTGGAGTAGCGTTGTTAATAAAAGAGGAAATCAATACAATAGTGAGGAAGGATATTAGCTCAGAGAATCCTGATGTGGAATCTTTATGGGTGGAGCTAAGAAACACCAAGGGGCAGAAAACGTTGATGCGGGTTGTATATAGACCCCCAAACAGCAGTGGTGATGTAGAGGATGGTATTAAACATGAAATTAGAGATGCATGCAATAAGGGTGCAACTGTAATTATGGGTGATTTTAATCTATATATTGATTGGGCAAACCAAACTAGCAATAATACTGTAGAGGAGGAATTCCTGGAGTGCGTATGTGATGGTTTTTTGGAACAATGCGTTGAGGAACCAACTAGAGAACAGGCCATCCTAGACTGGGTATTGTGTAATGAGAAAGGATTAGTTAACAATCTTGTGCGGGGTCCCTTGGGGAAGAGCGACCATAACATGATAGAATTCTTCATTAAGATGGAGAGTGAGAGGGTTGATTCCGAGACTAGGGTCCTGAATCTAAATAAAGGTAACTATGAAGGTATGAGGTACAAGTTGGTTATGATAGATTGGGGAACGTTACTTAACGGGTTGACAGTGGATAGGCAATGGCTAGCATCTAAAGAGCGCATGGATGAATTACAACAATTGTTCATTCCTGTCTGGTGCAAAAATAAAACAGGAAGGATGGCTCAACCATGGCTTACAAAAGAAATTAGGGATAGTATTAGATCCAAGGAGGAGAAATATAAAACAGCCAGAACAAGCAGCAAACCTAAGGATTGTGAGCAGTTTAGAATTTAGCAAAGGAGGACAAAGGGATTGATTAAGAAGGGGAAAAGAGAGTATGAGAGTAAGCTTGCAGAGAACATAAAAACTGACTGTAAAAGCTTCTATAGATATGTGAAGAGAAAAAGATTAGTGAAGACAAATGTGGGTCCCTTACAGTCAGAAACGGGGGAATCTATAATGGGGAACAAAGAAATGGCAGACCAATTAAATACATACTTTGGTTCTGTCTTCACAAAGGAGGACACAAATTACCTCCCAGAAATGTTGGGGAAAATAGGGTCCAGTGAGAAGGAGGAACTGTATGAATTCAGTACCAGTAGGGAAATGGTGTTGGGGAAATTGATGGGATTGAAGGCTGATAAATCCCCAGGGCCTGATCATCTACATCCCAGAGTACATAAGGAAGTGGCCCTAGAAATAGTAGATGCATTGCTTGTCATTTTTCAAAATTCTATAGACTCTGGAACAGTTCCAACGGATTGGAGGGTAGCTAATGTAACCCCACTATTTAAAAAAGGAGGTAGAGAGTAAACCGGAAATTATAGACCGGTTAGCCTGAAATCAGTAGTGGGGAAAATGCTAGAGTCCATTATAAAAGAGGTAATAGCAGAGCACTTGGAAAACAATGACAGGATTGGGCAAAGAAAACATGGATTTACGAAAGGACAATCATGCTTGACAAATCTTTTGGAATTTTTTGAGGATGTAACTAGTAGAATAGATAAGGGAGAACCAGTGGATGTGGTGTATTTGGACTTCCAGAAGGCTTTCGATAAGGTCCCACATAAGAGATTAGCATGCAAAATTGAAGCACGTGGAATTGGGGGTAAGGTACTGACATGGATAGAGAACTGGTTGGCAGACAGGGAACAGAGTAGGAATAAACGGGTCTTTTTCCGAGTGGCAGGCAGTGACTAGTGGGGTACTACAGGGATCAGTGCTAGGACCCCAGCTATTCACAATATATAATTAATGATATAGATGAGGGAATTAAATATAATATATCCACGTTTGCAGATGGCACAAAGCTGGGTGGGAGTGTGAGCTGTGAGGAGGATGCAGAGAAGCTCCACTGTGATTTGGGCAGGTTGAGTGAGTGGGCAAATACATGGCAGATACAGTATAATGTGGATAAATGTGAGATTATCCACTTTGGTGGCAAAAACAAATAGACAGATTATTATCTGAACAGTGATAGATTGGGAAAGGGGGAGGTGCAGCAGGACCTGGATGTTCTTGTGCACCAGTCGCTGAAAGTAAGCATGCAGGTGCAGCAGGCTGTTCAGAAGGCAAATGGTATGTTGGCCTTCATGGCGAGAGGATTCGAGTACAGGAGCAAGGATGTCTTGCTGCAATTATACAGGGCCTTGGTGAGACCACATCTGGAGTATTCTGTACAGTTTTGGTCTTATCTGAGGAAGGATGTTCTTGCTATGGAGGGTGTGCAGCAAAGGTTCACCAGACTGATTCTTGGGATGACAGGACTGACGTATGAAGAGAGATTGAGTCGCTTAGGCTTGTATTCACTAGAGTTTAGAAGAATGAGGGGGGAATCTCATAGAAACCTACAAAATTCTAACAGGACTGGACAGACTAGATGCGGGAAGGATGTTCCCAATGGCAGGGGAGTCCAGGACCAGGAGTCACTGTCTAAGGATAAGGGGTAAGCCATTTAGGACTGAGATGAGGAGAGATCTCTTCACCCAGAGAGTGGTGAACCTGTGGATTTCTCTGCCACAGGAAGCAGTTGAGGCTAAATCATTAAATATATTCAAGAAAGAGTTAGATATAGTTCTTGGGGCTAAAGGGATACAGGGAGAAAGCGGGAACAGGTTACTGAGTTTGGATGATCAGCCATGATCGTATTGAATGGCGGTGCAGGCTTGAAGGGCCGAATGGCCTACTCCCGTTTTTCTATGTTTCTCCTCCCCTTCCCCCAACCCCATATATAATTGTGAAGGGGAAAATTTGGAACTTGTTCCCCAGTTGTTGCAATAAATCACTATATAACTTTTACTTAGCACCAACCTGGTGGAAGCCTGTCACCAATGTTTCCTCTAATCACCCTTTGCTGTTCCCAACCTGCTTGTTGCACTGCACGGTCCTTTTAAGATTGCCACACATCTTAAAGGGACTTGTTGCTTGTGCATGGCCTGTTTGTCCCCCTGTGTAGCATGTACCCGTTTGTGGCCGCGCACCCTCCCAGCTCACAGGGAACATTGCCTCTCACATACTTGGTCAGTGTTAAATCTTTAAATTGCTGCCTGTTCTGTAATTAATGTCTGTGTCTGGGAAAAGCCTGTTACACATGAGTTGCTATACGCTGGACCTTGTACATTAGCCTCAGGACACAGGGGTCTGCCCTACCATACTGTTTCTTATGCTTCCCTTTGTACCCATCCCCCATCTCTCTCACTCTCTCATATGTCTTTTATTTCTTTGATTTCTCTCACCTATCCCTCCTTTTGTCTCCTGTTATCACTTCTGCCAATTAACAATCTCCTGTTCTTCACCCAAATATTTCCTCGGACATTCAATTTCTTTTTTCCTTCCCCTTTTCCCTTGTTCTGTTCCCTTGTAAATGCTGTTGATCTAATTTTCCAGTCCTGAGGGTATTTCCACTTTTTCTGTTATTTTGTTCTTCTAAGCAGTCCTCTTGTTTACACAGTCCATTTGATTGGCAGCCCATCCACTGGCTTAAACATTCACTCCCTCCATCGCCAATGCCCCGTGACTGCAACATGTACTATCCGCAGGATACACTACAGGAATTCACCAAGGCTTTTACAGTGGCACCCCACTCCCCCGCCCCAAACCCATGACCTCCACTATCTAGAAATACAAGGGCAGCAGGTCCTTGGGAATACTGTCACCTCCAAGTCACACAACATCTTGACTTGGCATATGTCACTGTTCCTTCATCATCGCTGGGCCAAATCCTGGTCTCCCAATTATGGGGCTACCTTCCCCACATGCACTGTAGTGATTCAAGAAGAGGGCCCATCACCACTTCCTCATGGTAAGTAGGGGTGCGCCAAAGAAAGCTGGCTCTGCCAGTAGCGTTCACATCTGGAAAATTTTTTATTTAAGTACGGCAGTGTCTGTGGGTGCAATGCCACTGATCACCTGTTGGTGATGCAGTTGAGCTTGTCAGCATTGCTGAGCTGCAATTTTAAATTGTATCGCTCCCTCATTATATAAAGACACATTTATACAGTGCCTTTCACAACCTCCCAATGCATTTTACAGCCACAGCAGTTCTTTGGAAATTTGGAAACGAGTGCATCTCCTGTGGCTTTTGCCCACAGAAAGTGTATTTACCTCTGATTTAGTGACGCTATAATGTATAGGTATGGGGATTTGCACTGGCATCTTGGCTCACTGGGTCACACTGTCACCTGAGTCAGAAGATTGTGGTCTCAAACCCCACTCCAGGACCTGAGAATGTAATCTGGGCCAACATTCCAGTGCCGCACTCAAGGAGAGCTGCACGGTCAGGTGCCATCTTTTGGATGAGGCATTAAAACTATTTAAAAGATTCCTGGCTTTATTCTAAGATGGGCAGGGGAGTTCTCCCTGGTGTCCTGGGGCCAATATTTAAACCCTCAACTACCATCACTGAAACATATTATCTGGTCATTTATCACATTGCAGTCTGTGAGAGCTTACTGTGCACAAATTGGCTGCTGTACTTCCCTGCTCAAAAACAAGTGACTACATTTCAAAAGTCCATTGTTGGCTGCGTGATGCGTGGATGCAAGTTCTTTCCTTCCTCTTTTTTTTTTTTTAAAAAGGTGGAAGTCGGAAGGATTTGCAGCAAACTCTGCAGTTCTGTGATGCTACAAATAGAATGTACTCTAATCATACGGTGGAATTTAGCAGTTGACACTTGGTAGCTTGTTCTCGCTAGAGTTTATTTGCCTGGCTGACTTCTGCAAAAGTGTGTGCAAATTTTCAGCCACCTAGGTTTTTTTTAAATTCCTGTTTTGTAATTGGGCGGCACAGTGACGGCACAATTTAGGGCGGCACAGTGGCGCAGTGGTTAGCACTGCAGCCTCACAGCTCCAGGGACCCGGGTTCGATTCCGGGTACTGCCTGTGTGGAGTTTGCAAGTTCTCCCTGTGTCTGCGTGGGTTTTCTCCGGGTGCTCCGGTTTCCTCCCACAAGCCAAAAGACTTGCAGGTTGATAGGTAAATTGGCCAGTATAAATTGCCCCTAGTATAGGTAGGTGGTAGGGAAATATAGGGACAGGTGGGGATGTTTGGTAGGAATGTGGGATTAGTGTAGGATTAGTATAAATGGGTGGTTGATGTTCGGCACAGACTCGGTGGGCCGAAGGGCCTGTTTCAGTGCTGTATCTCTAATCTAATCTAATCTAATCTGACGCTGTTGCTGTCAAAGACTAGTATTGTTCGGGGCAGCGTACTGACTTAAGGATAGGACGCCGACGTTTATTAGTAACCGACTAAAGAGAAAGTACAGGGTGGGGGTAGTAAGGGACTTCCCATGACCACGGGTTATTACAGTACAGGTGTTTAGCTGAAATATTGTACAAGTACAGCATAAACTGTAGGCTTCAAATTTCACAACTTTTCCCCAAAACAACTCTAATAAGTGTGTGGCATATTGTCAGTGGCTATTAATGAATGGGAAATTCAGTTTAAATCATGTAATCCTGTATCTAGCTGTTTCCTACCCTCTCTGTTTCCATCCGCCCACCGCACCAGATCTCTCTTGTACTCTAGTAACCAGAAAATATTTTCAGCAACTGCTGTTAGTGCTTTGGTAGCAATTAAATCTCTGAATCTCCAATTAAACCTCTTTCACCCAAAGACTAATAATACTTTGAAATAAGTTGGTGAAGCCACTGAAGTGAGCAGTACCAAAAGGTTCTAGAACCATTCGCTAAAATTGTGTCTCTTCTTTGCATGAGTTGAGTGAGTGCTTGTGGCAGTGCTGACATTTCAACTCAGTTGCTATTCAGCCCTCCTGTCAGTTAACATCTTTCCAGAGATTCTCGAGGTCCTTTCCTTCTCTCCCTTCGAAAGAGCCAATTTCTCACCTGTACTCAGGAACTCCCAACAAGAAAGCCTAATCTTCCTGACTGAGGTTTTTCTTTCAATCCTTTGAGTATATTAACTGAACTTGATCTTTTGTGCCAAAGAATGACATGTTGATTTGTTAATACTCTTCCATCCAATACTGACAGTAGTAGTGAGTATTGACCGGCATAAGATTGACATCCATTCACTTTGATATCCAGATCAAGCCCCTTTGAAGTAAAAGGTATAGATGTGTGGTCAAAAATGCAGTCAATAGCTTAAAATCTGAGAAGCTGCTACACATTGAGGAGAAAATAAATTTGACATCAGTGGCATTTCAAAGGGTTTTTTCCTCAGGTTGAATATAGAAAATACTGAAATGTGTGGGTGTGTTTTCTATCTTTCAGCATTGCATCCAAAAGAATTGAGGTGCTGAAAACTGTGTTCTCTAGCAAGGCATTTGTAAGTCTGGGTAACAGACGAGCAAGTGCCATGGAGTATCTGCCATCTCTCCGCACAATCTGCAGGACAGAGAAACTGAAAGAGCAAGGCAAACTAAAACGCAGGTATGTTTCCCCACAATTTCATGTAAAGACTGCTTTGAATAAGTTTTCACTGACAAAGGCCAAAAGAGAATGGTTCCTTTCACTAATTCACATCCTTTAAAATCCCCACTCAAAAGGGTTTAAATTAAATGCTAAATTTATGTTACCATTTCAGTTGTATGGATAGAGTGCAGGTGAGATATAAACTGTGGGTTCATTATAATTAAACCCATTTTAAGACAATGCATGACGCAGTTCTGAACCTTCTGACTATCATTTGTTGCCTCTCCTCTCTTAGTCGTTTCTTGACAGCCGCCTCTGCAGTGGACCTGCCCCTAGGTTTCTCCTGATGCTACTTGCATGAGTTGGCTAACGCCCATGTCTGTGTCTATATGAATGTCTGGGCATAAGATGTCCCTGCCCCCTATTATCAAAAATACACCTATGGGGAGCTCTTCTGTCTGCTTCCAACTGTGTGGCTCAGAACAGAAACATTCCTCATAATAAATACAGACAAGCCCATAAGCACCTATTTATTGGAGTACTAGTCTACTCCTGTGATATTTTCAGACCACGTTATCACTTGGCTTATTTAGTATATTACCAATTTCACATGGCCAAATGATTTTAAGGTTGTCTATCTATTTTAATTCACCTCCACTGACACCACTAGCAACAAATTTATAATCACCAGTACTTCACCCTGGTGTCGTACAGTTAAAATGTTCCACATTCATAACCAAGGACAGAGCCTAGAACTGTATTCTTGGGTGTTATCACAGTTGAATTGGCACAGTGTGACTGTTTGTGTCATATACCTGTCATTAGGATTTGCTAAATTCCAGCTGACAGCACTGTCTATCTGGGTTCAGTAATTTAACCCAGGATGATGGTATTTTATTCAGGAGGGAGGGTGGTGGAATGACTAAGGTGATATGCAGTAATTGGGTTGCTGTATTGCTGCCAGTTTATACGTGCTTTGATTCTGAGCTTATAGTGTATGGTTTGGGATGGATCTGGTTTAAACTTGCCTTAATTTGGAACGTACACTCTAGAAATTCATGTCTGCAAACTCTCATCTGCCTTCTCTCTATGATGTGCATTTGTATTTTAAATGTACAAATCCTGATCTTATTTTTGCAGGTTTCTGCACTATTTAGATAGTGCTCACTTGGAGCTGCCTAAAAGAACTCTGGAAGCCCTTGCAGCTAGTTTTCCATGAAGATCCCGACTTAATGACAGTAATTATTGCACAGTGAATTTACTGTTGAAGGCAGACTATTACTGGGGTATTTTTCTCCCTGGTCTTTTACTTGGTAATTGCTGTCCAGCGTGTATATGTGTGTGTTTTGTGGAATTGTTTTTGTACAGTATAGTAAAATGATGTGAAACTGTGTCGGGGAATGCTGGATTATCTTAATTTAATTACCGTGGGACAACTGCATCTGCTGCCTAGGAATGTAAAATTCCAATACGTAATAGATTACTTTGAGTGCATGGAGTCTATTTATAACACTTATGGAGAAATAACTAGCTCTCCCCACATTTTCTGGTAGCACTTGTTTCACAGGAACCTTCTGCTGTCTTGCCCAATAATCCATGTGCGAGTTGAAGGAGGGGGATGCTATTTGACTGTATGAGGCATTGCAGTCAAACCCAATCCTGTGCTTATCTGACATTGGCACTGCACACATTCCAGCAGGGGTCACTGGATAGGGATCAGGTGTGGGAATCCTAACGGGTATTTCTTCCCTGTTTCCCTCCCCTACCCACTCCCAGCTAAGGCTACAAAAGTATTTCATTACATATTGAATAAAGTAATTTTGATTTACTTTTTTTCCTTACTTCTTGATTTCTTTTCCTCCCCTCTTTCTCTTAATCTTCCCTGCTTCGCGCCCCCCCCCCCCCCCCCCCACCAACCCCTTTCATCCCAAAGCTACAAATTTTGGTTTATAAACCTGCCACAAGTGTTATAAACAGGACCAGTTACAGACAGCAGTGTAATCAGACCTGTGTCTTCCTCTTGGAGGTCTGACCCTAACCAGCTTGTGACTGCCTAACTCTGGAATCTGGCAGCCTCATCGGGTGGTCGGGAGGCATGGGGCAAACGTTGTCATAAATCATGAATGGCTATAAATCCATCCTCTTTTCCACTAAACCTTTTTAATATCACCATTTTATATTACATGGGTCTTCCAAAGGTGGAGTACCCCTGTATTGTATAGTGTGTTTGTATATCCCATTCTGTCATAGGTTATGGAATTAAATAAATCAGAGTAATGCTGCATTACTGCAAACTCCAATATTATGTACAGCAAAAGTTCTTAATTTAAATTGAGCATTACTCACTGAACTGTGTATGTTGTACTCGGCAGTTCTTGTTGACATTTTAATGCTGGAAGAGATGTGTAAATTGTCTTGCTTAATCTGGCAAGCAGGAACTATCTGGGACAAAAATACATCATCTCTTTTTTGAAAAAAAAACCACAATGACTTGTCAGTCTTTTGCAGGTGTGAATTTGAGTTTGTAGAAGTGCCATAGAATTCTCTATCAATATCTCATTTTGTACTTCACACGATACAGGATGCTAATGCAGCTGACCTCTGGAGAGGCAGTAGAAAGGGCCACTATTTGGATCAGATAATCAGCCAGGGTTCTCCTCACCTCTACACAGGGGCCTGTCCTGGACAAAGTGAATGTGTGATGGACACAGTAGCCCTGGTGGGCTACCAAACCAGAGGTCGTGACTTCAGTACAACTGGTCACTTGTGGTTGCTGGCACCAGGAAAATGGCCACATTATAGAAAGATGGCTGTATCACTGTCCCAGCTGCACCTGCCCCACGACCTTGTGAAGCCACTGTAGTTGAAGACATTGTGGTGCCCTGGATTACACTCTGATCTTTGGTTCAAATCCTGATCAGACTGGAATGATGAAAGTTTCTTTGATGTACTGGCTTTGGAGTTCCTACGTCAAATGAGTTGGAACTATCTGAAGCCATTTGTTACCAGACTTCAGCTTGGAGAACAAAACTCCCTAATTCTCATTTGAATCTAATGTAAATCTCATTCAGCATTGCAGCTGATTGTAGACCTGGTCTTGGCTGTTCAGTGCCTGAAACAGAAAGTGTTCCATTCCTCAACCCTCACTTTGACTATAAAATTCACCAAACCAATGCAAAGTGTGTAGAAAGCATGATGTTAAGTCTACATTTATGGTCTCCATTTTATAAAGAGGATATAGAGGCACTGGAGAAGGCACAAATAAGATTTACGAGGATGATACCAGAACCTATTAGAAAAGATTGAACAGGCTGGGCCTCTTTTCTCCAGAGAAAAGAAGGCTGAGGGGGTGATCTTAAAAGATTATGAAAGGATTTGTTTGAATAGATGTAAAGAAGATGTTTCTGCTTGCATGGGGAGACCAGAACTGGAAGCCATGGATAAAAGATAGTTACTAATAAATCCAATAGGGAATTCAGGAGAAATGTCTCTACCTAGAGAGTGGTGAGAATGTGGAACTCGCTACTACAGAGAGTAGTTGAGGTGAATAGTATAGATATATTTAAGGGGAAGCTTGATAAACACATTAGGGGAAAAGGAATAACGTTATGGGGTGAGTTGAAGACGAGGGAAAAGGCTCATGAGCACAAATGCTGGTATAGACAGTTAGTCTGAATAGTCCTGTAAATGCTAGGTAATCACTAACATGGTTTCTCTCATCATCTCATTGCTATTTGTGGCAGTTTACTGTGTGCAAATTAGCTGTCATGTTTCCTAGAACAGTGATTACACTTTAAAAGTGCTTCCTTGGTGGTGAAAGATGCTGTATAAATTTAAAGTTCTGTTTATTTCAAGGAAGTGTCTAATTGAAGTCAGACAACTCATGCTGTTACAGACCCTGTTTCTTGCAGCACCATATCCTTGGTGGAAAGTCCAGTCATCACAATCTCACGTACGCAAATTCCCTCAACTCTTAATTTATTCCAGAATAACTCTTAGGAAAGACTTCAGTATCTGAACAGTGCAGTCATTTTTTCAATGTTATACTGCAGACAACTAAACACATGAGATTAGTTAGTAGGATGGAGTGTGCTTTAGTAGAGCAATTAATCCAGGATCTGTTTATAGCCGCAAATATGGTACCATCCATTAGTCTTGAAAGTGGGCAGTCACTGAACCATAACAGTAGATTAATTTGAAATCAGCCCTCCCAATACCTCAGTTAATGAGAGCAGAGAGTGGACGTGGACTATCCAGACCAAGAAAGGTTGATCCAAAGTTTGCGCTACTGTGGGTGATCTCGGGTGCGTAGCGGTGGGAGGGAGGAGTACCATATTTGGTGGAAAAAATCAAACTGGCTGTCCCCGAATCAGCAGTTAGCTAGGCTCCTATATAAAGAATAGCCATTTGGGGAATGGAGTAGAACTAAGCTGTTACCACAGAACTGAAGCAGTCCATGTAGAAATGCAGCAAGACCTGGACAATATCCAGGCTTGGGCTGATAAGTGGCAAGTAACATTCATGCCACTCAAGTGCCAGGCAATGACCATCTCCAACAAGAGACAATTAACCATCTCCCCTTGACATTCAATGGTATTACCATCACTGAATCCCCCACTATCAACATTCTGGAGGTTACCATTGACCAGAAACTGAACTGGAGTAGCCATATAAATACTGTGGCTACAAGAGTAGGTCAGAGGCTGGTAATCCTGCGGCGAGTAACTCACCTCCTGACCCCCCAAAGCCTGTCCACCATCTACAAGGCAGGCGTCTGATGGAATACTCTCCACTTGCCTGGATGGGTGCAGCTCCAACAACACTCAAGAAGCTCGACACCATCCAGGACAAAGCAGCCTGCTTGTTTGACACCCCATCTACAAACATTCACTCCCTCCACCACTGACACACAGTGGCAGCAGTGTGTACCATCTACAAGATGCACTGTAGCAATGTGCCAAGGCTCCTTCGACAGCACCTTCCAAACCCGTGACCTCTACCAAATAGAAGGACAAGGGCAGCAAGTACATGGGAACATCACCACCTGCAAGTTCCCCTCCAAGTCACACACCATCCTGACTTGGAACTATATCGCTGTTCCTTCACTGTCACTGGGTCAAAATCCTGGAACTCCCTTCCTAACAGCACGTGGGTATACCTACCCCAAATGGACTGCAGCGGTTCAAGAAGGAAGCTCACCACCACCTTCTCAAGGGCAATTAGGGATGGGCAATAAATGCTGGCCTGGCCAGTGACGCCCACATCCCATGAATGAATAAAATAAAAACTGTACCCTCCAATACCTTTGATCAATCAATAACTTTGTAAAAGAGGGGAATAAAAATATTATTCTGCCCATCCTCATCTATTATTAATTCAAATTAAATCTGTTGTGTGTTGAGCTGTTCAGCTGCAAAGGGACTTCTCTCCCTTACCCCAATCAAACAGAAAAATTGAATAGGTTGAGGAGTGACCTGATGGAGGTTTTTAAATTATGAAGGGGTTTGCTAAGGTAAATGTAGATGTTTCCACTTGTGTGGAGACCAGAACTAGGGTCCATCAATACAAAATGTTAATAAATCAAATAGGGAATTCAGGAGAAACTTCTTTCCCCAGAGAGTAGTTAGAATGTAAAACTCACTACCATATGTCGTAGTTGCAGTGAATAACGTAAGTACTTTTCTCCTTTGGGAGAAATGATAGGATGAGCTGAAGTCGAGTGGGAGGAGGCTAATATGTAACAAACAGTGGCATAGGCCGAATGGCCTGTTTCTATGCTGTAAATGTTATGTAAACAGGTGCCTGATAATGACAGGTTGGCCATTCAGACTACAGCTTGTTACGGTCTTGTGTTTGCCATGTCCACCGAGAGTCATTTACGGTGCAAGTGACCATTCGGCCCATCGAGTCCAAGCTGGCTCTGACTGGAGCTATCTAGTCAGTCCCACTGCCCCGTTTATTTCCTTTTGAAGTCATTGTCTCCGCTTCCACCACCCTTGTAGGCAGCGAGTTCCAGGTTCTTACCACCCGCTGCTTTAAAAAAAAGTTCGTCCTCATATTCCCCTTGCCCAAAACCTTCAATTGGTGTCCCCTAGTCCTTGTACCATTAGTTAAAAGGAACACTGTTTTCTTGACTAACTGATCTAAGCCTGTCATAATCTTGTACACCTCTATTAAATCTCCCCTCATCATGTGATTTTATAAAGTTGTTGTGACATACTGGGAAGTTCCTTGCTCCATTTAGGCTATTTGTAGTGGTTTATTGGCAATAACTGTTTGTGTATTACACTTACTGATGGGATTGTAACCAGCACTTTCTCAAAACTGCATTGCAACAGTGTTACCGAATCTCACACTTGGATTCTCTTGGGGCAGGGGCTCACTCGACATGTATCGCTGTCCTCTCACTGAATGATTGCCTGTCCTGGGGTGGGATGACTGACCCTGGTACCTCCAGTGACTTTAGCAGCAGAGATTGAGAACTCCCCATTGGAGGAGTTATGGGGGTAAATCCAGCTCCTATCTGTATGGTGCTGTACATTGAATGATTCTGCAGTTGACCAATTATTGCAGTGAACTAATCTTCACAGTACATGCCATGATCCAGCTCAGAATTATTGCAGATCAGAAGCCAAAACACATTTCATTAAAAAGACAAGTAATTCCAGTGAAACTATTTAATAAATAACCACATGAGGCAGAACAGGTTGAAATGTACCATCAGCTAGCTTTACAATTATCAAAATACCTTTCTTAAAGAAAAGACTTGATTTATATAGTGCCTTTCATCACCTCCATATCCCAAAGCACTTTACAACCACTGATGAGTGTGTTCAAAGATCAAGGCAGATCAGCAGTAAAATCAAACCAGAAACAGCTATTGACACTGGTCCCAATGCAGGACTCAGTTTAAACCACATAACACGGTGCAGTCGGGGTACAAATGAATCCTCAGCTGGGTGGTTTGTATACAGAACTGTGGTTACTTAGAATTTGAAAAACACTGAAGATACAGTGGGTGAGGAGAATTGCCATGGTGTTCACTGCTCCTGTAGGAACTAACAACTCCACAACCACATTTTCCAGCAGATAGCAATTAGAAGCAGGAATCCTATCCAATTTCCCACTCACACCCCACGCCACCTAACCCAACATGTTAAGAATCATAACACCCCAACTAAAATAAGTTAACTCAGCACAGACCCTGAGACACCCTCTTTGGCAGCTGTAATGTCACCTACAAGCTGGATAGATACTGACCAAACTTTGGTCCATGTTGGAGTGAGGTAGACATGATTTTCATTCCCGTGCTCTGAACAACATTCAAACTGAAATTCAAGAGGAAAAAGTCAACGCCGAGATCAATGCATCCCAGTCCTGGGGCTATGGATACAGGAGTGAGGACATGAAGGGGCTTGACTGAATCCACCGGACGTCCCAAAGTGTTTTGCAGCCAATGAAGTACTTTTTTCTTTGAAGTGTAGTCACTGTCGTAATGTCAGAAACACTGCAGCCAATTTGTGCACAGCAATATCCCACAAACAGCACTGTGATAATGACAAGATCACCTGTTTTGTGATGTAGATTGAGGGATAAATATTGGCCAGGACAGTGGGGGAGGGGGCGAGAACTCCCCTGCTCTTTAAGGCTACGAGGAACGACTACATGGACGAGGTACTGGAAGGTTGCCAATAAATCATATGGCAGTGAAACATCAGTGAGGTGGCCATGGGGGGGGTAACAAAGAGGAATTCTTTTCTCTGATCATTCTGACCGTAACTGGCACCCATTAAGATATTGGTACCAATAGCTCGAGTCCCTCTCCAATCGTGGTGTGATGTTTAAGAATTGTTAAACAGAAATTCATAAAAAGCAACAGCCTGCAGCAAAGCATCGCACATTTCCTCTCCCCGATCCGCATTTCCCTTCTGAAACAGTCTTCTATAGCGGGCCAGTGTGTCCCGGGGGAACAGCACCCGTGGGTGTTCCTGTGTCACCGAGTCGACCATGAGCTGTTGCACCAGTTCCCTCCCACTCGTCCGGGACTCCCCCACCATCAATTCAAAGTGCTTCCCGACGGCAGTGCGCACTACACTGAGCACCCTGTGCTGACCATCCTCCATGAAATTTCCCCCCAGCAGCCCGTGTAGCATGGCCTCAATGGTGCGCAGGTGCAGAGTCACAGGGAACAGGTGAGTGTTTTGAGTCGAGATGCCAGGCTTCTCCAAGATGAAGAAATCTGCTTTGGGGATTTTTGCAACGGCCAAGGAGATCTGCAAAAAACATGCAAAAGAAAGAACATTAGAATTTTCTAGGAATCAGGACAGACATTAGAACCTTACAGCGCAGGAGATCATTCGGCCCATCGTGCCTATACCGACTCTTTGAAAGATTTCCACTCTCCCCTCCTCTTTCCCTATAGCCCTGCAAATCTTGGTATTTTTCTAGTATTTATCCAATTCCCTGCTGAAAGTTATTCTTGAATCTGCTTCCATCACCCTTTCAGGTAGCACATTCCTGATCACAACTCACTGCATAAAAATACATTCTCAAGCCTTTGGATTTTGCCAATTACCTTAAATCTGTACTCTAGTTACCAATCATCCTGCTAGTGGAAACAGTTTCGTCCCCCTATCCACTCATATACCTTCTGCAGATCTCAGGGTAGTGAACCATCCTGTTTCTAAAGTCACTAATCTGTAGAAGAGCAGCAGCTGAACCACAGCAGTAAGCAATGAGCTGAGGACATGCAGAAACCCCTCTCCTGCATCAACATCCAGTCACACCACAGTTTCACAGGAACAGGCAGAGGCCAATCAGCCCCTCAAGCCTGTTCCGCCATTCAGTTAGATGATGGCAGATCTGTACCTTAACTCCATCCACCCACCTTGGCTCCAGAACCCTTCATAGCTTTGCCTAACAAAAATCAATCTCAGATTTGAAATTTTCAATTCACCCCCTCCAACCTCAACACCTTTTTGGGAGAGAGTGTTCCAGATTTCCACTACCCATTATGTGAACAAGTGCTTTCTGACATCGCCCATGAATGGCCTAGCTCTAACTTTAAGGTCAGGCCCCTTTTATTCTAGGCTCCGCCACCAATAGGGTTGCTAATCCTCAAGGATTGCCCTGGAGTCTCCAGGAACTGAAGGCTAATCTCCTACGAGCAAAACACATAACAAAACTGGTATATTGTCTCATTTTGTTTGCTTTTATAATTAGTAAATACAATGCTCAATGAAGATGGGCAATAAGGCTGCACTGGAGCTGCTTTGGGAGAGGGATGGAGTGGACCTTGGTGGACAGCAGCAAGGTCACTTTGTCTTAAGCTCCCCCAAGCAAAGCTCCATATCTGCAGTTCCTCATTCTCTGTCAGCGGTAGCTCAATTGGTAGCACTCTCACCTCTGAGTCACAAGGTTCTGGGTTCAAGTCCCAGGCCTGGTCTTGAGTACAGAAATTGAGGCTGACACTCCAATGCAGTACATAGGCAGCGTTGCACTGTTGAAGGTTATATAGTACCACTGGTACTATTTCAAACAAGAGCAGGGTAGTTACCCCCAGTGTTCTGGCCAATATTTATCCCTCCATCAACATCACAAAACACAAATTATTTGGCCATTGCTGTTTGTGGAAGTTTGCTGTGCACATACTGGCTGCTGCTTTTCCTTCATTACAACAGTGACTTCAAAAAGTATTTCATTGGCTGTAAAGCATTTTGAGACGTCTGGTGGTCATGAAAGCTGATAAAATGCAAGTCTTTTTTTTTTTACTTGCTGCAGTGATTGGAGGAAGAGGTCATGTGATGAAACCTCCAAAAATGTGCCCAACGCAGCCAGGATTCGATGGGCAGAATGACTCAATGATAACTAGAACTGGCAACCCCGATTCCACTACAGGAAATATTTTCTCTCTATCCACTCCATACATTCCTTGAATCATCTTAAACACCTCAATTAGATCACCCCTTAATCTTGAGACAGGATACAAGCCTTGGAAGAGGCCTGATAATCTGATCACCCACTTCTCCCCAGCGCAGTGCAGTGGGAGCCTAGAACAGCTGAGGAAAGACAGGGAGGGAAAAACCCGTCGGGTTGACTTGCCTCCTCGAGGTAGATGGAGGGCAGGTAGGGGCCCTTCATATACCGGTGACTTGTTTCCCGGTTCCAGTCCAGAACAGTGAGATTCCGATCCACGTGAGCCCATGCAATCTTACGGATTCCAAACACGATCGACACAATGCTTTTTGCAGCCTTGTGATAAAGAAAAGGATATATTTAGGTACAACTCTTCCCCCAGTCAGAGTGAGTAACCCCCTGTGCACTGTATTCTAAAATAAAGACTACCTCTGTGGTAACTCAGACATCACTGACCTGTAACATTCAGCTCGATAATTCCACTCTCAAAAGTGCATTAACATATGAAGCAGCCAATCACACCACAGGTGGTTTCAACCGTATCTATGGATTCAAAATCTTACATCTGCGCACACTTCCTAAAAAAAACCTTACTTTCTATCATTACGCTTTTCAATTCTGTCTCAACATCCCTCCCCCAAACCGCCCCACATTATTTACTGCTCCCCTCACATCCCCTCACCACAAGCACTCTCGTCTGAGTCAGGTCATCACAGGTTCAAGTATATTTAGTATACCGATTGTATATCCTGTACCGTTTGTGTATTGTTATGAACACTGGATTTTGTAGTATGGTTATGTTTTAAAAACTGTGATCTTTAATGCAGTATAAAGTGGGCGTTCGGGAGAGATATGTGACTTCATACAAAATCTGCCCAGAGGCAAGGCAGGGGTCTTGGTTACCATGAGAACAAGGAACTTTTGAAAGCAGGGTGCAAGGTTGTAACACCTAAAGGACAATGGGTTTTGCTCTCCCAGACTCTCAGATTGTAAACAGGAAGCCAGGGGTTCAAAATGCAGATTTGAATTGCAATGTTTAACACCTGGAAACAAAGGAAGGCCCAGGTGGTTTTACTATGGTCAGACTTATGGTCTCTGAGAATTGTCAACGGCAAACAACTCGACTTTTGATCTGGATAAATTTGAGAGGCTTCCTAAGTCAGGGAACTGAAAAGGAAGAAAGGAAGACCAGCAAGTCAGCTGCACAGCCTTGAGAGAAAGACAGGCAGTGTACTGTTTTCTGGGGAAACAGCTGCTCTCAGATCATCGATACTGCATAAGGCTGCTAAAATTTGAACCCAGTTCGAAGGCTTGAGGTTTGTGGAGGAGAAAAGACCAACTGGGTAACCAGAGATTGGCTTATTAACAGAAGTCCAGTCGAGTGTGCTCGGAAGAAGTGAGCAAAGATGACGTTGGCTTTGAGAAGGACACTGGGAGATCCAACCCATTGCAGCTGGCAGGAGTTTGGGACTCAAGGATACCTTTTTCCACTGAGGACACCAACGTATAAATGTGGGGAGGGGTTTTCAAGTACTTTAATAATTTAATGGGAAATACCTTTCTCTATAATTTAGTGTATTAGCTACCCAAGTACTAGTTAATATTGATCTTTAGTTTAAGTGTTATAGTAAAAGTCTTGAAATGTGAAATATTGTCATGTGATTCTTTAATCAGATTGGGAAGTTCTTATCTCTTGTTTTAAAGTTAGCGGTCTCTACTGAGGTCGTAACAATATTCGGTACACGTTTTGTATATCCAGTATACTGTTTGCACAGCCCCCCACTCCCAGAGGTTACTGCAGGCCCTTACCAGAAGCCGCCTTCTTTCTACATCAGGTTTGATAAACTTCAGTCCCTGGAGCTTCTTGTCTCTCCTCCCTGGCTCCTGACAGGGGTTCAGGATTGACTGACACACTTTCATTATGGTTTTGTGCTTGAAAAGGGGCACCTCCAGCAGACCCCGCAGATGGGTGAACGGCCCGTTCCCATCCCTGTACTCCACAATGTTGGCTGACTTCCTGCCACGCAGCAGCTTGATACCCGCCAGCTCCTCCCGGGAGGCCGTGTTCAGCACCCGCAGGACGGCCGCCCGCTGCTGGGGTGTGTAGCGCTCATCGATGTCATCGGCCTCTGGGTCAGGCGGTGAGTAGTCAAGTTGGTGGAGATCCACAGGAGCAGAGCAGCAGTCATTACAACAAGTACAGTGGAGAAAGCGCTGGTGTCGCACCATGTCAGGGAGCCCGGGTCGCTGTAACACACACTGCCAGCCTGGAGAACCACAAATACACCCAGTGAGACCAGAGGCTTTTTCATATCTCTCCTGGCTAGCCACCTACCTTCCACCTCTGTAAACTGGAGCTGATTCAAAACTCTGCTGCCCAATTCCTAACTCCCACCAAATCCTGTTCACTCATCACCCACTGTGCTCACTGACATAAACCAACTCCCGTTAAGCAATGCCTTGATTTTAAAATTCTCATCCTTGTTTTCAAATCTTTCTATGGCCTCGCCCCTCCCTATCACTGTAATCTCCTCCAGCCCCACATCCCTCCAAGATATCTGTGCGCCTCTAATTCTGGCCTCTTGCGCATCCCTGATTTTAATCACTCCAGCATCGGCGGCCGTGCCTTCAGCTGCCTGGGCCCGAAGCTCTTAAATTTTTTTTTTATTCGTTCATGGGATGTGGGCCTCGCCGGCTAGGCCAGCATTTATTGCCCATCCCTAATTGCCCTTGAGAAGGTGGTGGTGAGCTACCTCTTAAACCGCTGCAGTCCATGTGGGGTAAGGACACCCACAGTGCTGTTAGGAAGGGAGTTCCAGGATTTTGACCCATCAACAGTGAAGGAACGGCGATATAGTTCCAAGTCAGGATGGTGTGTGACTTGGAGGGGAACTTGCAGGTGGTGGTGTTCCCATGCATTTGCTGCCCTTGTCCTTCGAGGTGGTACAGGTTACAGGTTTGGAAGGTGCTATCGAAAGAGCCTAGGTGTGTTTCTGCAGTGCATCTTGTTGATGGTACACACTCTTGCCACTGTGCATCAGTGGTGGAGGGAGTGAATGTTTTGGATGGGGTGTCAATCAAGCGGGCTGCCTTGTCTTGGATGGTGTCGAGCTTCTTGAATGTTGTTGGAGCTGCACCCATCCAAGCAAGTAGACAGTATTCCATCACACTCTGGATTTGTGCCTTGTTGATGGTGGACAGGCTTTGGGGAGTCACGAGGCGAGTTACTCACTGCAGAATTTCCAGCCTCTGACCTGTTCTTGTAGTTACAGTATTTATATGGCTACTCCAGTTCTGTTTCTGGTCAATGGTAACCCCCAGGATGGTGATAGTGGGGGATTCACCGATGGTAATGCCATTGAATGTCAAGGGGAGGTGGTTAGATTCTCTGTTGTTGGAGATGGTCATTACCTGGCACTTGTGTGGTGCGAATGTTACTTGCCACTTATCAGCCCAAGCCTGGATATTGTCCAGGTCTTGCTGCATTTCTACATGGACTGCTTCAGTATCTGAGTCGTCGCGAATGGTGCTGAACATTGTGCAATCATCAGCGAACATCCCCACTTCTGCCCTTACGATTGAAGGAAGGTCATTGATGAAGCAGCTGAAGATGGTTGTGCCTAGGACACTACCCTGAGGAACTCCTGCAGTGATGTCCTGGAGCTGAGATGATTGACCTCCAACGACCACAACCATCTTCCTTTGCGCTAGGTATGACTCCAGCCAGCAGAGGATTTTCCCCGATTCCCATTGACCTCAGTTTTGCTAGGGCTCCTTGATACCATACTTGGTCAAATGCTGCCTTGATGTCAAGGGCAGTCACTCTCACCTCACCTCTTGACTTCAGCTCTTTTGTCCACGTTTGAACCAAGACTGCAATGAGGTCAGGAGCTGAGTGGCCCTGGCGGAACCCAAACTGAGCGTCACTGAGCAGGTTATTGCTGAGCAAGTGCCACTTGATGGCACTGTTGATGACACCTTCCATCACTTTACTGATGATTGAGAGTAGGCTGATGGGGCAGTAATTGGCCGGGTTGGATTTGTCCTGCTTTTTGTGTACAGGACATACCTGGGCAATTTTCCACATTGCAGGGTAGATGCCAGTGTTGTAGCTGTACTGAAACAGCATGGCTAGGGGCGCTGCAAGTTCTGGAGCACAGGTCTTCAGTACTATTGCTGGAATATTGTCAGGGCCCATAGCCTTTGCAGTATCCAGTGCCTTCAGTCGTTTCTTGATATCACGCGGAGTGAATCGAATTGGCTGAAGTCTGGCATCTGTGATGCTGGGGACTTCAGGAGGAGGCCGAGATGGATCATCAGCTCGGCATTTCTGGCTGAAGATTGTTGCAAATGCTCCAGCCTTAACCTTTGCACTGATGTGCTGGGCTCCCCCATCATTGATAGGGATATTTGTGGAGCCACCTCCTCCAGTTAGTTAATTGTCCACCACCATTCACGGCTGTACGTGGCAGGACTGCAGAGCTTAGATCTGATCCGTTGATTATGGGATCACTTAGCTCTGTCTATCGCATGCTGCTTACGCAGTTTGGCATGCAGGTAGTCCTGTGTTGTAGCTTCACCAGGTTGACACCTCATTTTGAGGTATGTCTGGTGCTGCTCCTGGCATGCCCTCCTGCACTCTTAATCGAACCCCAGGGTTGGTCTCCTGGCTTGATGGTAATGGTAGAGTGGGGGATATGCCAGGCCATGAGGTTACAGATTATGGTTGAGTACAATTCTGCTGCTGCTGCTGATGGCCCACAGCGCCTCATGGATGCCCAGTTTTGAGTTGCTGGATCTGTTCAAAATCTATCCCATTTATCACAGTGGTAATTTCACAAAACACAAC
Source organism: Heterodontus francisci (assembly GCF_036365525.1). Classification (NCBI taxonomy): domain Eukaryota; kingdom Metazoa; phylum Chordata; class Chondrichthyes; order Heterodontiformes; family Heterodontidae; genus Heterodontus; species Heterodontus francisci. The sequence goes on along the minus strand of NC_090396.1, from coordinate 71,294,237 downwards.
GGACAGTATACTCAATGTGAAGACGGGACATCGTCTCCACAAGGACTGTGCGGTGGTCACTCCTACCAATACTGTCATGGACAGATGCATCTGCGACAGGCAGATTGGTGAGGACGAGGTCAAGTATGTTTTTCCCTCTTGTTGGTTCCCTCACCACCTGCTGCAGACCCAGTCTGCTACCGAGCCACTCTTGGTGATGGACATTGAAGTCTCCCAACCAGAGTACTGCGCCCTTGCCACCCTCAGTGCTTCCTCCAAGTGGTGTTCAACATGGAGGAGTACTGAGTCATCAGCTGAGGCGGGGGGGGGGGGGCAGCAGGTGGTAATCAGCAGGAGGTTTCCTTGCCCATGTTTGACCTGATGCCATGAAACTTCATGGGGTCCGGAGTCGATATTGAGGACTCCCAGGGCAATTCCCTCCCCACTGTATACCACAGTACCACCACCTCACCCCTACCAGTGGGACAGGACATACCCAGGGATGGTGATGGTGGTGTCAGGGACATTATCTGTAAGGTATGATTCTGTGAGTATGACTGTCAGGCTGTTGCCTGACTAGTCTGCGGGACAGCTCTCCCAACTTTGGCACAAGCCCCCAGATGTTAGTAAGAAGGACTTTGCAGGGTCAACAGGGCTGGGTTGGCGGTTATCGTTTCCGGTGCCTTGGTCAATGTCAGGTGGTCCGTCCGGTTTCATTCCTGATTGACTTTGCAGGGGCAAGTTACAACTGAGTGGCTTGCTAGGCCATTTCAGAGGGCATTTAAGAGTCAACCACATTGCTGCGGGTCTGGAGCCACATGTGGCCAGATCAGGTCAGGGTGGCAGATTTTCTTCCCTAAAGGACATTAGTGAACGAGATAGGTTTTTATGACAATTGACAATCTTTTCATGGCCATCATTAGACTAGCTTTTAATTCCAGATTAATAGAATTCAAATTCCACCTTCTGCTGTGGTGGGATTCCCTCCTTAAACCTCTCCACCTCTCTTTCCTCCTTTAAGATGCTCCTTAAAACCTATGTCTTTGACCAAGCTTTTGGTCACCTGTTCTAATATCTCCTTTGCAGCCAATGAAGTACTTTTGAAGTGTAGTCACTGTTGTAACGGAGGAATCGTGGCAGCTCATTTACAGATCAGGATCCCACAATCATCAAGATAATGACCAGATAATCTGGGTTTTTTTTTTTAAACTGTTGATTGAGGGATTGAGACGGGCCAGGACACCAGGGGAGAACTTCCGCTCTTACTGAAAATGCTGCCAGAGGATCTTTTACACCAACCCGAAAGGTCAGATGCAGCCTCAATTTAACGTCTCATCCGAAAGATAGCATCTCTGACAGTGCGGCGCTCCCGCAGCACTCACCCTCCGACAGTGCAGCACTCACCCTCCGACAGTGCAGCACTCACCTGTGGGCGGCACAGTGGCGCAGTGGTTAGCACCGCAGCCTCACAGCTCCAGGGACCCGGGTTCGATTCCGGGTACTGCCTGTGTGGAGTTTGCAAGTTCTCCCTGTGTCTGCGTGGGTTTCCTCCGGGTGCTCCGGTTTCCTCCCACAAGCCAAAAGACTTGCAGGTTGATAGGTAAATTGGCCATTATAAATTGTCACTAGTATAGGTAGGTGGTAGGGAAATATAGGTACAGGTGGGGATGTTTGGTAGGAATATGGGATTAGTGTAGGATTAGTATAAAATGGGTGGTTGATGTTCGGCACAGGTGGGTCGAAGGGCCTGTTTCAGTGCTGTATCTCTAATCTAATCTCGACAGTGCAGCACTCACCCTCCGTACTGACCCTCCGACAGTGCAGCACTCACCCTCCGTACTGACCCTCCGACAGTGCAGCACTCACCCTCCGTACTGACCCTCCGACAGTGCAGCACTCACCCTCCGTACTGACCCTCCGACAGTGCAGCACTCACCCTCCGTACTGACCCTCCGACAGTGCAGCACTCCCTCAGCACTGACCCTCCGACAGTGCAGCACTCCCTCAGCACTGACCCTCCGACAGTGCAGCACTCCCTCAGCACTGACCCTCCGACAGTGCAGCACTCCCTCAGCACTGACCCTCCGACAGTGCAGCACTCCCTCAGCACTGACCCTCCGACAGTGCAGCACTCCCTCAGCACTGACCCTCCGACAGTGCAGCACTCCCTCAGCACTGACCCTCCGACAGTGCAGCACTCCCTCAGCACTGACCCTCCGACAGTGCAGCACTCCCTCAGCACTGACCCTCCGACAGTGCAGCACTCCCTCAGCACTGACCCTCCGACAGTGCAGCACTCCCTCAGCACTGACCCTCCGACAGTGCAGCACTCCCTCAGCACTGACCCTGTGACAGTGCAGCACTCCCTCAGCACTGACCCTCCGACAGTGCAGCACTCCCTCAGCACTGACCCTCCGACAGTGCAGCACTCCCTCAGTCCTGACCCTCCGACAGTGCAGCACTCCCTCAGTCCTGACCCTCCGACAGTGCAGCACTCCCTCAGTCCTGACCCTCCGACAGTGCAGCACTCCCTCAGTCCTGACCCTCCGACAGTGCAGCACTCCCTCAGTACTGACCCTCCGACAGTGCAGCACTCCCTCAGTACTGACCCTCCGACAGTGCAGCACTCCCTCAGTACTGCACTGGAGTTTCAGCCTGGAATTTGTGCTGATGTCTCTTGAATCCGTCCTTCAGACTCAGAGATAGGGACCTGTTTCCCACTGAACCATTGCTGACACCATTTTCCAGCAAACTCGCTGCTGAAGCTTATTTAGCAGTGTGTGCTTCCCACTCAGTTGAATAGCGCGCTCTCTCTCTCTCTCCCCCACACAAGCCACTGCCGCCACCCTTATATTGTAATCATTATAAACAAGCCTGTCTGACTCTCCCTGTTAGTACAGGTTTTCCCCGCTCTCCCTAAGCCTTTACCTCGGATCACCAGCCGGCTCAGTCCCCTCACCAACATGGCCACAGGCTCCGCCTCATGTGACAGGCCGCGTGCTGCCGCCAATGCAGTCCCCCAGGGCGGAACGGCGCATCCACTGGAATCCGCCGGTGGTGAACCATCGCCAGAACTTAGATTCCTACCTGTCTGTCTCCTCCAGTGTAACTGATGGAAAAGCCTAGAACATAAAGGATCCGCATGACACTGCCTCTTGTTTATTCTAATTCTATTTTTTCAAATCATTGTTGTAGATAATAGAAAAGCTTCTTGTTAGTGACAACCCTGTATCAACCTCAGGAATTGTTAAATAACTTCAGGTGGACAGTAACAGAGTTAATGTTTCAGGTCTGTGACCTTTCATCAGAGATTGTTCTGAAATGTTAACTTTTTTTCTCTCTCCACAGATGCTGCCAGACTGGCTGAGTATTTCTAGCACTTTGTTTTATATTTCCAGCATCTGCAGTGTTTTGATTTTATTAATTTAAGTGAAACCTCAGTACTGACCCGCCAACATCCTCAGGATGTCCTAAATGCTTTACAGCCAATGATGTTGCAGTTGTTTTGTCAGTAAGGGTGACAGCCAGTTTTGAAAGCAGCAACTTGCTATGAGCAACTAACAACGACTAGATAATCTGTTTCAGTGATGTCGGCGGAGGGATTATTGTTGATCAGGACATTAAGGCGTCTTTTTCTGCTGTTCTTCCACTAATACCTTGGGATCTTTGGACAGACAGATGGGATCTCAGGTTAAGATCTTGGCACCTCTGACAGTGTAGCATTCCCTCCGTACCACACTGGAGTGTCAGCCGAGATTTTGTGCTCAAATTTCTGAAGTTGGACTTCAACCCACGGCCTTCTGACTTGTTCTAGCAACCGAGCCAACCCTTTCAGCGATATTTTAAAGTACTGGGAAGGGGTGTCCGGGGATGGGGGAGGGGGCTGATGGTAAAAACCGGTAGAAAGAGATGAGACTGGAGAATAAAGCAGGGCACAGACTTAATCCAGTCCCAAGTTTAAAGTCATACATTCTGTCCTTTTCAATATATATCCTTTATAAATTCCTGTGTCCACATTTCAGTGACAGCTGAGTATCACATTAAATTAATGAGGTCAGGTTGCATATACTTAGTTTGTATTCCCTTGAGTTTAATTGGCTGAGGGGTGATTTCATCAAGATGATTAAAACAATAAAGGGATTTCAATAGGATCGATACAGAGAAACTATTTCGTCTGGACAGGGGAATCCAGACCAGGGGGCATCATTGGAGCTAAGCCATTCAGGAGTGAAATCAGGAAGCACTTCTTCACACAAAGCATAGTGAAAATCTGGAACTCTCTCCCCCACTGAATGCTGGATCAATGGGAGCTTTCAACATTGAGATCAATACATTTTTTTTCATCAAGGGATATGGAGCACAGGTGGCTAAGTGAAGTTGAGCTACAGAGCAGTCCTAATATAGTATGTCAGCTGTGGTGCAGTTGGTAGCCCTCTCACCTCTGCATCACACAGTTGTAGGTTCAAGTCCCAAAAATCGAGGCTAACACTCCAATGCAGTACTGAGGGAGTGCTGCATTGTCAGAGGTGTTGTCTTTTGGATGAGATGTTAAACCAAGGCCCCATCTGCTTGCTTAGGTGGATGTAAACAATCCCATGAGACTAAGGATCAAGAACAAGAGGGCACAGATTTAAAGTAATTGGTAAGAGAAGGAAAAGTGACACGAGGAAAACTTTTCACGCAGCGAGTGGTTATGGTCTGGAATGCGCTGCCTGAGAGTGCAGTGGCGGCAGGTTCAATTGAAGCATTCAAGAGGGAATTAGACAGTTATATGAGAAGGAAGAATGTGCAGGGTTACGGGGAGAAGACAGGCGAATGGCACTCAGGGAATTGCTCTTTCAGAGAGCCAGTGCAGACATGGTGGGCTGAATGGCCTCCTTCTGCACTGTCACAATTCTGTGATTCTATTTCAAAGAAGAGCAGGGAATTCTCCCCAGTGTCCTGACCAATATTTATCCCTCAACCAACATCACAAAAACAGATTATCTGTTTGTTATCACATTGCTGTTTGTGGGAGTTTGTTATGGAGGCACATACTGGCACCGTGTTTCCTACATAACAACAGTGACTACCCTTCAATAATACTTCCTTTTTACATGTAAAGCATGTTGAGACATGGTGGTTGTGAAAGGTTCTATTTAAATGCAATGTTTTCTTTTTTATGATTTAATCAAATGGTGGAACAGGCTCGAGGGGCTGAATGGCCTCCTCCTGTTACTTATTCTTGGTAGTATCACAATGACCTAGTAACAAACACCACTATGAGCCTCTGCCAGCCATCACTGACTGATCTCACTGAATATAAACGTCCTCTCTGAAACTAGTTTTTCCTGTTCTGATGGGAACACAATGCTGAGAGGTGTGTTTGGATATTGAATAGAATTTATTCAACTAGGAGTGTCCCCTTATGGCCATATTGAAATTTTCCGTAACTCTTCTGAATAAATTGACTGACTGGATTTCAGTTCCACTGTCACAGCCACTCCCCCACCCTCCTATAGCTCATGTAAGTGGACATTCTTCATGAGTGGGAGCACTGAACAGTGAGTGTTGCTGGACTAATGAAACATGAGGGGCCTCACACAGAACAAACTAGAGAAACAGCTGTTAAAGATTGGGAATAAAAGACCCTCCCAATCACTCATTGTTTATCCAACGAGATAGTTGATCTCCATGGACTGGTTTGACTGCCCCAGTCAGCACTGATCTCAACCAGTGTCATTACCCTCAGTGGTCCAGTGTTTGTCAGGGGAAAAGCAGCCATGAAGGAAGAGAGACTTGCATTTATGTAGCACCTTTCACAACCTCAGGACGTCCCAATGCACTTTAGAGCCAATTAAGTATTTTTTCAAGTGTAGTCATCGTTGTAATATATGAAATGCAGCAGCCAATTGGCGCACAGCAAGCTCCCACAAACAGCAATGTGTTAACAACCAGATAATCTGTTTTTAGTGATGTTAGTTGAGGGATAAATATTGGTGAGGACACCAGGGAGAACTTCCCTTCTCTTCCTCAAAGCATACGGATTCTTTACATCCACCTGAAAGGACAGCCAGGGCCTTGGTTCATCCAAAAGTCAGCACGACTGTTCCTGGATGAACAATTGAGGGGGGGGTTCAGGCTCTGTGGAACAGTAATCCCATCAAGGAGTCAGAGTCTTCAGAAGTGAATGGGTTTCAAAGGCTAAAGGCTCTAAGGAATAAAACAGACAGAGAATAGTTACTCTACACAACACGTCTTCCCAGACAAAGGGAATGTCATATATAATAATAATAATAAAAGCAAAATACTGCAAATGCTGGAAATCTGAAATAAAAACAAGAAATGCTGGAAATACTCAGCAGGTCTGGCAGCATCTGTGGCGAGAGAAGCACAGTTAACATTTCAGGTCAGTGACCCTTCATCAGAACTGGCAAAGGTTAGAAATGTAATAGGTTTTAAGCAAATAAAGCGGGGGTGGGGCAAGAGATGACAAAAGAGGTGTTAATAGGACAGAGGGTCACAGAGAATAACTGACCAGAAGGTCATGGAGCAAAGGCAAATAGTAAGTTAACGGTGTGCTGAAAGACAAAGCGTCAGTGCAGAGAGGGTGTTAATTGACAGAAAAGTGAACAGCCCTGGCCCAAAGCACAAACATGAAAAAAACAGTGGATAGGCACATGGTAAAAAAATGAATGATGAAACGAACTAAAATAAAATAAACAAATAAAGAAAAAATAACTAAAAATAAAAAGGGGGCCCGTTGTGCTCTGAAATTATTATTATAGGGAATGTCATCCCAGGAATGTCATTCATCAGGAGTTAGGTAATCCTGGGATGTTACTAGGTTACAGTCTTGGTCAGGATGAAATTGTTTTGAAAATTCATCTCCTTCAAGACATTACATTAAATGCCGCCCAGAGAGAGGGAAATCCCCGATGGGACAGATTGCACTAGGTTTGTGAGTCAGGAGATAGTTTGATGGGATTATCTTAATCTCTTGTGCATTTTTCCGACCTCCCAATTCTTTCCCCTAAGGTGTCAACTCCTTCTGGGATTCTACCTCGTGGTTACATTGGCAATCCTTCAGGATCTCATCCCATGTGACTTTTCATTATATACCAAGCTGGACAATCAGTGCTAGTAGGATGTTGAACCACATGGGGCATCACAGACAAGCCCAACATTCTGTCATCACCTGACATTCAGACACAAAACAGTATCCAGTGATATTGGTGTGTGGTGTACAGGGGGAATGCGGGGTGTGGGGTGGGTGGGGGGGGGGGTGGTGCAGAGAACTGGAGTGTCTGGCTGATGTGTCTCTCTTCTCTGGGCCAAGAATCCACTTGACCCTCCACAGCCTCACCCTTCCCTATCTCTGAAATCTCCTCCTGCCCTATAACCCTCCGAGATCTCTGCGCTTCTCTAATTCTGGACTCTTGAGCATCCCCGATTTCCATTGCCCACTATTGGTGGCCATGCCTTCAGCTGCCAAGGTCCGAGCTCTGGAATGCCCTCCCTAAACCTCTCCGCTTCCCTTTCTTCCTTTAAGACGCTCCTTGAAACCAAACACTTTGACCAAGCTTTTGATCACCTTCTTGTTATGTGGCGCGGTGTCAGATTTTGTTTGACAATTGCTCCTGTGAAGCGCCTTGGGACGATAAAGGCGCTATATAAATGCAAGTTGTTATTTTTCTTGTTGAGGAATGCTGACTTTCAGATGGGACGTTAAACCGAGGCCCCGTCTGCCTGCTCAACTCGCTATTTGAAGAAGAGCATGGTGGGTTGTCCAGGCCAGCATTCATTGCTCAACCAAACCTGATTTACTGCTGCTTTACCTGCTTTGCTGTGCAACAACACTGCAACAGTGACTGCTGTTCGAAGCTAACTCATTGGCTGTGAAGCACTCTGGGATACCCAGAGATGTGAAGCTTGCTATGGAAATGCAAGGTTGTTTGTTGATCCTAAATCATTTTTGGTCTTTGTTATTTCTAAGCCGCCCATGTTTCTCTGCCTTTCCCTCCCAGAGTTGCTGATATCCACTGCATGTGGTTTCAGTGACCTTTACTGAGCTGTGTGAGAGCTGTAGGTCAGGTACTGACTGCTCCAGGGCAATGATTCCCCACCCCCCTCACTAACATGTATCCCTGGAGATTTCATCATGTGACCTCAAGTCCCCATTCCACCCACCCCCCACCCCCCCAACAAATTTACCTTGAGAACATTTCTATTGGTTAGTTGAAGATGGTTTATGAAATGAAGAGGGCCGGGAGGAGGCCATTGGTGCAGCACAGACTCTTTCTTACCTGATTGGATGACTGACAACTGTCACTCAAACAGCCATTGATTCCCATCTCCAATATTTTTATAACTACAAGAAATTGCATTTATATAGCGCCTTTAAGGTAGTGAAACATCCCATTGCGCTTCACAAGGGCGTTATCAAACAAAACCGAGTCACAGAAGGAGATATTAGGAAGGTACATGTTAAGGAACGACTTAAGGGAAGAGAGCGGGCTAGAGAGATGGGGAGGGAATTCCAGAGCTTAGGGCCCAGGTGATGGAAATCAGGGGGTTGCACAAAACACCAGGATTGGAGTAGTGCGGTGATCTTGGAACGTTGTAAGGCTGGAGGACGTGACAGAGATAAGGAATTTTACAGCACAGAAACAGGCCTTTCAGCCCAACTGGTCATGCCTCCTCCCACCCTCATCATCTCATAAATCATCCTTAAATAATCAATAAAAAAGATCAAAGAAATGAAACATTAATCACACACGATTAATCTTTAATTAACTGAAATCTGGACATTCCCATCTCTAGCCCAGGGGAGAGAGACAGTTCCACAGGCAACAAGGCCCCTTTAAGGCTGGGATCTTCATGCTGAGGAGGAAATCCTGGGGTTTGCAATCTTGACTGAGAGAGGGAGAGAGAGAGAAAAAAACCCTGGTGAGTGAGTGAATGACGGCAGAGGCAGGAACTCAGCTGTGAGCAGGAGGAGTGTCTCCTGACAGCTGAAACTATAGAACAGGGAGGAGACTAAAGCTAAACGTTTGGACTGGACACGGGGTGCCGGAGAGAGACAGAGAGAGAGGAAGACTCAAACAGCAGACTGGTTAACTGGCAAAAACGCAATACTGGGGATTTAAAGTGAGCAGATCTATCTATCAGTCTGGACTCTGCACACACACACACACACACATTCTGATCAGAGCCTGGATTCACCAGGTGTGGAAATGCACGAGTTGCTTTGATTTAGTTTCAAAGTATGGGCGACTGGGACAGGAATAAAAAGATTCTCCTGGAACTACTGAAAGAGGGAGAAAACAGCAAGTGTGCTGACTGCGGAGCAGCAGGTAAGGATAGGATAAGCTGGTTTACTGCTGCTTTGGGGGGAGTCGGCCAGCACAGTGATTTCATTAACTGTTTAAGAATCACTCTGTTCTAACCTTTTACTTGACTTCATCCAAAACTCTGCTGCTTGTGTTCTAACTCTCAACATGTTTTGTTCATCTATCACCTCTGTGCTCGGTGACCTACATTGGCTCCCAGTCCAGCATCACTTTGATGTAAAAATTCTCATCCTTGTATTAAAGTCCCTCCATGGCTTCATCCCTCCCTATCCTCTTCCAGCTACACAACCCTCCAAGATATTTGTGCTGCTCCAATTCTGGCCTCTTGAGCATCCTTGATTTTAATCGCTCCACCGTTGGTGGCAGTGCCTTCAGCTGCCAAGGCCCTTATCTTTGGAATTCCCTTTCTTAACCTCTCTGCATCTCTTTCCACCTTTAAGACAATCCTTGAAATCTACCTGTTTGACCAAGTTTTTGGTCATCTGTTCTAATACCTCTTTATGTGGCTCAGTACCAAAATGTCGTTTGCTAATCTCTCCTGTGAAGTGCCCTGGGACGCTTTACTATGTTAAAGGTGCTATATAAATGCAAGTTGTTGTTGTTGACATTTAGCACACATAATGCAATCCGCTGGTTCAGGATTCAATCTGCCACTGATGCCAGGTGGTTTCTGAATGGATCTGGATCACTTATCCTATGTACAGTCTCGGCTAAAGGCTCTTCAATAAACTGTCCATTGTCATTCTCAAGACTGAGGTCAGTAGATTTTTGTTGAGTACAGCATCAAGGAAGAAGAAGCAAAGGCAGGAAAATGGAAGTGTGATTCAGCCATGCTCTGAATGAATAGTGGAACTGCCTTGAGGGGCTGAATGGCCTCCTCCTATCCCTAATGTGATCTGGGAGCTGAGGTTGTCACTGTAGAGTGAAAGCAGGAGTCTATACTTCTGAAAAGGACAAGGTATACAGTGCATTATATATGATAGGATGCTCAGTAATATACAATGCTCCATGTGGTGTGAACTGCACATTCTCATATGACCAATATTAAATGTGAATCTCTCACTCCTCCAGTGTAACTTCTGCAGAACTCCCCTTTACGCTGGTAAACAGGGTGCCCAATGAACTTACAGCCCCAAACAATCATCCCTTATGCACAGTCACCTCAACAACTTCCATTTATACAGGCCTTTAACATAGGAAAATGTCTCAAATCACAGGAGCATTAATATGACAAAAATTTGCTTAAAGACGTGCATTTTGGTGGCGGGGGGGGGGGGGGGGGGGGGTGTGTGTGGGGGGTGGTTTAAAGAAGCAGAGAGGTTTAGGGAGGAAATTACAGAGCTTAGGGCCTAGAGGGCTAAAGACACGGCCTCCAATGGTGGGGCAAAAAGAGAGGAGAATGGACCAGAGGCCAGTTTTCAGCAAACCCTGGATTAGATTGCAGTCTGTAACTCACTCCCAGGTATTTGTTATTCTATATATAAACACCCCGAACCCCTCAATTAGATTCCAGTCTGTAACTCACTCCCGGGTATCCATTATTCTATATATAAACCCCCCAAACCCCTCGATTAGATTCCAATCCGTAACTTACTCCCGAGTATCTGTTATTCTATATATAAACCCCCCGAACCCCTCGATTAGATTCCAGGCTGTAACTCACTCCCGGGTATCTGTTATTCTATATACAAACCCCCCGAACCCCTCGATTAGATTCCAATCTGTAACTTACTCCCGAGTATCTGTTATTCTATATATAAACCACCCGAACCCCTCGATTAGATTCCAGTCTGTAACTCACTCCCGGGTATCTGTTATTCTATATATAAACCCCCCGAACTCCTCGATTAGATTCCAATCTGTAACTTACTCCCGAGTATCTGTTATTCTATATATAAACCCCCCGACCTCCTCGATTAGATTCCAGGCTGTAACTCACTCCCGGGTATCTGTTATTCTATATATAAACCCCCCGACCTCCTCGATTAGATTCCAGTCTGTAACTCACTCCCGGGTATTTGTTATTCTATATATAAACCCCCCGAACCCCTCGATTAGATTCCAGTCTGTAACTCACTCCCGGGTATTTGTTATTCTATATATAAACCCCCCGACCTCCTCGATTAGATTCCAGGCTGTAACTCACTCCCGGGTATCTGTTATTCTGTATATAAACCCCCCGAACCCCTCGATTAGATTCCAATCTGTAACTCACTCCCGGGTATTTGTTATTCTATATATAAACCCCCCGACCTCCTCGATTAGATTCCAGGCTGTAACTCACTCCCGGGTATCTGTTATTCTATATATAAACCCCCCGAACCCCTCGATTAGATTCCAGGCTGTAACTCACTCCCGGGTATCTGTTATTCTATATATAAACCCCCCGAACCCCTCGATTAGATTCCAGTCTGTAACTCACTCCCGGGTATCTGTTATTCTATATACAAACCCCCCGACCTCCTCGATTAGATTCCAGGCTGTAACTCACTCCCGGGTATCTGTTATTCTATATACAAACCCCCCGACCTCCTCGATTAGATTCCAGGCTGTAACTCACTCCCGGGTATCTGTTATTCTATATATAAACCCCCCGACCTCCTCGATTAGATTCCAGGCTGTAACTCACTCCCGGGTATCTGTTATGCACCATAGGAACTGATTTACTGTAAATGTGGAAATTATGATGGCTGGATTATGAGTAATAGGGAGTCATTCACAGAAGGGATTCAGATGATGTCACAGGCCATAAGAAGGATGATCACATGGTAGGTTCAAGCAAACTTTCTATCAACTCGTAACTATTTTCAAAATTACGCTTTGGTTTGATAAAAATAGTACAGTACAGTGCAAGTGAAATATCGAGCTGGCAGGAAATGGCCTGTAAAGTGAGCAGGAGAAGCTCCTCTCATGGTCTAGAGAATAAATACAGCCCCCAAGCTTCTTGGTAGATCTACAGTGGGTTTGGGTTCGAGTACAGGATCAGCACGACTGATTTCTGCTCCAGCTACAGTAAAGGAGTTAATCTCACACGATTATTCTCCTTATCCCACACTACATTTCAAAAGTACTTCATTGGCTGTAAATCACTTTGGGATGTTCTGACGCCATGAAAGGTGACATATAAATGCAAGTCTTTCAACAGGGAAACTTGCTGAAAGCTTTATTTCGCTCCTCTCTTCCTCCTTTCCACAGAGTGCTATGATAGGGACTTTCCCTGCTCACCTGCCCGCAAAAACTCTTCCAGTGTTGCCCAATACCATTGGGGCTTTGTTTTCAAGAACAAATGACTAAAAATCAGATTGAAGCAGTCCAAAAAAACAGCTGAACAAATTCTGAGCTGCATCGCCAGTGTGTCAGTGCCCCAGTGTTGAATGTATTAAATGTGTGAGCTTTTGCTCGCCGATTTTACTCTCTTTTACATTAAAGGTACTGGACAAACTGTTATTGTTGTTAATCATTAAACAGCACAACCTTTCACCTTTGGACCTTGGGTTCAAACTCAGCCCAGACTGAGGGCATGACTGTAGCCTCTCTTTCCGCTGGCTTTAAAACCTGTACAAAAGCTCCCGCATAGAGCAATGTGATTTTTAAAAAAAAGACTTGCATTTATATAGTGCCTCTCACGACCACCGGATGTCCCAAAGCACTTTACAGCCAATGAAGTACGTTTGAAGTGTTGTCACTGTCGTAATGTAGGAAATGCAGCTGCCAATTTGCACACAGCAAGATCCCACAAACAGCAATGGGATAATGATCAGATAATCTGTTTTTTTTTGTGTGATGTTGATTGAGCTGTTGTTGATAAATATTGGCCAGGACACTGGTGGGAACTCCCCTACTCTGCTTCCACATAGTGCCATGGGATCTTCTCCATCCACCTGAGAGGGGAGGCGGGGCCTCGGTTTAACATCTCATCTGTTTTAGGTGTTGTTTTAGGACTAAGTATTGACCCAGAGAGAACTCCCCTAATTTTCTTTGAATAGTTACCCCTGGATTCTTTTACATCCACCTGAGAGGGCAGACTCAGTTTAACATCTCATCTGAAAGTTGGCACCTCCAACAGTGCAGCACTCTCTCAGTACTGCACTGGAAGTGTAGGCCTGGATCTTTTGCTTGCGTCTCTGTTTTGGGACTTGGATCCACAGCTTCCTGACTCAGACGTGAGAGTGTACTTGCAGAGCCACGGCTGTCACCTATTACTTTCTGTATTTTCAACCTTTCTGTCCTTGTGTTTCTTGTACACCTGTGGGTCAGGAAGACTGGTGGGTGACCCAGCCGACAGTGACCCTGATCTCTGTCATTTCCTTTCCCCCCCCCCCCCACAGTGAGTGTTCAGCCTCCAGCTGGGAGAAGCAGCTGCTTTACTTTTTCTCTTTTACATTTGTCACTGTTTTTTTGGGGGGGAGGGTGCATAATTTCCTTTTCTGTTTTCAATTTCACAGGGAAGTCCAGAGTCCTGTCTCTGCCCTGCCCTGAGTTAGTTGATATGGCAGATGCTGCAGCTGCCCTGGGATAGGGAGCCGGAGGGAAAACAACATGACATCAGCCAGGATTCCTGTTTTCCAGGTCTATCCTGCCGGAAGGTCCACACAGGCATGACATCAGAATCATACCACATCTAAATCGAGGTGTTTAAGATGATTAAAGGAGTTGATAGGGTCGATAGAGAAAAACTATTTCCTCTGATGGGGAGAGTCCAGAACAAGGGGGTATAACCTTAAAATTAGAGCCAGGCCATTCAGGGTAATGTCAGGATTCACACAAAGGGTAGTGGAAATCTGGAACTCTCTCCCCAAAAAGCTGAGGCTGAGGGGAGTGGTGATCAACTGTAAACTGTTTGTTGGGTAAGAGATATTAAGGGATATGGAACCAAGGCGAGTAAACGCAGTTAAGATATAGATCAGCCATGGTCTAATCGAATAGTGGAACAGCCTCAAGCATCTGAATTGCCTGCTGCTATTCCTGTGGACCTAGGTGAGGCTTGTCTGTGCTTCCTCTGCAGTCGAATTGCCTGATGACATCACCATCCGGGCTTGCTGTCACTCGTGGATCCATATCCCAGCATGAGTCAGAGCCTTCAGAGGGACACAGGGAGGGTGGGAGGGGCTACAGTGTGTACGAGCTGTGAGCTGTGAGTTTGAAAAGCTCACACCCTGTATCAGGCCCAGGGGGACTCGGGTAGAGCTGAACAAGCCTTTGCCATCTTCCTGAGAAGTTATGCAACATTGGTGCAAAGCAGAGCCTACTCTGAGTTAAGGGGAAGTGAAACTTCTGATTTCTTTTCCAATATTCTCAGCTTCCTAAAAACACACAACTTTCTCACTCAACCTACTTACAGCCCACACTCTGTGGAGACAACAGTCAACAGCTCAGGCTTGTACCCTTCTTCAGGATGAGTCCAAAATACCAACTCTACACAGTTGTTGTCTGACCTGCTAAAGAAAAAGGAAGACTTGCATTTATTTCATGACCTCCAGACCTCCCAAAGTGCTTTACAGCCAATGAAACACATTTATGAAATGTAGTCACTGTTGCACCCATGTTTCAAGGAAATCACTTCACATTTTTCTAAACTGTTTTTATTTGTGGGATGTGGGCGTCGCTGGCCAGGCCAGCATTTATTGCCCATCCTTAATTGACCTTGAGAAGGTGGTGGTGAGCTGCCTTCTTGAACCGCTGCAGTCCATTTGGGGTAGGTACACCCACAGTGCTGTTAGGAAGGGAGTTCCAGGATTTTGACCCAGTGACAGTGAAGGAACGGTGATATAGTTCCAAGTCAGGATGGTGTGTGACTTGGAGGGGAACTTGCAGGTGGTGGTGTTCCCATGCATTTGCTGCCCTTGTCCTTCTAGTTGGTAGAGGTCACGGGTTTGGAAGGTGCTGTCGAAGGAGCCTTGGCAAGTTGCTGCAGTGCATCTTGTCACAGAGTCATAGAGTTATACAGCACAGAAACAGGCCCTTTGGCCCATCATGTCTGTACCGGCCATCAAGCACCTATCTATTCTAATCCCATTTTCCAGCACTTGGCCCGTAGCCTTGTATGCTATGGCGTTTCAAGTGCTCATCTAAATACTTCTTAAATGTTGTGAAGGTTCCTGCCTCTACCACCCCTTCAGGCAGTGTGTTCCAGATTCCAACCACCCTCTGGGTGAAAAAATGTTTCCTCAAATCACCTCTAAACATCCTGCCCCTTACCTTAAATCTATGCCCCCGGTTATTAATCGCTCCGCTAAGGGAAAAAGTTTCTTCCTCTCTATCCTATCAATGAACCTCATAATTTTATATACCTCAACCAGGTCCCCCCTCAGCGTTCACTGCTCTAAGGAAAACAACCCTAGCCCATCCAGTCTCTCTTCATAGCTAAAATGCTCCAGCCCAGGCAACATCTGGAACACACTACCTGAAAGGGTGGTAGAGGCAGGAACTTTGAATGACTCCCACTGGTCTGATGTAGACTTTCCTACAAGTAGCTGCTCCCAGTCCGCTTTGGCCAGATCCTGTTTTATCATATTGAAATTGGCCTTCCTCAATTCAGTACTTTTATTTCCGGTCCCGCTTTGTCCTTTTCCGTAACTACCTTAAATCTTAGAGTTATGGTCACTATCCCCGAAATGCACCCCCACTGATACTTCTACCACTTGTCTAGCTTCATTCCCTAGGATTAGGTCCAGTACTGCCCCTTCTCTTGTAGGACTTTATATGTACTGGCTCAAAAAGCTCTCCTGTATGCATTTTAAGAATTCCGCCCCCTTTAAGCCTTTTGCACTAAGACTATTCTAGTTGATATTGGGGAAGTTGAAATCCCCTACTATTATTACCCTATTATTTTTACACCTCTCTGAGATTTGCCCACATATCTGTTCCTCTATCTCTCCCTGATTGTTTGGAGGCCTGTAGTACACTCCCAGCCAAGTGATTGCCCCCTTTTTATTTTTAAGTTCTACCCATATGGCCTCATTTGAGGAACCTTCTAAGATATCATCCCTCCTTACTGCAGTAATTGACTCCTTGATCAACAGTGCAATGCCACCTCCTCTTTTACACCCTCCCCGTCACGCCTGAAGATTCTAGACCCTGGAATATTGAACTGCCAGTCCTGCTCTTCCCTCAACCATGTCTCTGTGATAGCAATAATATCATATTTCCATGTGTTAATCAATGCCTTCAATTCATCTGCCTTACTAGTAAGACTACTTGCGTTAAAATAAATGCAGTCCAGCCTTGCATTGTTCGCTTGTGCCTTAACAGGTCTACATTTACTCTGCCCTCCAGACTGACTCAGTTTCCCTTCTATATTTGACTGTGCATCACCCCTTACTGTACCTCCACTCTGTATCCCATCCCTCTGCCAAATTAGTTTAAACCCTCCCCAACAGCACTAGCAAACGTCCCTGCAAGGATGTTGGTCCCGTTCTGGTTCAGATGCAACCTGTCCAACTTGTACAGGTCCCACCTTCGCCAGAAACAGACCCAGTGATCCAAGAAACTAAAGCCCTCCCTCCTGCACCATGTCTTCAGTCATGCATTCATCTGCTCTATCCTCCTATTCCTATACTCACTAGCACGTGGAACCCGGAAGTAATCCAGAGATTACAACCTTTGAGGTCCTGCTTTTTAATCTGCTACGTAGCTCCCTAAATTCTTGTTGCAAGACCTCATCCCTCTTTCTAACTATGTCATCAGTACCAATGTGTACCATGACCTCTGACTGTTCACCCTCCCCCTTCAGAATGTCCTGGAGCCGCTCCATGACATCTTTGACCCTAGCACCAGGGAGGCAACATACCATCCTGGAGTCAAGTTTGCGGCCACAGAAACACCTATCTGTACCCCTTATGATATAATCCCCTATCACTAGAGCCTTGCCACTCTTCTTCCTCCCCTCTTGTGCAGCAGAGCCACCCATGGTGCCATGAACTTGGCTTTTGCTGCTTTCCCCTGAGCCATCTCGCCCAACAATATCCAAAGTGCTATATCTGTTAGAGAGTGGGGTGGCCACAGGGACTCCTGCACTACCTGCCTCCCTCTATTCTGCCTGGTGGTCACCCATTCCCTTCCTACCTTTGCAGCATTTGCCTGCAGTGTGACCACCTTACTAAACGTGCTATCCATGAAGATCTCAGCATCGTGGATGCTCCACAGCGAATCCACCTGCAGCTCCAGCTCCGTAATGCAGGTAGTCAGTAGCTGCAGATGGATACATTTCCTGCACACATGGTTGTCAGGGACACTGGAAGCATCCCTGATTTCCCACATAGTGCAGGAGCAGCATATCACGATTGCGAGCTCTCCTGTCATGTCTTACCTTTAGATTACTTAGTTACTCCCTTTAAATTAAAAAAATACTAATTACGTAAGGGTCTTGTTCTACTTCAAACACTACCCACTACAATCTAAAGTCCTTAATAAATTACAATAAAAGCAAAATACTGCGGATGCTGGAAATCTGAAATAAAAACAAGAAATGCTGGAACCACTCAGCAGGTCTGGCAGCATCTGTGAAAAGAGAAGCAGAGTTAATGTTTCGGGTCAGTGACCCTTCTTTGGAACTGACAAATAAATTACACTAATTAAAAAAAAAAACACTTTAGTAGTACTAACCTTATCACTTACACGGTAGGTATTGAGGGTTTTTTTTCCAAAAAAAGAGAACTTTCCCCTTTTTTAAAGCTATTTAAATACACTAACAGCTGTTACCTACTCAACCAATCAGCTTACAGATTTCCCGTGATATCACTATAAATCTTTTCTTCCTTTTTGAATCACAGCGCGTGCCGTTGGCACAGAGAGAGAGAAGCAGAGTTAATGTTTCAGGTTTGTGACCTTTCATCAGAACTGATGAACTGAGAACCAGTTCTGATGAAGGGTCACTGACCTGAAACGTTATCTCTCTTTCTCTCTCTCCACAGATGCTGCCAGACCTGCTGAGTATTTCCGGCACTTTCTGTTCTCATTTCAGAGTTCCAGCATCCGCAGTATTTTGCTCTTACTATACAAATGGCGTTGTTAAATCATTTTGTGATTCTAACAGAGCCACAAGGAAAACACTGCAGTTTACCAGCGATTAACCAGCGGTTTCCGATTTCTGTTCTCCTCAGATCCTGACTGGGCTTCCTACACACTTGGAGTGTTTATCTGCCTGAACTGTTCAGGGATTCATCGCAACTTGCCAGGGATCAGCAGAGTCAAATCCATTCGGCTGGATTTCTGGGACAATGATTTAGTTGAGGTACGAGGGCACTTGCATTGTAATATTACCAGTCCCTTCTGGGCTAAAATTAGACTGCAATTTGCACTGGGTTGTACTCAGATTGGGAAAGTTACAACCTGCCCACAATCAGAGTACTGTGGCACGTTTATAATTTAATTCATTCATAGGATGTAGGCATCACTGGCAGAGGCTGGCAGTGCTTCCCTATCCCTAGCAATGATAACCTGCCTTCTTGAGTCACTCAAGTCCGTGTGGTTATTTGTCATGATTTGATGCACCTGAGTGGCTCACCAGGCCACTTCAGAGGGCAGCTGAAAGTCAGCCACCGCTGGGTGTGGGACAGGAGTCACGTTTAGGCCAGGCTGGGCAAGGTCGATGGGGTTTCCTTTCCTTGTGACAGGAGAGCAATCCTCTCATGGCTAGGATCATTCATACGTACAACTGGCCCATTAATGAGTAAAAGCAGAGGCTAGTGCAATTCAGAGCCTTGAAAGGGTTTGGGTTTGATGTCTGGTCTGTGCTGATATGAACTCAGTCAAGGCAACAACATGGGGCTGTCAGAGGTCTTGGGTGACACAGGGAGAGAATTAGCTCCTGATCTTGACCCAGTGACTCCTGCTGAAGACCCAACAGTGTCTGTACATTGCGAGAGAAAGGCATGGGATTGATGTGTGATGTCCTGTCACAGTCTCGGCTAACTCAGGGAGAATGATGCACTCTGTACAGCCAGCACTGAGTCAACATCTTTGGAAAGGCAGGGGCAGTGGAGGGAAAGCAATAATAAATGAGATAATGCGTTAACCTCATGCTCCGTGATGAATTATCGGGTAATAGGTTCAAGTTTAAGGCTTCGAAGGAGGTTTGATTTGCAGATAAATGATGGAATAAAAGGTACATTTCATGCTCTGTCCCTGACACAAATTTAAAAACTGTTTTTATTTGTGTGCGTAGCAAATGAAGAAACATGGCAACCAAGTGGCAAAGAGACATTACGAGGAGAAGGTTCCCCCTTTCTACTACAAGCCACAGGCTGCAGACTGTGTGTAAGAAGAAATCACTTTTACTGTGATTAGAACCGGCGCTCGGAGGGGAGATCAGTGGAGCTGCTCTGCATCGTGCAGTTAGCAACATGGGAGGCCATTCAGCCCCTCGAACCTTTCCCACTATTCGATTGTGGCTGATGTGTATCTTTAATCCATCTACTCGGCTTGGTTCTGTAACCTTTAATACATTTTGCTTAGTAAAAATCTAACAGTTTTAACATTTTTCAAAACAGCTTTTTGAGAGAGTTTCAGATTTCTATTACCTTTAATGTGAAAAAGTGCTTCCTGACATCACCCCTGAATGGCCTGGCTCTGATTTTAAGATAATGCCCCCTTGTTCTGGTCTCTCCCACCAGAGGAAATAGTTTCCATCTATCAACACTTTAGTTCTTCTGGACGGTCACACTTGTCATCTTAGCTCACGGAACTTGCCAGGCCTTTTGGCAGGTTTGTAAAACGTAGGCGGACACAACGATAGATCCTGTGGGATGAAGATCCCACAAAATGAAGATCTCCCATCCGCATTTGATTATGTGTTTTCTGCTGCATTTACATTTTTAAAAAGTATTTTGAAGAATTATATTTTAAATTATTAATTGTCGGGATCTGTGCAAGACTGGCATTTATTGCAATCACGATTTGGTGTCACAGCTGAGCGGCTTGCTGTGCCATTTCAGAGGGGAATGATGAGTTAAACACATTGCTGTGGATCTGGAGTCACATGTAGGCCAGACTGGCTAAGGACAGCAGATTTAGTCCCTGTAGGACATTAATGGACCCATTGGGTTTTTATGACAATCCAACAGCTTCACAATCACCTTTTACTGAGAGCAGCTTTTATTTCCTGATTTATTTTGTACTTAATTTAAATTCACAAATTGCCTATGGTGGATTTGAACTCATAGCTTTATTAGTCTAGGTTTCTGGATTACTAGTCCAGTAACATAACCCCCTACACTACCGTACTCACAGGATCATCAGAATATAGCCGGAGAATATAGAGCTCAGTGGCCATGTATGTCACCCTATGTGGTATAAACCCTGACTCTTCCCGGTTTGATCCTTGGCTGATTGGATTCAGCAGGTCAGGCAGCATCTGTGGAGCAAAAAACAGAGTTAACATTGCAGGTTGATGACCTTTTGTCAGTACTGGGAAAAGTTTGAGATGTAACAGGTTTTAACCAAGTACAGAGGTATGGAAAGGGGATGGGGAGAGGAGGAAAGGACAAAAGGGAAGGTCTGTGATAGGGTGGAAGGCAGGAGAGATTAAATGATAAGAGATGATGGTGCAAGGCAAAAAGAGATGGTAATGGGACAAGTAAAGAACGAAAGATGGTCCAGAGAAGGTGTTATTGGGAATAGCAGAATCATTACCAGCAGACATCAATAATAAAATACTACAGCTACTGGAAATCTGAATAAAAACAGAAAATTCTGGAAATACTCAGCAGGTCAGGCAGCATTTGTGGAGCGAAAAACAAAGTGAACGTTTCAGGTTTATCGACCTGGTCTCTCTCTCCACAGATGCTACTTGATCTGCTGAGGCATTCCAGCATTTTCTGCTTTCATTACCAATAGCTGCTATCCGAAAAAATGGTGGAAGAGGTCATGATCTGAAATTGTTGAACTCACTTGAGTCTGATGAGTGTAAAATCCAAGAACTAAGGTTGGCCTCAGTATCCCCATGGGATAGGGTGGTGAAAAGCTCATCATGATCCCTGCTCCTAGATTAATCCTAATCTACTGATCCCAGCTGGAAAGTGCCTGTATGTTTGTGTGGGCAGACACTTGCAACATTGGTATATGTACAAACAATTTTGCTGTCTGCCAGGGTAGGCGGCCAAATTGTCACCTTGCACAGCTGGGCTCAGGGTTCAGGGTTCGATGGGGAGGAGACAGATCCGAGCTGCCTGAAAACTGTCCAGTCCAACACTGGCTGCTGGCAAAGGCCCTCTTGCTATTCTGGGATGAGAAAGAAATGGAAGAAGGGCGATGACTCCATACCGTATTGACAAGTGCACACTTGCATTTATTTTAATCCCCACATCCCGAACCTCTCCAGTTAGTGATGGCTCTCCCAGGTGTTCTTTGTGCTTAATACACTGCTCAACCATGGAAGAAACCACCCAATCCAATTCTCACCCATACATAGAATCTATTGAGTCGGGTGGGGGGTGGGAGTCACTAATAGAGGTCTGAAGTGGACCAGGAGCACTGACTCCACATCAACAAACTCAGTACAGACTGAAGATCAAAGCTAGGTCCACCTTGGGCTGTATGGCAGTCTTGCTTCCCACTGTGTCAGGTACTTCTTGACTTGAGCTGTTGTGAAGAGGCTCTGCGCTGTTACACTGTTGGAAAACTGCCATTAGCTGTATAAGTTACCCCTTTCACCAACCCAACCTGTGAAGAGTTGTCCTTACAGGCCTCACAGAGCTGACCACCCTGACAATCCTCTCTGTCCCCACTACAGAGTTCTGAAGCAGCAGTGGATCCGAGCCAAGTACGAGCGAGAGGAGTTCATTGACATCGTCACTCAGCAGCAGGAATCCGTCACATCAGGTATGGGAGCAGGTGTTGGGGTCTCTCCTTCAAAACAACAACTTGTGTCTATATAGCACCTTTCATCCTGAGGTGCTTCACAGAAGCATAAATCAGACAAAATTTGAATCGAGCCACATAAGGAGATATTAGGGCTGGTGACCAAACGCTTGGTCAAAGAGGTAGGTTTTAAGGAGTGTCTTAAAGTAGGAAAGTGCGGTGGAGAGGTGGAGACATTTGAGGAGGGAATTCCAGAGCTTAGGACCCAGGTAGCTGAAAACGCAGCCGCCAATGGTGGAGTGATGGAAATCAGGGATGTGCAAGAGGCCAGATTTAGATGAGCACAGATATCTCGGAGGATTTAGGGGCTGGAGGAGATTACAGATAGGGAGGGGCAAGGCTATGGAGGGATTTGAAAGCAAGGATGAGAATTTTAAAATCAAGACATTGCTTGACTGGGAGCCAGTGTAGGTCAGCAAGCACAGGGGTGATGGGGAACGGGACATGATGCTAGTTAGGACTCACACTTTCAAGTGCTAATTGATGTTTCCTTGTCCATTATAAAGGTAACTGGGTCGGGTATCTCTGGAAACGGGGAAAGGACAACGGAAATTTTCAGAAAAGGTATTTCCGTCTTTTGGAGAAAGAGGGCGTGATACAGTACTACGCTAAGGAGGAGGTACGGCTTTTATATCTCAGCATTGTTTCTGTTTGTAAAGATCCCCCTCCCCCTGAACTTTTACTTCAAACTGTGCTGTGCTGCTAGGGGCTGAAACTGGACCTGGGCAGAGGCTAAATTGACATTAACAGGAGTG
This sequence comes from Heterodontus francisci, assembly GCF_036365525.1. Classification (NCBI taxonomy): domain Eukaryota; kingdom Metazoa; phylum Chordata; class Chondrichthyes; order Heterodontiformes; family Heterodontidae; genus Heterodontus; species Heterodontus francisci. The sequence goes on along the minus strand of NC_090396.1, from coordinate 71,271,313 downwards.
AATATTGGCTGCATTCTATAATGGTAGGGTTGCCAACCCTCCAGCCTTGTCTTGGGGTCTCCAAGAATTGAAGCATAATCTCCTTGTGACAGCTGTGGGCAAACCCAGGAGAAAAATCATAGCTGCATTAAAAAAAAGACATTTCTCCTTTGAACACTTTTGTTTATTAGTTCTAAAAATATTGGATATGGGGCTGGGACAGTTTGAAACCTCCAGGAATATCTCCAACCAGAGTTGACAACTCTGTATAACAGGCAGCAAATGTACTTCTGCCTGCTTTGTGTCCAATTTCTTTCCAAACTTCACACCCTCCCACTATCCCACAGCTGCATCCCAGCCGTCCTAAGAGGGGGAAAAGTCAGAGGTTGGGAAGGGGATCAAGAGGAGCAGGAATCCCTTCTGGAGTCAGTTGGTTAAAAGCTTCTGACCGAAACGCCCTGGGGGCTCAATGCACTTCCTGGCTGTCGCAGTAACTCAGCCACAACAGCTCAGACAGTCCGAGGTTTGACCGCAGCTACAATGTCGCTGGGCCTCAGTGCTCTGTGGAATAGGGGGATAAAAATCAGCCAGGACTTTTTGCTTCTGATCACCATCCAGTGCCCCCTACTGCTAGGTGCATGTACATATGGGCAGCATTGGGCATGGCTGTGATGTACCCTGTGGTCAAATAGCCTGCATACACTTTCCAGGTTGTGAGCTGATTATATATATGTATATATACACACATACACAGACACACAGACACAAAATCCAGGGAGGAAGTGTTGTGGAGAAAATAAATTGTCTTGTTTCCGCAGGATTAAAGTAAATAAATGTTTATTTCAAGCACCGTGCATGGGAGAAACTCTCTGGTCAGCCAAACAGTTTCTCAACAAAATCAATTTAAAACTCACATTTATAGAACACAATCACCATTACCCATTTGTCCACACTACTCCGACACGTTCCAAAGCTGCAGCTTGATCAATAAACTGGATTGTATTGTCTCACTAATCATTCCCGTGTCATTGCCTCCCCATCCTTGAGGCTTGCTGTTTCATAGTCTATTGCACCCTGTGCCTCCTGCAGTCGCATTTTTATCTCAAGGCCAGCATGATTACACAGATGCGAAGGCAATTAGACTTCTAGGTTGTACAGCTTCCCATGACCATTGCCATGCATCCCATCATGCCCTAGTTCCCCACAACCACAGTGCTTCCATTTTCCTTCTGAGACTGTTAACATATCCTAATGTTAAATAATCCACTAATGTTGGCCTACTGGTCCCACTTCAGTCCCTCCTTTTGGATCCCTGGTTAGGTGGACCACCTGACTCAGGCGGGGCATTCCCTACATCCTCCACTCACCGATTGTTCCAGGGATCCTACTGGAGTTCAGTAGGCTTCGGATCTCCTTGTCTACTGTTCTCCTACGGCTTCACCAAAGTCCTATTGACCTTGGCTGGGCCTGGAACCTCTATCCCATTATATAGAGTAATCTTCATAAATATTCACACGTTTCATATTTCTTGGGAGAGGGGATCCGAGTGCAGGGGGTTACCGGGGTGTACTCTTTGTTGACCAACATTACCATCTGCACCGCTTGGGATATCATCAGCTTTTTGTAGCAACAAATACAGAGACTAACAGGACCACAATGGATGCAACGGCTGCAGCGATCCTTCCCACTTCCCACCAGTTATACTGCATTCTTGCCATCTTGGCCCTATTGCTGGTCGAGTCCTCCAACTTCCTAGCCACTCCTTTGGCTAGGTTCACCTGTACCCTACCCCTCGTGATTGCTTGATAACTTTGCTCCATAAACCTCTTTGTGGTGGCTAGGGCCCTTTGCACCGCTTCCCGGGCTATTCTTTCCGGGGCATTGTCAATGTCTAACAAACCACCCCACCTGGGGCTGAATACATACCCGGTGACAGCCCGCCCGCAAGGTGGAAATCCCCCACCATAAAGGAGTCAGTGATCCGTAAGCAGAAAGTGTAGTTATTTTCACACTCCAATCCTTTGTATAAGAACCTTGTCCAGTCCTTTAAAAAGCACTACTGAGTAGGGGAGGATTGCAATGCCTTAAAGGCTTTCTCAAGAGGGCCGACCAATACCACTATGGCAGAATCATTACTGATGCGTCTCAGAGTATTGCAAGAGCAGCTGATGTAATGCTGCAACTCAGTACAACATTCCCGTGTCGTCATCAAAAGAGTACCATTTAAACCTGTAGCTATATACAGTTGGAGTCATACCTAGCGCAAAGGAAGATGGTTGTGGTTGTTGGAGGTCAATCATTTCAGCTCCAGGACATCACTGCGGGAGTTCCTCAGGGTAGTGTCCTAGGCCCAACCATCTTCAGCTGCTTCATCAATGACCTTCCTTCAATCATAAGCTCAGAGGTAGGGATGTTCGCTGATGATTGCACAAAGTTCAGCACCATTCACGACTCCTCAAATACTGAAGCAGTCCGTGTAGAAATGCAGCAAGACCTGGACAATATCCAGGCTTGGGCTGATAAGTGGCAAGTTACATTCATGCCACTCAAGTGCCAGGCAATGACCATCTCCAACAAGAGACAATTAACCATCTCCCCTTGACATTCAATGGCATTACCATCACTGAATCCCCCACTATCAACATCCTAGGGGCTACCATTGACCAGAAACTGAACTGGAGTAGCCATATAAATACTGTGGCTACAAGAGCAGGTCAGAGGCTAGGAATCCTGCAGCGAGTAACTCACCTCCTGACCCCCCAAAGCCTGTCCACCATCTACAAGGCACAAGTCAGGAGTCTGATGGAATACTCTCCACTTGCCTGGATGGGTGCAGCTCCAACAACACTCAAGAAGCTCGACACCATCCAGGACAAAGCAGCCCGCTTGATTGGCACCCCATCCACAAACATTCACTCCCTCCACTACCGCGCACAGTGGCAGCAGTGTGTACCGTCTACAAGATGCACTGCAGCAATGCACCAAGGCTCCTAGACAGCACCTTCCAAACCTGTGACCTCTACCAACTAAAAGGACAAGGGCAGCAGATGCATGGTAACACCACCACCTGCATGTTCCCCTCCAAATCACACACCATCCTGACTTGGAACTATATCGTCGTTCCTTCACTGTCTTTGGGTCAAAATCCTGGAACTCCCTTCCTAACAGCACTGTGGGTGTACCTACTCCACATGGACTGCAGCGGTTCAAGAAGGCAGCTCACCACCACCTTCTCAAGGGCAATTAGGGATGGGCAATAAATACTGGCCTGGCCAGCGCTGCCCACGTCTCATGAACAAATAAAAAAAACCCCTGTGATCCCACCTGACACACTAGCTCGTCCCTCACCACTGCCAGGGATATGAATTTGTATCCCCCTGAATAGATTCCATTGGCGTGTTCTTGAGGTATAATCATCAGGAACTTGATTGTATTCTCCACTCTCCCCACCGACCCCCCACCACCCCCCCCCACACCGCCATTATAAGTCATGTAACTACCAGTTCCTGTCTTTCCTCCTGCAAATTAATAAGGTCTAATCTTTTCACAGCCTCCTGTATGTGTCGGGGGCCCATACCAAATCATATATCTTCAATATCTGAAACAACATTATCTACCAAGTCCTCTGCCAACATGTCACAGGCCCTTCCCTTTGAATTCTCAAACAAATGGAGGCAGACTAGTCCATCCCGCCGTGATGTTCAGTCTGTTGTTGGACGCCCTCGAGGTGCTCCCTCCTTTCGGTAGTTATGCGTATTATCCTGGATGCAAGCAAGTGGTTCTGTTGATACTTACGGTGGGCACCTCCCAGATTGCCATGGTTACCAGGAGGGTGATCGGTCTGCCATTGCTCTAGTTTACCTGAAACAAAATAATTAAGGGATCTGCTGCTGTCCCTCCTGTTGGCAGAAACAGAATGTGAGTCATGTAGTTTGACTTGAGACCTTTGGGAGTGGTGTCACCCTGCAGCATTCCTGGAAAATAAAATACCAATCCCATCACTAAGACTTTTCCTTTTCAATCTGTCTGTTTAGGATATACCTGTACCAAACCTCTGAGCTGACACACAATGATGTTGTTTTCATATTTACTGTTGTCCAAACAGAAGCCACCAAGACAGTGTGTGTGGTTTTATTGTTTCCTAGAATCTCTTTAAGTTTCAGGTTAGAATACCAACTCAAATTCATTTAATTCATCATCTTCAATTCATTGTAGATGTCTGATCAAATTCCTGAAGTTGTCAGCAATCTTGTAATAAATTTTGAAAGTTTTATGGTCAGCTTAAACTGCTAGCAGAAAGGGTTAACTTTCTGCTAGTCTGAAAGGGGTGGGGCGAATGTTCTCAGATGGACTAATGATGATGTCACCACCTCTTTACCTATGAAGACAGAACAAACCGTGAGCTATGGAATAGTCCAAGCACATACTTTTCAGACAGATGAGAAATTTCCCAATTACCAGAATCCAACATTAAAAATTACCCTATTCTCAAGAGTGAATTTATATCTGGATTAAAATTCCCACGTTAATCAAAATACAGTCGGGTTGCGATTCTTGGCCATAAATCTCAATTCAAATCTTATAACTTAAACATTTAGTTTGTTTACACCTTTTTGATCCAACTCATAGTCCTCATTGTGCAATTCCTTTTCTAAAAGTGCTGACACCCCTTTTGTGCAACCAGCCTTTAGGGAAGAAAGCATATTAAAACTTACACACATACATTATCCACACAATTTCTGCAACACTCATTCAACTTAACAACTTAAGATGAAAGAAAGAAAACAAAGGAAATAAAGTGCATCAGTGGTCTTGGTCCTTCATTTAAATCTGCCAAACTTCAAACAGCGGCCTCTCACAGGCATGGGGGGAGGGAAAGGGTGGTCTTCGAGATTTTCACCCACAGGAACAATCGAATTGACAGTGCTGAGTAACATTACCTATTGTCCCCCTTAAAGGAACCCTTCTCTCTTTTCCTTTGCCAAAACAAAGCGTGTACTTTAACATCTTCCCATCCATTTTATACAGCTATCAACATTTTAAAACATCATGCAGGACCAGGCCACTGAAGGTTAATAAGCCATTAGTTCAGTGACACAGACAGACAAGGAAATCACAGGACACTAATATAATACATAAACAGAAACTTATGCACACACAAGTTTTCTTCCATTTTTATCTTTTCCAACAGCATTTTAATTTACTGTGGTGCTTCCAACTTAATTCCTCCTAACCCTTCACTGACTCCTGTCTATGTCTGTTCAGGACAGTTCCCTAAAATGATAAAACAACCCCAAATTATTTACTGCTGACCTTCTTAAATCATTTATCTTTCCTCATGACTGCTATGCACCATGCACCCACTCTTAGATGACATTTTAGTTTCTTAAAGGTAACTTGCTAAATTACACTGGACTTTTTGCATCTCAAAGTTATTCTAAATTCAAATAACAGTGTTGCTGAGTTGACATGTTTTGTTAATGTTCCATTGAGTTCTTCCCAAAAGAAACATTTCTCTATATTCGTAGAAACCACCTAGAGTGTTTTTTTTTAAATTTGTCTAAATTTTATTTTACCCTTAAACTTCAAAATATTTCTATTAGGGAAGACAGCATTTTAGATTAAACTTCAATTGTTTCCAAACTTTTAACAATTTGTAAGAGGTTCCTAACTCAAGGATTTAAAAAAAATACAACAGAGATGATTTCAAATTCCAATTCACAGCACTAAACATTTAAAAGTCAAAACTGCCAGTGTTATATATAAGCGAGCCTTATATCGGGAAGGTCACTCATCAAATTCCAATTTTCCCAACTTAACAGGTCAGTTAACCTTAATAATTTAAATTTAATTCAAACCAATGCTTATTAACTACACATAGAACAGAATAGCACGTGCTCTTTAAAGAAAAGGTAAATTATGTCTTTTTTTCTTGTTCTTTCTTCAGGCACCTTTTCAAATGACTATAATAAAACCAAGAACTAAAGGAAAAAGTTATTTAACATTCTTAAAACAAAAGATTTAACACCAACTTCTTACACAAACTTTAAACAGACAAAATCATTCCCATATCTTCTTTATTTATCCTTCTCCCCCTTAAACCAATATCCAATTCCTGACAGTTGCTACTTAAAAACAGTCAATAAGACATGTCTTTAATTTAAACTGTTAAAAAAAGCAGGTGCAGAGTTTAAACTTTGGACCAATTAAAACAGTATTTGAAACTTCAAATTGGATTTCTGCCAGACAGCTTCAGACCTTCAAGGCTGAAGCTTATCTCTAACAAAATTGTTCATTGCCTTTTCACAGTTGCAAAACCAACTTTTAAAATAAAAATGAAAACACTGCACCACCATTTTTAATTTAAAATATAATTCAGCTTTTATATCCCATTTCTGGGTGCACAATCTTAAATTGAAATGAACACACTCACCAATCACATTCATACTTCCTTAATTCCATACAACTTAGAAATATTGATTCCTGTAATGGGTTATGAATTAAAAGTACCAAAAATCTGCATTAAATTCCCAGTCCCAAACCCAAGGAACACACACAGGTTCAACTAGTTCACACCCAAAACATGACTCAAGGTTCCCACAGAAATATACATGTGCAAGAGTAGAACAAGAGAACAAGTGACAGACTCATACTTTCAACATTAAAGCCAAATAACAAAGGGTTAACAACTGTCAGCTCTACAGCACACAAGCTACACAGACAAGGACATAAAGCCGTGGAAGCTTCCAACATTCATACAGACTCGAACAAAGACACAGTAACTTGTTTTTACCCACTTTTAAATTTCACTAAAGCATCTTGTTTAAGTTGTCCCTCTTACCTCAGCCTGATACCGCTCACTTTCCCACTCTGGCTCTTGCCCTTCTAACACTTGTAACCTGTCTCTTTTCCTGAGTTGGCCGAACTAATTCAGACTTTCCAGACTGACACATGGTAAAATAGCACTTGCGTAATATAATTATTCTCTTTTATCTGTTCTTTCCACCACTCTTTATACTTACCTGGGGTCCTCGAGGGATCCCAATCTTCCTGGTCATTTTATCTAAAGTTCTTCTTGTTTTTGGCTGCCAAAAATTTGGCGAGTGACCCTTCAGGTCCCCACTCTGAATCCTTATTTGCCATGGCTGATGTTTTATAGTCTGATCATTGTTACTATTTGTGTGGGTACGGATCTCTCGCTACCCTACGATCATTCCTACGTGGGAACCAGACCTCTCCTTTCCTCTCCAATCGTTCTTACTTCGCCTAGTTAACCCTGAGAATGATATTACCTCCTCGTTTACCCAAGGAACCGCGATCCTGGCACTGCGCTGCCTTTAGTTACTCCACCTGTGGGCCGCCCTTTGGTTCGGATCCTCAAATTGGCCTGCCAGCTTCCCATCCCGAACGCCAACCTCCCTATCTGGTGGGTGGTAAAGTAAATGTACTCACCCGCTCTCTGAGGCCAACATTTGACCAGGCACCGCGGCTGAGCCTTGAGGATCCTGCCGACTATGCCAAATTGTTGTGGAAAAAATAAATTGTCTCGAGACCATGGGATTAAAATAAATGAAGGTTTATTTCGAGCACCGTGCATGGGAGTAACTCTCTGGTCAGCCAAACAGTTTCTCAACAAAATCAAATTTAAAACTCACATTTATAGAACACAATCACCATTACTCATTTGTCCACACTACTCCGACACGTTCCAAAGCTGCAGCTTGATCAATAAACTGGATTGTATTGTCTCACTAATCATTCCCGTGTCATTGCCTCCCCATCCTTGAGGCTTGCTGTTTCATAGTCTATTGCACCCTGTGCCTCTTGCAGTCGCATTCTTATCTCAAGGCCAGCATGATTACACAGATGCAAAGGCAATTAGACTTCTGGGTTGTACAGCTTCCCATGACCATTGCCATGTATCCCATTATGCCCTAGTTCCCCAGAACTACAGTGCTTCCATTTTCCTTCTGAGACTGTTAACATATCCTAATGTTAAATAATCTCCTAATGTTGCCCTACTGGTCCCACTTCAGGAAGGAACACAGAATAGCAGAAGATTGAGAAATTATGTTAATTTTATATAAACATATATATAAAATAGAGATAATATAAAAATAAAAGGTAACATTCCATGGCTGTACAGCTCTCCCTTGCTCGGTACCATTCAGTCCTGGGTTGACTTCCTCAGGATATTTCTGGCTACTTTCCAGTATTAAAACAGTTGACCAGGATCTCAGATATACTGGAGAAATTGACCGAGAACAAGAAAAGCTCTGATTTTGGAAGCGAGTGGGAAAAGAGTGGAAGAGCAAACAGACGGAGGTTGTTCAAGGTTACTAATGAGAGAATTTCTGCTTAAACAGGACAAAGAGCCAAAGGGAGTCATTCAGGTGTCAGATCTCAATGCTACATTCCAGCCCGAGAAGATTAGGAATCCAAACGGGCTGCAGATCACTTATCTGAAAGATGGGCGCACCAGGAGTATGTTTGTGTACCACAAAAATGGAAAGGTAACGGAAAGTGTGACCAATCCATATGGTCACAGGCCATTCGGAACATAGGAAATAGGAGTAGTAGGCCATTCGGCCCCTCGATCCTGCTCCACCATTCAACCAGATCATGGCTGATCTACCTCAATGCCATTTTCCTGCACGATCTCCATATCCCTTGATATCTTTACTATCTAGAAATCTATTGATCTCTGTCTTGAATATACTCAATAATTGAGCCTCCACAGCCCTCTGGGGTGGAGAATTCCAAAGATTCACAACCCTCTGAGTGAAGAAACTCCTCCTCATCTCAGTCCTAAGTGGCTTATTTCTTATTCTGAGACTGTGTCCTCTATTTCTAGAGCCCCTAGCCAGGGGAAACATCCTTCCTGCATCAACCCTGTCACACCCTGTAAGAATTTTGTATGTTTCAATGAAATCACCTCATTCTTCTAAACGCTAGAGAATACAGGCCCAGTCTCCTCAATCTCTGCCGGCATCCCAGGAACCTTCGTGGCACTCCCTTTATGGCAAGTAAATCCTTTGCTAGGTAAGGAGACCAAAACTCTACATAATACACCAGGTGCGGTCTCACCAAGGCTCTATACAACTCCAGTAAGACTTCTTTACTCCTGTACTTAAATCCTGTTGTAATAAAGGCCAACATAACCTTTGCCTTCCTAATTGCTTACTGCACCTGCATGTTAGCTTTCAGTGACTCATGAATAAGGACACCCAGGTCCCTTTGAACATCAACACTTCCCAATCTTTCACCATTTCAGAAATACTCTGCATTTCTGTTTTTCCTACCAAAGTGGATAGCTTCCCATTTTTCCACATCATATCCCATCTGTCATGTTCTTGCCCACTCGCTTAGCCTGTCTAAATCCCCTTGAAGCCTCTTTGCATTCTCCTCACTTAGTTTTGCCTCATCAGCAAACATGGAAATATTACACTGGGTCCCCACATCCAAATCATTGATATAGATTGGTGCCCAAGCACTGATCCTCGCTGTACCCCACTAGTCACAGCCTGCCATCCTGAGAACGAACGTGTTTATTCTGCCTGTTTTCTGTCCATTAACCAATTCTCTATCCATGCCAGTATATTACCCCCAATCCCATGTGCTCTAATTTTGCTTACTAACCTCTTGTGTGGGACCTTATCAAAAGTCTTTTGAAAATCCAAATATACCACATCCACTGGTTCCCTCTTATCTATTCTGCAAGATACATCCTCAAAAAACTCTAACAGGTTTGTCAAACATGATTTCCCTTTCATAAATCCGTGTTGACTTTGCCCAATCCTACCATTACTTTCTAAGTGTTCAGTTATAACATTGTAGCATTTTCCCTACTACTGACATCAGGTTAACAGGTCTGTAGACGTTACACATTCCTCAAAACAGACTCTATGTCCCGATGCTAACTCTCTCTCTCTCTCTTTGTGCCAATACTCTCTCCCTCTCTCTCACTGTGCTGATACTGAAACCCTCTCTCTCCCTCTCTGTGCCGCTACTGACTCTCTCTCTCTCACTGTGGCGATACTAACTCCCTCTCTCTCTCTCTCTGTGCCGATACTGACTCTCTCTCTCACTGCTGATACTGACTCTCTCTTCGTGCTGATATTGACTCTCTCTCTCTCTCTTTGTGCCAATACTCTCTCCCTCTCTCTCACTGTGCTGATACTGAAACCCTCTCTCTCCCTCTCTGTGCCGCTACTGACTCTCTCTCCCTCTCTGTGCCGCTACTGACTCTCTCTCTCTCACTGTGGCGATACTAACTCCCTCTCTCTCACTGTGCCGATATTGAAACCCTCTCTCTCCCTCTCTGTGCCGCTACTGACTCTCTCTCTCTCACTGTGGCGATACTAACTCCCTCTCTCTCTCTCTGTGCCGATACTCTCTCCCTCTCTCTCACTGTGCCGATATTGAAACCCTCTCTCTCCCTCTCTGTGCCGCTACTGACTCCCTCTCTCTCACTGTGGCGATACTGACTCCCTCTCTCTCTCTCTCTGTGGCGATACTGACTCTCTCTCTCACTGCTGATACTGACTCTCTCTCTCTGCCGATACTGACTCTCTCTCCATGCCGATACTGACCTCTCTCTCTCTCTCTGCCGATACTGACTCTCTCTGTGCCGATACTGACTCTCTCTCTCTGCCGATACTGACTCTCTCTCTCTCTACCGATACTGACTCTCTCTCCATGCCGATACTGACCTCTCTCTCTCTCTCTGCCGATACTGACTCTCTCTGTGCCGATACTGACTCTCTCTCTCTGCCGATACTGACTCTCTCTCTCTCTACCGATACTGACTCTCTCTCCATGCCGATACTGACCTCTCTCTCTCTGCCGATACTGACTCTCTCTCCGTGCCGATACTGACTCTCTCTCTCTCTGTGCCGATACTGACTCTCTCTCTCTCTCTGTGCCGATACTGACTCTCTCTCTCTCTCTCTGTGCCGATACTGACTCTCTCTCCGTGCCGATACTGACTCTCTCTCTCTCTGTGGCAATACTGACTCTCTCTCTCTCTCTGTGTGCCAATACTGACTCTCTCTCTCTCTGTGTGCCGATACTGACTCTCTCTCTCTCTCTGTGGCAATACTGACTCTCTCTCTCTCTCTCTCTGTGCCGATACTGACTCTCTCTCTCTCTGTGTGCCGATACTGACTCTCTCTCCGTGCCGATACTGACTCTCTCTCTCTCTGTGGCAATACTGACTCTCTCTCTCTGTGTGCCAATACTGACTCTCTCTCTCTCTCTGTGGCAATACTGACTCTCTCTCTCTCTCTGTGTGCCAATACTGACTCTCTCTCTCTCTCTGTGCCGATACTGACTCTCTCTCTCTCTCTCTGTGCCGATACTGACTCTCTCTCCGTGCCGATACTGACTCTCTCTCTCTCTCTGTGCCGATACTGACTCTCTCTCTCTCTGTGGCAATACTGACTCTCTCTCTCTCTCTCTGTGTGCCAATACTGACTCTCTCTCTCTCTCTGTGCCGATACTGACTCTCTCCGTGCCGATACTGACTCTCTCTCTCTCTGTGGCAATACTGACTCTCTCTCTCTCTCTCTGTGTGCCAATACTGACTCTCTCTCTCTCTCTGTGCCGATACTGACTCTCTCTGTGCCGATACTGACTCTCTCTCTCTCTCTGTGCCGATACTGACTCTCTCTGTGCCGATACTGACTCTCTCTCTCTCTGCCAATACTGACTGCCTCTCTCTCACTCTCGCTATGTCCTGACTGACTTGCTCCCTGTTCTGATAATGCCTGTTTTCTCTAGGACATCGTGGATTGGTTCAATGCAATCAGGGCGGCTCGTTTCCAATACCTTAAAGCTGCGTTCCCCACAGCCAGCGACACAGAGGTGAGTTCGTAGTTTGTATTTGCATTGTCTAATATCTATAGACAAAAAATATACACACAATACAGAGACACACACAAGACATAACATAAGAAATAAGAACTGCAGTCGGCCACTTGGCCCTTCGGGCCTGCTCTGCCAGTTAACAAGATCATGGCTGATCTTCTACCTCAATGCCACCTTCCTGCACTATCCCCATATCCCTTGATTCCTTTAGTACCCAAAAGTCGATCAATCTCAGTCTTGAATATACTCAATGACTGAACATTCACAGCCCTCTGGGGTAGAGAATTCCAAAGAATCACAACCTCTTTGAGTGAAGAAATTTCTCATCATCTCAGCTTTAAGTGGCCGACTTCTTATTCTGAGACTCCGTGTTCTAGACCCTCCAACCAGGGGCAACATTTTCTCAGCATCTACCCTGTCAAATCCCTGAAGAATTTTATATGTTTCAATGAAATCATCTTTCATTCTTCTAAATTCTAGGGAATATAGACCGAGTCTACTCACTATCTCCCCATAGGACAATTCCCTTCTTCCCCATTAACTCTTCTTGGTGAAGAGTGTGACCGGGGCGGCGGGGAGGGGGGGGGGGGGGGGGTGCAGGAGGAGGGGAAAGGAAGACATGTCTCCATCTGAGGAGTCCCGTTCAATATATACACACTCACAAATACACAGACACACACGTGCACACATGGACACAAACACATGCATGCATGGACATGCACATACATGCATGGACACACAGACGCACATACACAAAGACACACAAATACATGCACACACATACTGTGTCTGCGTGGGTTTTCTCCGGGTGCTCCGGTTTCCTCCCACAAGCCAAAAGACTTGCAGGTTGATAGGTAAATTGGCCATTATAAATTGCCCCTAGTATAGGTGGGTGGTAGGGAAATATAGGGACAGGTGGGGATGTGGTAGGAATATGGGATTAGTGTAGGATTAGTATAAAATGGGTGGTTGTTGGTCGGCACAGACTCGGTGGGCCGAAGGGCCTGTTTCAGTGCTGTATCTCTAAACAAATATAAACATGTATGTGCTCAAATACACATACGCACACACTCAAATACATTCACAGACACACACCCACACACACACGAGAGGTTGAGTAGATTAGGATTATTTTCATTAGAAAGACGGAGGTTGAGGGGGGACCTGATTGAGGTGTACAAAATCATGAGAGGTATAGACAGGGTGGATAGCAAGAAGCTTTTTCCCAGAGTGGGGGTTTCAATTACTAGAGGACACGAGTTCAAAGTGAAAGGGGAAAAGTTTAGGGGGGATATGCGTGGAAAGTTCTTTACGCAGAGGGTGGTGGGCACCTGGAACGCATTGCCAGCGGAGGTGGTAGATGCGGGCACGATGGAATCTTTTAAGATGTATCTGGACAGATACATGAATGGGCAGGAAGAAAAGAGATACAGAAGCTTAGAAAATAGGCGACATGTTTAGAGAGAGGATCTGGATCGGCGCAGGCTTGGAGGGCCGAAGGGCCTGTTCCTGTGCTGTAATTATCTTTGTTCTTTGTTCTTTTCTTTGTTCTTTGTGGTCTTGCATGTTTAATATTGTACAGTTGGTAGGGTCTGGAGAGGGTCTCACAGACGGATTGTTTTGTAGTTATGTTTGCTATAATAAGCTGAGAGAGGTGATAACGTTACCCTAGAGCTAATTAGAATAGCCATATTCTAATAATAGTGGTTTTAAAAGGTGAAATCATCCTATAGAGGAAGGAAGGGTAGCAGGTGTTAGCAACTCAAGGATTCTTTTGGGAGTGGGGGGTGTTATTCGGATCTCTCTGGATGGATGAATTCAGATGGGCTGAAGGTAACTATCTTGAGAGGCAGGTTGAATATTTTACCATTGTTTCATTGTCTGAGAAGCTGTCTGTCTGCTGAACTGATGCATGTGTCATGTATTTCCTCAGCTCATACCAAAATTAACACGGAATTACACAAAGGAGGGATACATGGAGAAAACCGGCCCCACGGTATGTACACTGTGCACTAACCTACAGAATAAATTTGATGGGTTTAATACAGAATTTGTATATCTCTCATGGGGTTTCCCTTGGTAAAATGGATGACATACACTCTCTAACCCTCAGGAACATTATATCACATACTGTACAATGCATTGTTCTGCTGTTAGGGCAAAGATGTGTTTCTTTAAGGTTAAAAAAGTCTAACCGCTGTTAAGTAAACATAGAGTGCGGTCAATTGGAGTTTAAATTCTCTTTCCGGGGGATTTCTTGGTACTTTGAAAATGATTTTTTTTTAATACTTTCTTTTAAACTGTGACACAGAAATTTGCATATAGTTAAGAGTGACAGACAACACTTCCAATAAAAGCTTGAACCTTCCGTTATATCTTCCTCAATATGGGACTTGTCCAAATTCAGTTGGTAACAAAGAGAGTGAACACTTTCAGGAAGTTGGCCTAAGGCTCCTTGGGCACCTCTCCATGCCCTGTACTGAGAGATATTTCCAGAGCCATAGTTACAGAGCACAGGATGATAAACACTTAAGCTGGTGTGGTAACGCAATAGCTGCTTCTACTTCAGACTCTCCAGAACATTCTCTCTGGATATAACATTCAATAGAAGAGGATACCCTGGAGAATAACTGATACCAAGCTTGCTCCCATCAGGGGTCCCTCTATCTCTAGTTTAGGGCTACATGTTTACAAATTAGTAAGAGTAGCAATGCAGGTTAATCGGGCTATATAAAAGACAAACAGAGCATTGGGGGTTCATTTCTAGACGTACAGAATTGAAAAGCAGAGAAGTTATGTTAAACTTGGTTAGATGCACAATTCTGGACTCCATATTTTAAGAAGTATTTAGAGACATTGGAGAAGGTGCAAAAAGATTTACAGGCATGTTACCAGAATTGAGAATGTTATAGCTATAAGTAAAAGGAAGAACAGGCTAGGGATCTTTTCTCTAAAAAAAAGGGGCGGCAGAGTGGCGCAGTGGTTAGCACCGCAGCCTCACAGCTCCAGTGACCCGGGTTTGATTCTGGGTACTGCCTGTGCGGAGTTTGCAAGTTCTCCGCCGTGGGTTTCCGCCGGGTGCTCCGGTTTCCTCCCATAGCCAAAGACTTGCAGGTTGATAGGTAAATTGGCCATTGTAAATTGCCCCTAGTGTAAGTAGGGGAATTGAGGGGATGTGGTAGGAATATGGGATTAATGTAGGATTAGTATAAATGGGTGGTTGATGGTCGGCACAGACTTGGTGACTTTTTCTAAATGAAATGAAATGAAAGCTGAGGGTTGACCTGATAAAGGTCTTTAAAATTATGAAAGGGTTTGATAGGGTTGACATAGGGAAGTTGTTCCCACTTGTGGGGGAGTCCAAAATGAGGGGCTATAAATATAATAATCACTCATAAATCCAATAGGGAATTCAGGAGAATCTTCTTTGGGAATGTGGAACAAGAAGTAATTAAGGCAAATAGCATAGATGCATTTATGGGAAACTAGATAATTACTTGAGGGAGAAAGGAGTAGGAGGATGCACTGATAGGGTCAGATGAAGTAAGGTGGGAGAGGCTCGTATGAAGCAGAAACACCAGTATGGACTTGTTGGGCTGAATGGCCTGCTTCTTTGCTGTAGATTTTATGTAATTTTATGTAACTCAGTATATAATCACAGGAAATATAGAAAAAAGCAAATAGAAAATTAAATATACATGTGAAATGTCCAAGTGTCTGAAGGGACAAAAAATGAATGTTATATTCTGTAAATAAACTAACAGTGATTCTCTCCTGTAGCAAAAGGAATCTTTTAAAAAGCGATGGTTCACGCTGGATAATCAGAATCGCAAACTGCTGTACTTTAAGGAACCACTGGTGAGTGATAGAGTACCTGCACAGTACACAGACAGATAACAGCAGCATGACAAGGATAGTAACACACCCAGGGATCAACATAGCATGCAGGGTAATGGGGAACAGTCACTATTGTCAGATTCATCTCTGAGTTTAGCACAATGGGACTCAGGGAATGTTTCTCTCAACTTTCGCCTGTGATTATCCATCCCTTTGCTCTCCAGATGAGTTGGTGAGAACCTAAGTTACTCATGGTCTGCTGGGAGGAGTTGGCTCAATGTGACATTTTAATATTTTACTGGTAATCTAACTGCATTTTTCTTATTGCAATTTTCACCCCTCTCCTGGAAACTTTAGCTCTTGCAGGACAGCCCAGTAGTACCTCAAGCAACAGAATTTATTTTTCAGTATGAGGCTGGACAGTGAATTATTAACTAACTCGTCAAGCCCAGACCAGATATTGTTTCAGCCTGTGTCTGCCCTACAGAACTGATTTCTTCCAATCTCAACTCTATTTTTTCTCTCCTTGTCCAGCCTCTTCCTACCCACATCCATGACTCGTCCGATGCCCTCCGCCACTTTAAAAGTTTCCAGTTTCCTGACCCTAACGATCTCCTTTCATCACTGACGTCCAATCCCTCTACACTTCCATCCCCCACCAGGATGGTCTGCCAAATGTTCTCTGTTTCTTCCTTGAACGGAGGCCCAACCATTTTATGTCCACCACCACCTTCCTCTGCCTGGCTGAACTTGTTCTCACATTGAAAAACTTCTCCTTTAACTCCACTCACTTTCTCCAAATACAAGGTGTTGCTATGGGTACTCGCATGCCTTTTTGTGGGATATGTGGAACATTCCTTGTTCCAGACCTACTCAGGACCCCCCTCGCTCACCCCTTTTTCCGGTACATTGATGACTGTATCAGTGCCATTTCCTGCTCTCACCCTGAACTGGAAAATTTCATTGACTTTGCTTCCTCTCCTTCTCCCTCACTCTCCTTCGTATGGTCCATCTTGGACTCTTCCCTTCCCTTCCCTTCCTCAACTTCTCTGTCTCCATTTTTGGGAATAGGCTATCAACCAATATTCACTATAAGCCCACCGATTCCCACAGCTATATCAAATAGACTTCCTCAAACCCTGTTTATTGTAAGGACTCTATTCCCAGTTTCTCTGTCTCCATGCATCTGTTCTGATGATGCAACCTTCCAGACCAAAGCTTCTGATTTGTCTTCTTCCTCAACTGAGGGTTCCCCCCAACCATGGTTGACAGGGCCTTCGATTATGTCCATTCTATTGCCCACACTCCTGCTCTCACCCCTTCCTTTCCCTCCCAGAACCATGATAGAGTTTCCCCTGTCCTCACCATCCAACCCACCAGCCTCTGTATTCAACAGATCATCCTTTGCCATTTCTGCCACCAGCATGATTCACCACCAAACACATCTTCCCCTCCCTTTCAGCATTCTGAAGGGACTGTTCCTTCTGTGATACCCTGGTCCACTCCTCCATCAGCTCCAACATCCCTTCCCCTTTCCTACAGTACATTTCCATATAAGCGGAGGGAATGTAGCACTTTTACCTCCTCCCTTAACACTGACCAGGGCCCCAAACACTCCTTCCAGGTGAAACAGCAATTTACTTATACTTCTTCCATTTGGTATACTGTATTCACTGCTCACAACACGGTTTCTTCTCAACAGGGAGACCAAACGCTGGTTGAGTTATCACTTTGCTGAACACCTCCATTCAGTCCACAAAAGTGACCCCGTGCTTCCTGTCGCCTGTCATTTTAATTCTCTACCCCCACGGAAGCTTAAGAACAGCACCTCATCTTTCAATTAGGCACTTTACTGCCATGTGGACTCAACATTGAGTTCAATGATTTCAGATAATATCTTTTTGCTTTCTGTTTTTCTGGGGTTTTTTGCTTTGTTTTTTGACGCCAGCTGTTGGTAATGGTTCTCACTTTACCATTTACACCTCCTCTAGACCCATCTTTTGTTTATTTACTTGTGCCATTAACATTCCCTATTGCCTTATACCATCATCCCTTTTGTCATAGAGTTATTTGCTCTCTCCTGATTACCACCCTATCACAAACCTTCCCTTTTGATCTCTCCCCCCCCCCCCCCCCCCCAACTTTCCTGCCTTGTTTAATACCTGTTACATCTCTAACTTTTTCCACTTCTGATGAAAAGTCATCAAGCTGAGAAGTTAACTCTCGTTCTCTCTCCATAGTGTCACTGGACTAGTAAACCAGAGCCCAGGCTAATGCTCTGGGTGCATGTGTTCGAATCCCACCACGGCAGATGGTGAAATTTGAATTCAATTCACACATCTGGAATTAAAAGCTAGTCTAATGGTGACCATGAAACCATTGTTGATTGTTGTAAAAACCCATCTGATTCATTAATGTCCTTTAGGTAAAGAAATCTGCTGTCCTTACCCGGTCTGGCCTACATGTGACTCCACACCATCGGCAAATGTGGTTGACTCTTAAACGCCCTCGTTGCCCTTGTTCAAGGGCAATTAGGGATGGGCAATAAATGCTGGCCTAGCCAGCGACACCCGCATCCCACAAACAAATAAAAAGAGATGTTGCCGGCACAGTGGCGCAGTGGTTAGCACTGCAGCCTCACAGCTCCATGGACCCGGGTTCGATTCTGGGTACTGCCTGTGTGGAGTTTGCAAGTTCTCCCTGTGTCTGCGTGGGTTTTCTCCGGGTGCTCCGGTTTCCTCCCACAAGCCAAAAGACTTGCAGGTTGATAGGTAAATTGGCTATTATAAATTGTCACTAGTATAGGTAGGTGGTAGGGAAATATAGGGACAGGTGGGGATGTTTGGTAGGAATATGGGATTAGTGTAGGATTAGTATAAATGGGTGGTTGATGGTCGGCACAGACTCGGTGGGCCGAAGGGCCTGTTTCAGTGCTGTATCTCTAATCTAATCTAATCTAAACCTGCTGAGTATTTCCAGACGGGGCTAATTTTAGCTTAACTCACCCAATGTGAAACTGACGCAATCAGATCGGTCACTAAATTTTGCTCTCCATTGCGGACAATCTGCTTGCATCAATTTCCCCACCAGGCAAGTTAGATTAAAATTACCCAATCCAGGACCTATTGGGCTGCATGGCTCAGTGTCATGCATTTTAGCCACTGAGCCACCAGGGGGAGTCATTGCTCTATTTTCCAGGATTTACCAGAGGCCAAAAGTGCTGCCGTGTCTGAGTTTGAGGTTGCACTCTCACCTCGGAGTCAGAAAGTTGTGGGTTCGAGTCTCATTCCAGGGTATTGAACACAAACCCTAGGCTGCCAGTCCCAGTGCAGTACTGAGGAAGTGCTGCGCTGTTGGTGGTGCTGCCTTCCAGATGAGACCTCAGTTAAACTGAGGCCCCATCTGCCCGCTCAGGTGGACATAAAAGGTCCCAGGCACTATATCAAAGAAGAACAGGGGCATTTTCCCTGTGCCCTGGGCCCATATTTATGCCTCAATCAACATCACTACAACAGCAAACCAATAGCAAAATACTGCGGATGCTGGAAAAGTGAAATAAAGACAGAAAATGCTGGAAACGAAGTAAGTCTGGCAGCAGAGAAACAGAGTTAACGATTCAGGCCAATGACCCTTTGTCTGAATTTACTAAAAATAGATTATCTGGTCATTATCACATTGCTGTGTGTGGAAACATGCTGTGCACAATCTGGCTGCTGCAGTTTCCTACAGTGACTACACCTTAAACAAAGTACTCACTTGGCTATAAAGAGCTTTGGGACATCATGAAAGACACTGTATAAATGAAAGTTCTTTCTTTCAGGATGCCTATGCACAAGGGGAGGTGTTCATTGGACATTCAGAGTATGGGTATAACGTGACAGAGGGCCTCCCTCCCGGCGTCAAAGGCAACAAATGGAACTTGGGGATAACAATTGAGACACCAGAAAGGAAGTTTGTGTTTACCTGTGAGAACAACCAGGACCGCAAGGAATGGATCATGGCTTTTAAAGAAGTGATTTTCAAGCCGATGTCCACCCAGGATTACACAGGTAAGAAAGTTCAACAGGGAATCACTGTCTGGTTGAAAGTGTCTTTCTTACTTCTCCCAGTATTTGGTCTGTGTTATGTTAGCTCATGGGAGGTAAGGCTGTTGTCTGAGGGCTACATTTGGCAGCACTCTTACCCATATTGGCGGTTTTTCATGTATGATTATATCAGACAACATTCGGAGCTATTCCACCATGCGGGTTGTCATGCAGGCCCCCACCTGCCAAGAATGAGGCACATTGGTTTTGTCATATGAACATTGATTTCGATCGGTTGCTGAAGTGAAGATGTGGCTAGAAAAAACATTTGCATTCTAACAGACGGTGCTTGTGTAGACAAAGGACCATTTCCTGACACATTCAACCCACAATGGATGTTGATCACTGGACAGTGAGGGGGTGGGGAAGTGCATTGCAGGGCCTGCTGGGTAATGCAATCCACAGGGGCCAGGACTGGTTGGACCAGCTGGTCACATGACTAACTGGCTGTTCCAGGGTTTTTTTGAACTAGTCACAGAGAGTTTGAACTTAGAAAGACTGTTTGCTCCTGGACTGAGAAGATCTCTCCTGTCTGATCCCATCTCTTTCTCACAAGCCTCTGGACTCACTGAAGACACAGGAACCCCAAAAGAGAAATGTCTCCTACAGCGAACAAGGTTTAAGAAGAATACTGGGCCCCAACAAAAAGCAAGATCTACCTACAATCAAGGACTCTACAGTGAGCTTGAAGAACCGTAACAAAAACTCTTCAGTTATTGCCTCATACTTTTCCACTTTATTTTTCTTCTGTCTCTATTTGCATGTGTGTATCACGTATGTATGCTAGCGTGGGCGTGTCGTGTATCCGTAGGCGTCAATCGAATTAGAGTTTAAGTTCAAGTTTAATAAATTTCAACTTTTCTTCTTTAAACTGAAGAAAACCTGTTTATGCTGGTTTCTTTGCCTTATAATTGAAAAGCCGTGAACAAGGATTCACCAAGGGGGAGCTAAAAACAGTGTGTGTAAAAATAAAACTCTATTACATTAAAACCAGGTGAAGGCTGAGAGGGACCCTTAGAAACCTTTCTCACCTGGCCATAACAGAAATTTGTGGGCTACCATCCAGGATTTTACCCACAGACAAATGAGAGAAATTGGAAGTGGGAAGCCAAATTGTTCCCAATCAAAAAAGAGCAAGATTTCAATACAGGTTTTCTTGTGCTTGAATACTACCATTTCTGCAACTGAAGCTAGTCGCTCCCCAAGCCAGGGTGAAGTAACTTGGGATAAGTTAAATGCACTGTCTATGGAGGAGTTGAAAAAAATGGCTGAGCAGTGTGGGATCACTGTACGTGGCAAGGCTAGGAAGTCTGAACTTCTAAGGCTAGTGGCCAACCATTTTTCCCTTGAATCTGAAGAAGCAGAAACAGGGTTAGAAGCAGAGTCCGAGAGAGTATTGTTAGCAAAGATACAATTGGAACAGAGGAAACTTGAATTGGAGGAGAGGGAGAGAGAGCCTTCCAGAAGGAACGTGGAGAAAGAAAGGAAACAGAGAGAGAATGACAGGAGAAGGAACCGAGAGGGAGAGAGAGAGAGAAAGAATATTCCAGAAAGAATTCAAAGAAAGGGAGCTGAAGTGGCTTGTGTTAACTAGGGGGTGACAGAGTAACCCCAGTGAAAGCATGGCCAATATGGAGGAGCGTAATTCAGGGCTGGGTACAAAATTGTTAAAACTAGCTCAACTAATTCCAAAATTCAATGAGGAGGATGTAGAAGCATTTTTTGTGTCCTTTGAGAAACTGGTGAGGCAGCTAAAATGGCCAGCTGAGACTTGGCCTCTTTTATTACAAAACAAGCTAACCGGAAAAACCCATGAGCTTTATTCCCTGTTGCCAGATGAGAGTTTATCAAATTATGAACTGACAAAAAAATGCTATCCTCCGGGCATATGAATTAGTACCCAAAGCCTGTCGCCAAAAGTTTAGAACCCTCAAGAAGCAAGCTAATCAAATTTACCTGGAGTTTGAAAGAAGCAAGCAGCTGGCTTTTGACCAGTGGCTGAGGGCTCTTAAAGTACAGCTCAGCTATGAGACTCTCAGAGAAGTAATTCTGTAAGAGGAATTTAAACACTCTCTCCCACTCTCCATAAAGATACATGTAGAGGTGTAGCAGGTTCAGAGAGCCCAGAAAGCAGCTGTTCTGGCTGATGATTTTGCTTTAATTTATAAGTCGGTCTCCCAGGGGGGAACCTTTCCTAGTCACCCCCACAAATCTGAAAAGACAAAGGGTGGGAAGGTGATAGGAGCCTAAGCAGTCCTGGGAGAGAAAGGAAAGGAGACACAGGGGGCCCTCCTCTAGCCAAAAAGGAAGGTGATGTGAGCAAGAGTGAGACCCGGCCACCAGTATGCTTCCATTGTAATAAAGCAGGGCATTTAAGAGCTGACTGCTGGAAACTAAAGAGAAACTAAAGAAACTAAAGGCTTTATCAGGACACACCCGCTCAGTGAAGAAGAAACCCTAATGGAGAGCACAGCAGAACATGCTTTTCTCAAATCGCACTTCATTCCGCTGGGTGTGGAGGTGTCATGCAGGTCCCCACCTGCCAAGAATGAGGCACATTGGTTTTGTCATATGAACATTGATTTTGAACTGTTGCTGGAGCAAGGAAATGACTTGTTGAACAGATCAGCCTTGCTGGAAAAAACATTTGCATTCTAACAGACGGTGCTTGTGTAGACAAAGGACCATTCCCTGACACATTCAACCCACAATGGATGTTGATCACCGGACAGTGAGGGGATGGGGAAGCGCATTCCAGGGCCTACTGGGGTGATGCAATCCACAGGGGCCAGGAATGGTTGGACCAGCTGGTCACATGACTAACTGGCTGTTCCAGGGTTTTTTGAATCAGCCACAGAGAGTTTGAACTCAGAAAGACTGTTTGCTCCTGGACTGAGAAGATCTCTCCTGTCTGCTCCCATCTCTTTCTCACAAGCCTCTGGACTCACTGAAGACACATGAACCCCAAGAGAGAAAAGTCTCCTACAGTGAACAAGGTTTAAGAAGAATACTGGGCCCCAACGAAAAGCAAGATCTACCTATAATCAAGGACTCTACAGTGAGCTCGAAGAACTGTAACAAAAACTCTTCAGATATTGCCTCAAACTGTTCCACTTTATTTTTCTTCTGCTCTTTTCAGTCTCATTTGCATGTGTGTATTGCGTATGCAGGCTAGCATGGGTGCCTCGTATCCATAGGCGTCAACCGAATTAGAGTTTAAGTTCAAGTTTAACAGATTTAAAGAAGAAAAGTTGAAATTTAAGAAAACCTGTTTGTGCTGGTTTCTTTGCCTTATAATTGAAAAGTGATGAACAAGGATTCACTAAGTGGGAGCTAAAAACACGATGTGTGTAAAAATAAAACCCTGTTACGGTAAGATCAGGTGAAGGCTGAGAGGGACCCCTAGGCACCTTTCTCTCCTGGTCGTAGCAGGGTCATCGTATTTCAGCAAGCTGCTGTCTGATGCATTTGCACTGTCCAGTAGACCAGCAACTTGCCTGTTATTGTGTTCTGTGGCTCAGGGGCACACTGTAACACCCCTACAACTGTTCCATCGGAGATCAGCTACTTCTGAGCAGAAGGGACCGAGCCTGGAACCCCCACTCTGGTCTGTAGAGCTGAGATATATGCTGGGCAGTGCATGTAACTCACTGAGTCACTGAGATTGCCCAATGCAGATACATTTCTTCTTCAATAATACCTCAGCTCTTCCTTCGAAAATAGGAAGCAGTAGGGTGAAAATACGGCATCGCAGAATAAAAGGCAGCAAAGCAGTGTGAAAATAATGACTAACTGACTGTTTCTTTTTCAGTTGAGGCTACTTTAAGGAGGAAGCAAAGGTGATGATAACACAAGAAAGGGATGGCCAGACTCAGAACAGGCATTCCACTCAGAAGATACTCTGCAATAAATAAGGGAGGCACTCCTCTTTTGGATGACAGTCCCTCGCTCTGAATAGACTAAACAGCAGATGGAGCCACCTGCACACTCTGTGTGACACAGGGTGCCTACTAGACTCTGGGGTTTGACTAAACAAAGCTATGACTCCTCCATCAGTGATCCAGGGCCTCCGCCAGTGACTCTGTTCCAATAGATGTGCTTCTGTTGAAAGCACCTGTTACAATTCAATTATGAAAAGTTGGGGCTTGAGTGAGACGATTTTGGAACTATACAGCACAGACAAAATTGGCAAGACTTATAGAGTCAGAGTCATTTACGGTACTGAAAGAGGCCATTTGGCCTATTGAAACCATGCCAGCTCTCCATGGAGCTATGCAGTCAGTTCTGCTTGCCACTTCATCCCCATAGCAAGCCTATTTCTCTTAGGTGGTCATCCAACTTCCTTTTGAAGTCACTGAATATCTTCTTTGAAGCAATTCCTCAGAACCATTTCCTTCTGCACCACAAGATTTGGAATGCAGGCAAACTGAAACCAAAAGCCAAGGGACTGCTGACATTATTTCACAGACTAACGGCACTCCTGGTTTAGGGCTATTGATGGCTCAGCCATATTGAAGTATATTTTGTTATATCTTCTCTCAGACTGTGATCCTTTGGTTAACAGGAACCCTTAATTACACTTAAAATGTTTTCCTGATTCATTTGTTTTTTTTTTTAAATTCAGCTCCCCAGTGGCTAAGTCAGTAAAAGCATTGCCTTCAATGATGCTGAATCACAATAACCAGGCATGTTCTAGGTTTGGGACAGGAGCAGGCTTGCTGTGATGCCTTACACAGTCAAAGAGCCTGCCAAGATTCAGTGCCAAGGCTCACACAGGAAGAAGAGCCACAAGGGCAGGGTCAGCCAGGGAAGGAGAGCTACTGGCTGCAGTACATGGAACTGTGTGCCAGAGTCCGGGGGGTGGGGGGGGGGGGGGGGGGGTGGGGGTGGAAAATAACAATTCTCCCCTCTCCCCATTTTTTTGTGGGGGGGGGGGAGGGGAAAGACAGTTTCTCTGACCCACACAATATACCTCAGCTAAGAACCTGAGCAGTCCAGAGATCTGCTTCAAGGTGAATGTGGGATTTGGCCAGCGAGTTTCATAGAATCCTACAGCACAGGAGTCTATTCGTCCCAGTGCTGCCTCTTTGAAAGAACTATCCAATTAGTCCCCAGACTCCTTCCCATGGCCCTGCAAATTATGTCTTTTCAATTGTATGTTCAAATCCCATTTGAAAGTTATTGAATCTGCTTCCACCGCCCTTTCAGGCAATGCATTCCAGATCAGAACAACTCGCCATGTTAAAAATACTTTTTTTTGATTTTGCCTCTGGTTGTTTCGACAATTATCTTAAATCTGTATCCTCTGGTTACCGATCCTCCTAGTTTCTCCATATCTAGTCAATCAAAACTGCTTCATAATTTTGAACACCATTGGTGACATTCTCTCTCATTACTTCTCACCCTCATTGGGAATTGAGTGTGCAGATTGGGTCTTGGCACATTGCCTCTGAGTAGATGCAGTATGTTGCAATTACAGAGCACTAGGATAGGCTCGATCCCACACTGCCTGCTGACTCACAATACTAATCTGAAACCCAGTAAAGTTTCCTCACTTTCTAACTTTGAAAACACTTTGGTTGTGGTGCATGGGTTCTTTTTCTCCCTTGTCTGTTGGTGCTCGTACATTAACCATACGCTACATTCCCGCCTACAGTCAGGAGTTCCCCTTTTCAGTGTTGGCTTTTGGTGAAACCTGGACTGCATCGTACTTTCGTAGAATTATTCCTTCAGGAGCTTTTAATAATAATTGTGGCTCTTAACTGACAGACACAAAAAACAGATGTAGTATTGAGTTCTGAAATGGCAGGGGACCTACAGTCTATAGGACTGTTTCTCTGTAAAATATTAAAACAATAACTCCCTTGTAAAATAGATATATTTGACCATTCACTTTGGTTACATTTCGCACACAGTTTTGCTTTCTTAAAACAATAAAGAGAATGTCGAAACAAAAAGGTGGAAATCTCTTTAAGGAGAACGGAATCCGATTCATTAAATATTTTGTTATATCAGTGGTTTTCAGTTTTATCAGAAATCTATGTACACAGCTCACAGGTGTAGTGCAAGTGTTCCAGTTCACCAGCGTAGCTAAGGTGTTCCAGCTCACAGGTGAAGTGAAGGTGTTCCAGTTCACCGGAGTAGCGAAGGTGTTCCAGCTCAGGTGTAGCGAAGGTGTTCCAGCTCACAGGTGTAGCGAAGGTGTTCCAGCTCACCAGCGTAGCTAAGGTGTTCCAGTTCACAGGTGAAGTGAAGGTGTTCCAGTTCACAGGTGTAGTGAAGGTGTTCTAGCTCACAGGTGTAGCGAAGGTGTTCCAGCTCACAGGTGTAGCGAAGGTGTTCCAGCTCACAGGTGTAGCGAAGGTGTTCCAGCTCAAAGGCGTAGCGAAGGTGTTCCAGTTCACAGGTGTAGTGAAGGTGTTCCAGCTCACAGGTGTAGTGAAGGTGTTCCAGCTCAAAGGTGTAGCGAAGGTGTTCCAGTTCACAGGTGTAGTGAAGGTGTTCCAGCTCACAGGTGTAGTGAAGGTGTTCCAGCTCACAGGTGTAGTGAAGGTGTTCCAGTTCACAGGTGCAGTGAAGGTGTTCCAGCTCACAGGTGCAATGAAGGTGTTCCAGTTCACGGGTGCAGTGAAGGTGTTCCAGTTCACAGGTGTAGTGAAGGTGTTCCAGTTCACAGGTGTAGTGAAGGTGTTCCAGTTCACAGGTGCAGTGAAGGTGTTCCAGCTCACAGGTGCAATGAAGGTGTTCCAGTTCACAGGTGTAGTGAAGGTGTTCCAGTTCACAGGTGCAGTGAAGGTGTTCCAGTTCACAGGTGCAGTGAAGGTGTTCCAGCTCACAGGTGCAATGAAGGTGTTCCAGTTCACAGGTGTAGTGAAGGTGTTCCAGCTCACAGGTGCAGTGAAGGTGTTCCAGTTCACAGGTGTAGTGAAGGTGTTCCAGTTCACAGGTGTAGTGAAGGTGTTCCAGCTCACAGGTCCAATGAAGGTGTTCCAGTTCACAGGTGTAGTGAAGGTGTTCCAGCTCACAGGTCCAATGAAGGTGTTCCAGTTCACAGGTGTAGTGAAGGTGTTCCAGTTCACAGGTGTAGTGAAGGTGTTCCAGCTCACAGGTCCAATGAAGGTGTTCCAGTTCACAGGTGTAGTGAAGGTGTTCCAGCTCACAGGTGCAGTGAAGGTGTTCCAGTTCACAGGTGTAGTGAAGGTGTTCCAGCTCACAGGTGCAATGAAGGTGTTCCAGTTCACAGGTGTAGTGAAGGTGTTCCAGTTCACAGGTGTAGTGAAGGTGTTCCAGCTCACAGGTGCTATTAAGGTGTTCCAGTTCACAGGTGTAGTGAAGGTGTTCCAGTTCACAGGTGCAGTGAAGGTGTTCCAGTTCACAGGTGTAGTGAAGGTGTTCCAGTTCACAGGTGTAGTGAAGGTGTTCCAGCTCACAGGTGTAGTGAAGGTGTTCCAGTTCACAGGTGTAATGAGGGTGTTCCAGCTCACAGGTGTAGTGAAGGCGTTCCAGTTCAGTGTGCACAGATGTGACACTCACATGTTTGGTACTTTATTGCCAACACATGTTCTCACCACACTCGCCAACGCCCCCGCCTCCCCCACCACTCCTGATTAGAAATGCCTTCTGCAACCTGATGGATTCTATATGATCGGACACAGACTGGCCTCACCCTTTCTACTCTCTTTTAAAAGGGGAAACAGCTTCAATCTCTCAGGTTCTTCTTTCTGCAAGCCACCTTTTTAAAGAAGTATTAATTGGCAGGTTGTGGGCATCGCTATGGCGTTGGAAGGATGAATGAGAACGGGCAGAGACTGCTCGAGTTGTGTACCTATCATAACCTCTGCCTCACCAACTCGTTCTTTCACACTAAACCCTGTCACCAGGTTTCATGGAGGCACCCAAGATCACGTCGTTGGCACCAGCTAGACCTCATTGTCACAAGGCGAGCCGCCTTAAACAGTGTTCAAATCACATGCAGCTTCCACAGTGCGGACTGCGACACCGACCACTCCCTGGTGTGCAGCAAGGTTAGACTCAGACCAAAGAAGTTGCATCATTCCAAGCAGAAGGGCCCCCCGCGCATCAACACGAGCAGAATTTCTCACCCACAGCTGTTACAAAAATTTCTAAATTCACTTGTAACAGCCCTTCAAAACACTCCCACAGGGGATGCTGAGAGCAAGTGGGCCCACATCAGAGACGCCATCTATGAGTCAGCTTTGACCACCTATGGCAAACGTGCGAAGAGAAATGCAGACTGGTTTCAATCTCATAATGAAGAGCTGGAACCTGTCATAGCCGCTAAGCGCATTGCACTGTTGAACTACAAGAAAGCCCCCAGCGAGTTAACATCCGTAGCACTTAAAGCAGCCAGAAGCACTGCACAAAGAACAGCCGGCGCTGCGCAAATGACTACTGGCAACACCTATGCAGTCATATTCAGCTGGCCTCAGACACCGGAAACATCAGAGGAATGTATGATGGCATTGAGAGAGCTCTTGGGCCAACCATCAAGAAGATCGCCCCCCTCAAATCTAAATCAGGGGACATAATCACTGACCAACGCAAACAAATGGACCGCTGGGTTGAGCACTACCTAGAACTGTACTCCAGGGAGATTGTTGTCACTGAGACTGCCCTCAATGCAGCCTGGCCTCTACCAGTCATGGATGAGCTGGACATACAGCCAACAAAATCGGAACTCAGTGATGCCATTGATTCTCTAGCCAGCGGAAAAGCCCCTAGGAAGGACAGCATTACCCCTGAAATAATCAAGAGTGCCAAGCCTGCTATACTCTCAGCACTCCATGAACCGCTGTGCCTGTGCTGGGACGAGGGAGCAGTACCCCAGGACATGCGCGATGCCAACATCATCACCCTCTATAAAAACAAAGGTGACCGCGGTGACTGCAACAACTACCGTGGAATCTCCCTGCTCAGCATAGTGGGGAAAGTCATTGCTCGAGTCGCTCTAAACAGGCTCCAGAAGCTGGCCGAGCGCATCTACCCTGAGGCACAGTGTGGCTTTCGTGCAGAGAGATCGACCATTGACATGCTGTTCTCCCTTCGTCAGATACAGGAGAAATGCCGCGAACAACAGATGCCCCTCTACATTGCTTTAATTGATCTCACCAAAGCCTTTGACCTCGTCAGCAGATGTGGTCTCTTCAGACTACTAGAAAAGATCGGATGTCCACCAAAGCTACTAAGTATCATCACCTCATTCCATGTCAATATGAAAGGCACAATTCAACATGGTGGCTCCTCATCAGAGCCCTTTCCTATCCTGAGTGGCGTGAAACAGGGCTGTGTTCTCGCACCCACACTTTTTGGGATTTTCTTCTCCCTGCTGCTTTCACATGCGTTCAAGTCCTCTGAAGAAGGAATTTTCCTCCACACAAGATCAGGGGGCAGGTTGTTTAACTTTGCCCGTCGAAGAGCGAAGTCCAAAGTACGGAAAGTCCTCATCAGGGAACTCCTCTTTGCTGACAATGCTGCTTTAACATCTCACACTGAAGAGTGCCTGCAGAGTCTCATCGACAGGTTTGCGGCTGCCTGCAATGAATTTAGCCTAACCATCAGCCTCAAGAAAACGAACATCATGGGGCAGGACGTCAGAAATGCTCCATCCGTCAATATTGGCGACCACGCTCTGGAAGTGGTTCAAGAGTTCACCTACCTAGGCTCAACTATCACCAGTAACCTGTCTCTAGATGCAGAAATCAACAAGCGCATGGGAAAGGCTTCCACTGCTATGTCCAGACTGGCCAAGAGAGTGTGGGAAAATGGCGCACTGACACTGAACACAAAAGTCCAAGTGTATCAAGCCTGTGTCCTCAGTACCTTGCTCTATGGCAGCGAGGCCTGGACAACGTATGTCAGCCAAGAGCGACGTCTCAATTCATTCCATCTTCGCTGCCTCCGGAGAATACTTGGCATCAGGTGGCAGGACCGTATCTCCAACACAGAAGTCCTCAAGGCGGCCAACATCCCCAGCTTGTACACACTACTGAGTCAGCAGCGCTTGAGATGGCTTGGCCATGTGAGCCGCATGGAAGATGGCAGGATCCCCAAAGACACATTGTACAGCGAGCTCGCCACTGGTATCAGACCCACCGGCCGTCCATGTCTCCGCTTTAAAGACGTCTGCAAGCGCGACATGAAGTCCTGTGACATTGATCACAAGTCGTGGGAGTCAGTTGCCAGCGTTCGCCAGAGCTGGCGGGCAGCCATAAAGGCGGGGCTAAAGCGTGGCAAGTCGAAGAGACTTAGCAGTTGGCAGGAAAAAAGACAGCAGCGTAAGGGGAGAGCCAAATGTGTAACAGCCCCGTCAAACAAATTTTTCTGCAGCACCTGTAGAAGAGCCTGTCACTCTAGAATTGGCCTTTATAGCCACTCCAGGCGCTGCTTCACACACCACTGATCACCTCCAGGCGCTTACCCATTGTCTCTCGAGACAAGAAGGCCAAAGAAGAAGAAGAATTGGCAGGTTTTGGGCATTGTTGGCAAGCCAGCATTTATTGCTCATCTCTGAAAAGGCAGTAAATAATTGAGTGGGTTGGCTAGGCTACTTCGGAGGGCAGTTATGAATCAACCATGTTGGTGTGGGGCAGGCGTTACATATCGACTCAGACTGGATAAAGAAGGCAAGATTCTTTCCCTAAAAGAAAATTGGTGAAGCAGGTGGCTTTATCTGACACTTTGACAGTTTCATGGTCATTTTATTTCCAAATTTTTAAAACTGAATTTAAATTCTCTAAGTGCACACCTGTGGGATTTGAACTCATTTATCTAACAAAACTGCCTGGCTGTGAAACTCTTTGGGAGGTTCCGAAGAGGCAAAGGGCGCTGGATAGAATTGCAAGATCTTTTCAGCCAGAATGAAATTGGGTCGGTATCACATTTCAGAGTGCATCTGCAAAATGGGAAGTGGGGAGGTTTTAATCAGCAACTAAGTGTGTACAATAACTGATGTGGTACAAAAATGATCCCATTTCTTACTAATGGAGTTGTTCACCCCGACAACCACACGTCAGTCAGTCGGAAAAATCGTTTCAAATGTTAACAGTTGGAGACAGGGGCTGTTTTGTGATGTAGGGAACAATCAGGAACTTTACTATGTCCCTCCCCAGGTTGTTAGGTTTGCTTTCACAAATCTGAGCCTCTTGCTTTCGGTTTTGATTTCCTGAGCTATTGTGAGCTGTGCTGACTCTCAGACATGGCCTCTGCTTTTCCTCTGACTTTCTCCCTCTCCGAGGAGGAGCTGACCTGCCCCATCTGCTTGGAACTGGTGAATAATCCTGTCACTATCCCCTGTGGGCACAACTTCTGTCACAAGTGCATCGAAAGCTGCTGGGATGATGGTGGGCAGCCGGGAAAGTGCGTCTGCCCCCAGTGCAGGAGTAAGTTCACGCAGAAACCGACCCTCTCCTGCAACACAATGCTGAGCTCTGTAGTCGCGCAGTTCCGCGTATCTTGCAGGGGAAAGCAGACGAGGGAAGCAAGGCCGGGCGAGGCAGCATGCGACGTATGCGTGGGCAGAAAGCTGAAAGCTGCCAAGTCCTGCCTGACCTGCCTGGTGTCCTACTGCGAGGTACACCTGCTATTCCACCGGGAGAGCCATGCATTCGCCCAACACAAGCTGAGTGACCCAATACCCGAGCTATCAGAGAGGAAGTGTGACCAGCACAGCAAGGAGTTGGAGCTGTTCTGCAGGGAGCACCGGAGCTGCATCTGCTGCCTGTGTTTGCTGGAGCACAAACACTGCCAGGTTTTCACCCTCGAACAGGCAAGGCATGGAGAAGTGGTAAGTCCTGCATATATTCAGATTTGCTCCAGCGATAATCATAACTTGGTAAGCAGCATTGTTTCAGGACTGTCCCCGTGCATCACCCCGTGCCCTTCCCAACTCCTGATTTCAGTCATGATGGTTTACTCAAAATAAAGGCAACTTTCAACAACTTATATTTATATAGCGCCTGTAACATAGTAAAGCATCCCAAGGTGCTTCACAGGAGCGTTAGCAAAGTGTGACACCCAGCCACAGTATGAGGACAGGTAGGTTTTAAGGAGATTCTTAAAGGAGGTAAGAGAGGTTTCGGGAGGCAATTACAGAGTTTAGGACTTAGGAACTGAAGGCATGGCCGCCAATGGTGGAATGAAGAAAATTGGGGATATGCAAGAGGCCAGAATTGGAGGAGCACAGAGATCTCGGAGCATAGTAGGGCTAGAGGAGGTTACAGATGCAGGAAGGATGAGAATTTTAAAATTGGGGCATCAAAAGGGAATTTCGCCTATACTTAAAAATGAAACATTTGCTGGGCTATGGAAAAACAGCCTGAAATCTCTTTCAGAGAGCTGATAAGGGAACAATGGGCTGAATGGCCTCCTTCTGTGCTTTAAGCTTCTATGGATTGTAAAATGAATAAATTTTGACTTAAATTTACATTTCTGCTTACTTCATTATTAGTTAAAAAGTGTCTCATGACTCAATATGGCTCTGAGTCATAAATAGGCATACTAAAATCTGTTTCTAGCCAACTGCAAGGATTAGAATATCTTTATTTCTTTATTATTCATTCTTGGGGTGTGGGTGTCACTGGCAAGGCAGACGTTTACTGCCCATTCAATAGTTTGCAACTTAACTGAGTGGCTCATCAAGCCATTTCAGAGGGAAGTTAAGAGTTACTATATTGATAGAGTCACATATAGGCCCAGCCCAGGGTGAGGTCAGCAGGTTTCCTTCCCTAAAGGATGTGACAAGACCAGTTAGATTTTTAATGATAATCCACTTTTCAATAAATGTGAGGTCTTTATAGGTTTTCACTCTATTTTTTTGTGAATATAAAGGAGAACTTGAAACAGAAGATTCAAGATGAGATCGAAACCATTGTAAAGAAGACTACAGATTACCAACAGCAGAGTGTTTCAAATTCTGTAAGTTGCAACAAGTGGAGCGGGGGAGTGGAGAGGGGAAGGTTTTAACTGGGAGCAAGTATCAGGTGGGTGGGGAGTGGGGTGAGCATCAAACCTGCTCAATATTTTCAGGTTCAGCTATTTTAAATCATGGACCACACTAACCATCTCATTGGCCAGGTGCCTGTCTGAAACAGGCAGAAAGAGAGAGCTTGGTGTCTGGTTAAAACCTTGGGGCCCGGAGGGGGTTGGGTTTCAGCAGGGTCTTACAAGTAGGAAAGTGTTGTGATGTGGCAGAAAGCAGATGCTAAAGCTTTCTCTTGTCACTGGAGTCACATGTAGACAGACCAGGTAAGCCTTCCTTCCCTAAAAGACATTAGTGAACCTGTTTGGGTTTTTACAATAACCTGACAGCTATATGGTCACTTTTTAAAAATTTCTAGATTTCTTTTTCAGCTACTGTGGTGGGATTTGAACTCACATCCTTTACTAGTCCAGGCCACGTGGGTTACTAGTCTAGTGACATAACCACTACACTACTATAAACATCACCCCTGAAAGTTGCTTTTAGTAACATGTCCGTGAATGGACAGTGACAGAATGTGACACATTACCAAACTCCAACTATCATTTGCAGGAGAAAGCCCTCCATTTGAAGAACGCTGTAGCCGAGCAGTTCCACAAGCTGAGAAAGATGATTGAAGCGGGAGAGGAAATAGCCAATAAAGTAATCGACAAGGCAGAACAAGCTGCTCAGAAACAAATATCGGACTTGCAGCAGAATATTCAGCAGAAAATGGACGGAGTGAAGAAAAGTCAAGAAGAGATTGAGCAGCTGATCTTACCTGCTGACTGCTGGGAATTTGTACAGGTAATTCATAAGTCAAAGAATCATTGAACAGTTCAGCACAGGAGACCACTCAGCCCACTGAGTCTGCGTTAGCTCTTTCGAACGATAATCCAGTTAGTCCTACACCTCTGCTCTTTCCCTATATCCCTATAATTTTTTCTCCTTCAAGTATTTATCCAATTCCATTTTGAAGGCTACTATTGAATCTGTTTCCACCACCCTAAAAGGCAGTGCGCTCCAAGAAGTTTTTCTCAGCGCAGCTGGTCTGGTGAAATGCTGATGCTTACGGTAATTGTGCTAGTCAGATGGTACCTGTCTCAAGCAGAAAATTATACGCTTGTCCTATTGGAACTGGAATTAGGCACATCGGAACAGAAGGAGGCTGTTCAGCCCCTTGAGCCTGCTCCGCAATTCAATTAGATCTTAACTCCATTTACCCGCCCTTGTTCCAAAAGCACTTGATGCCTTTGCACAACAAAAATCTATCAATGTGGGTTTTGGAGGTTCCAGTTCTTCCTGCAGCATCCACAGTCTTCAGGGAGGAGAGTTTCAAAATTTCCACTACCCTTTGTGCTTTTCTGATGTCAGTTCTAAATGACCTAGCTCAAATTTTAACATCATGTCCCTTTTGGTCTTTGATTCCTCCACAAGAGAAAATAGTTTCTCTGTATTTACCCTATCGAATCCTCTAACATTTTAATCACTTTTATTTCCTAAATGCAAGAGAATACCAAACTAGTTTATAATAGATCAGAAAGTGGGCGGGGCACTCATTGGCCTCAGTGCCCCTGGCTATTTTGACAGCGTAACTGGCCCACCAAGTTAAAATCCACCCTGTTCAAGGAGCATATGGCTGGTGGATGCAATGAACATCAGGAAATAGATTGCACTATGTAACCTGATCCAAATTAATAATTAAATGGTGCTCTTGCTGGTTTTTGAGTGAGTGCTTCTAATGCCACCCTCACCTGCAATTAGGGAACTGTGGATGACACAAATGGATGGAGGTCTGGCATCACGGATGGCACAAGCATCGCAGACAATAACTGAGTGGTATAACTAAAAAGAGGAGGAACTGCATTTGTATAGCTCCTGTCACAACCCTCAGAAGGTCCCAAAGTAATTTACGATCAATTAAATACCTTTTGAAGAGCAGCCACTGTTGCAGGAAATGCAGCAGCCAATTTGTGCACAGCCAGGTCCCACAAACAGCAATGTAATAATGGCCAGATTATTTAGTGATGTCAGTTGAGCGATAACCATTCATCAGGACACCAGGCAGGACTCCTCTGCTGTTCTCCAAAATAATACCAGGTGGTCTTTTACTTCCATCCAGGAGGGCAAACAGGGTTTCAGATTAACATCTCATATGAAAGAAGCTTCTCTGATAATGCTGTATTCCCTAATTACTGCACTGGGAGTATCAGCCTAGATTTTTGTCTCCAAGAATAAGATTTAAACCATGATGAGGCCAGAGTGCTACTCACTGAGCCACAGCCGGCACAAAACATAAGGGCACATTTTATACAAACTCACCTGCATAGCACTGTTCTCTTTAATTTTTCATCTCAACGCCTCACTGCATTCTATTCTACATTTTAACCTTTTATCTTTGATATTTCTATCCTGTTTTCCATGTGAAATGATCACGGCTTCACTCCCTAGCAGCAGTTCCTGAAGCAGGTACTTGAATAAGTTCTGATATGATCTAAGTGCACTGTCTTTTCTAGTCCCACTTCTCCGCAGTCACAGCTTTTTAAAAAATGTTTACCTGGTTACCTTTTTGGTCAATCATAGACTCTACTCTTTATCCCAGAATAAAATACACCAACCAGGTTTCTAATAAACAACAAAATTATCAGTTTATTATCAAACAAGACTTATCCAGTAATGAAGCGAAGCATTAACACACAGATTGAAATATGAAAGTTCCCCTTTCAAATTCCCCTTACACACACACACACATTCTCTCACACACACTCTCACACACAGGAAAAAAATACAGAAATTCTCTCTGCAGAGATCGGTTACAAAAGAAAGAATACTTTAGCCAAATACTTGCTAATTCTTGAAGAAAAAAAGATATGGAAGAATGTCAGATGTCCCTTTATCTGGCGTCTGGGTATACGGTGACGAGTAACTGGGATCTTTTCAGAAGCAATTTGTTCTGGAGATGTTGAGAAATAGTCTGGTAGGCTTTCCAGGAGACATGTGGCATCAGAGGTTTCAGCCAACACACACTTAAATCACCGGGTTTTTCAGCTTCTCAGGAGAGATGCAGCACAAGGGATTTTAGCTCTCCCAAAATTGGTCTTTACAGGGTTTTTTCAGAGGTAGAGAAAGAGGTGAGCTGGGTGATGCCTTTTTCCTTGGCAGGCAAAACTAACTGTCTTCAAAACAGTTCACACCCCAACTGACATGAAAACAATATCCAAAACCCCAAAACAACAAGTCAACCTCTTGACCTCCATAAACCTTGACATGTGGCTTCTCTGTAAACATCTTCCCCAGATCACCAAGGTTTCTGTTGTTTATTGCTTAAAGCACCTGACTTCCGGCAAGGCTGTTTTTAAACAACATCTCAGTGTCCTCTCAATGAACTGTTCACCACAAAGCAAAGTCCAGCTTCTATGAAATCTTCAGCCTTCCAATGAATCCATCTTCACAATTTAAATATAAGTCCTCAAAAACACACACTTAAAAAATATAGAAGCACTCTCGTAACAGTTCACTGCTCTAGGCTGTTGTGTGACCTTTGTTGTTGTCATGTTTCTGGCTGGAATGTTGGATAGCTCAGGTTCCTTAAATATATTTTTCACTTCTATCAACAGGAAATCATCAGATTATTACAAGCCAGCGATTCTGGTCCTTTACCTCAGCATAATGTAGAAATGGATGAGAAAAAAATACAGGACATCTTTGATATTGTGTCAGCTTTCGAAGAAAGTATCAGTGCACAGCTGTACACACCCCTGATCACAGCATTGCAAGGTCAGTATGAAATATTCAGCACTCCCTGACTGCCACACTTCATGGGCGAGGGGCCTTTATAATGAACCTCACCTTCCCTGGGTTAGAGAGGGATAAAAATCATCGAGAATTCCTGCTGCAGACTGTTGTCTTATTAAGTAGGATATGTATGAGGGGCGTTTAGGCTCAGCTGCGACAACCTCCACAGTTAAGTAGCCTGTAAAAACAAACAAAATTGATGCTGGTCAGTGCCAAGTTAGATGATCTTAGTTGGAGCAGCACTGCAGTTGTCTCTACAGATAGCTGTTCTCTGTTCCCGGCAGAAGAGACTGTTATAGAGGCAGACTCTTCTGGTTACCTCGTCCCTTACTCCTGAAGGGTCAGGAGAGATTCCAACTCATTGGCCAGGATTTTACACCTCCGAAATGGACGGCAATGGAGGTGGGGGGCCATAGAATTGCACGGGATGGTGTCGGATCAACCCTCTGATGTCATCACGCCAGGGCCGCATTTTACGAGCAGCGGACGAGACGCGGCGAGGGGACGGTGATCGCATTTACGAAATGAGCAACTGACAGCCATTTATGATAGTTAAAACAGCAACAGACTGCGATTTTACAGGCTTCTCCTAATTTAACGGTAAGCGCATGGGGGACAGAGGGCATCGGAGCTTCAGCAGGTTTTAAAGGGTGGCAAGGAGGCAGCAGCTGTTGTCATTGCTGCATTCGACAGCCATGGGGTGATGTATTTTTATTCGTAGGTAAAGAGTTGGGAAGCCATTGATCTGGGCTCGACCCCCTTTGATGCCATTGTGGTCCTGGCAGGGGGATGGGGTGGGCTGCGTTGCAGCAGCTACTGGCAGTGTGGCCCAGTCAGACTGGCAGTGTCCAAGTGCAATGGGCATCATTCATTTAGGAGGAGGGTCCTCCAGCGAGGGGGAGCACCAGAGAGGGAGGGAGGGAGATTTGAATTACTTCCGAGGATGCTGGAGGGTTCAATGTTCAGAGGATGCTTGCAGGCCTGACTGTTCAGAGGATAGTTGTAGGGATGAGTGGTGCAGCAAAGGATGTTTGCATCCAGGCTTGGGTGCTGGCAGCCCTTTAAACATGGAGTCAGCACTTCCTTCCGCGTCAGGTGACGATGCGGCCGCCACCTCAACGCCAGCCTCCAGCCACTGAGTGGTTCGCCACTCTGCCTTCTGGCTGTTGTCTGGCCTGCTGGCGTGAGATCGCAATGGGAATGGGAGTCAGA
Source organism: Heterodontus francisci (assembly GCF_036365525.1). NCBI lineage: Eukaryota > Metazoa > Chordata > Chondrichthyes > Heterodontiformes > Heterodontidae > Heterodontus > Heterodontus francisci. The sequence goes on along the minus strand of NC_090396.1, from coordinate 71,233,561 downwards.
GTGGGAGGGCCTTCACCACCTGCTTCCTGTTCCATGTTCCCTTTCCTGCCGGGTCCCATAAAATCCCAGCCACTGTGTGGGGAGTTGTGACAAAAACAGCACTGTATGTTTATATAAAAGCTATAAGGCAGTAAATGTTCCAGGTTGCTGCACAGGGTGAGGGATATTGATGCAGAGTGACAGCAACAGAGTCAGAGGGTTAATAAGTGAAAGGGACACAAGTTGAGGAACATTCTAGGGCATGAAGTGAGGCAGAGAAGTTTAAGGAGGCAGCTTCAGAGGGGGTGGAAACACGGGGCACCAGACTCACAGTGTTAAGGGCAAAGGCTGCGATTGCATTGAGGAAACTAGTGAAGGGTGAGGTGTGATGTATGACTGAGTCACCCACATTCTAACCTGGAGTGGAGCTTCAACCCACAACCTCTGACTTAGAGGCGAGAGGGCTACCCACTGAGTCATAACTGACACTATTTAGTATGGGATGGCACTATTTAGTAGAGTAGAGGAGATCTCCCCAGTGTCCTGGCCTACATTTATCCCTCAACCAACATCACTAAAACAGATCTGGTTATCACATTGCTGTTCCTAAGACCCTGCTGTGTGGAACTTGGCTGCTGTGATTCCTAAATGACTACACTTCAAAAAATACTTCAATGGCTGTATAATGCTTTGGGACATTCCGAGACTGTGAAAGATGCAATAAGTCTTTAAGACAGCTGATCTCAGACTGAGTAACAGGTGGCCTACAGGATCCTGTCTTAGGTCAAAGATCAGCTGAATCTTCTGCTTCCAGTCGCAATCCAGCATCATCTGACTGAAGTCCACTTGTGTGAATCTTGATGGTAACACAATCAGGCTCAAGGACTGTGATGAAACCCACCCCCAACCCCCATCCAAGCAGTTGAATACCCAGCTGGGTAGCCATGGCCTCCTGGGGGACAAACACCGTCTTAAATTCTTCTCGCCATTTTTTGTAGTGGAGGTGACAACCCATTTAAAATAAAACAGGAACACAACACAAATAGGGAAAACAAAAGTAGCAGAGAGAGAAATTTCAACAAATGGGTTAAGCATTCATTCAATAGTATTTAGAATTAGAATTAGAACATTACAGCGCAGGACAGGCCCTTCGGCCCTCGATGTTGCGCCGACCTGTGAAACCATCTGACCTACACTATTCCATTTTCATCCATATGTCTATCCAATGACCACTTAAATGCCCTTAAAGTTGGCGAGTCTACTACTGCTGCAGGCAGGGCGTTCCACGCCCCTACTACCCTCTGAGTAAAGAAACTACCTCTAACATCTGTCCTATATCTATCACCCCTCAACTTAAAGCTATGTCCCCTCGTGTTTGCCATCACCATCCGAGGAAAAAGACTCTCACTATCCACCCTATCTAACCCTCTGATTATCTTATATGTCTCTATTAAGTCACCTCTCCTCCTCCTTCTCTCCAACGAAAACAACCTCAAGTCCCTCAGCCTTTCCTCGTAAGACCTTCCCTCCATACCAGGCAACATCCTAGTAAATCTCCTCTGCACCATTTCCAAAGCTTCCACATCCTTCCTATAATGCGGTGACCAGAACTGCACGCAATACTCCAGGTGCGGTCTCACCAGAGTTTTGTACAGCTGCAGCATGACCTCGTGGCTCCGAAACTCGATCCCCCTACTAATAAAAGCTAACACACCATATGCCTTCTTAGCAGCCCTATCAACCTGGGTAGCAACCTTCAGGGATTTATGTACCTGGACACCAAGATCTCTCTGTTCATCTACACTACCAAGAATCTTCCCATTAGCCCAGTACTCTGCATTCCTGTTACTCCTTCCAAAGTGAATCACCTCGCACTTTTCCGCATTAAACTCCATTTGCCATCTCTCAGCCCAGCTCTGCAGCCTATCTATGTCCCTCTGTACCCTACAACATCCTTCGGCACTATCCACAACTCCACCGACCTTAGTGTCATCTGCAAATTTACTAACCCACCCTTCTACACCCTCTTCCAGGTCATTTATAAAAATGACAAACAGCAGTGGCCCCAAAACAGATCCTTGCGGTACACCACTAGTAACTAAACTCCAGGATGAACATTTGCCATCAACCACCACCCTCTGTCTTCTTTCAGCTAGCCAATTTCTGATCCAAAGCTCTAAATCACCTTCAACCCCATACTTCCGTATTTTCTGCAATAGCCTACCGTGGGGAACCTTATCAAACGCCTTACTGAAATCCATATACACCACATCCACTGCTTTACCCTCATCCACCTGTTTGGTCACCTTCTCGAAAAACTCAATAAGGTTTGTGAGGCACGACCTACCCGTCACAAAACCGTGCTGACTATCGCTAATGAACTTATTCTTTTCAAGATGATTATAAATCCTGTCTCTTATAACCTTTTCCAACATTTTACCCACAACCGAAGTAAGGCTCACAGGTCTATAATTACCAGGGCTGTCTCTACTCCCCTTCTTGAACAAGGGGACAACATTTGCTATCCTCCAGTCTTCCGGCACTATTCCTGTCGACAATGACGACATAAAGATCAAGGACAAAGGCTCTGCAATCTCCTCCCTAGCTTCCCAGAGAATCCTAGGATAAATCCCATCTGGCCCAGGGGACTTATCTATTTTCACACTTTCCAAAATTGATAACACCTCCTCCTTGTGAACCTCAATCCCATCTAGCCTAGTAGCCTGAATCTCAGTATTCTCCTCGACAACATTTTCTTTCTCTACTGTAAATACTGACGCAAAATATTCATTTAACGCTTCCCCTATCTCCTCTGATTCCACACACAACTTCCCACTACTATCCTTGATTGGCCCTAATCTAACTCTAGTCATTCTTTTATTCCTGATATACCTATAGAAAGCCTTAGGGTTTTCCCTGATCCTATCCGCCAATGACTTCTAGTGTCCTCTCCTTGCTCTTCTTAGCTCTCCCTTTAGATCCTTCCTGGCTAGCTTGTAACTCTCAAGCGCCCTAACTGAGCCTTCACGTCTCATCCTAACATAAGCCTTCTTCTTCCTCTTGACAAGCGCTTCAACTTCTTTAGTAAACCATGGCTCCCTCGCTCGACAACTTCCTCCCTGCCTCACAGGTACATACTTATCAAGGACACGCAGTAGCTGCTCCTTGAATAAGCTCCACATTTCGATTGTTCCCATCCCCTGCAGTTTCCTTCCCCATCCTACGCATCCTAAATCTTGCCTAATCGCATCATAATTTCCTTTCCCCCAGCTATAATTTTTGCCCTGCGGTATATACCTGTCCCTGCTCATCGCTAAGGTAAACCTAACCGAATTGTGATCACTATCACCAAAGTGCTCACCTACATCTAAATCTAACACGTGGCCGGGTTCATTACCCAGTACCAAATCCAATGTGGCATCGCCCCTGGTTGGCCTGTCTACATACTGTGTCAGAAAACCCTCCTGCACACACTGGACAAAAACTGACCCATCTAAAGTACTCGAACTATAGTATTTCCAGTCGATATTTGGAAAGTTAAAGTCCCCCATAACAACTACCCTGTTACTCTCGCCCCTGTCGAGAATCATCTTCGCTATCCTTTCCTCTACATCTCTGGAACTATTCGGAGGTCTATAAAAGACTCCCAACAGGGTGACCTCACCTCTCTTGTTTCTAACCTCGGCCCATACTACCTCAGTAGACGAGTCCTCAAACGTCCTTTCTGTCGCTGTAATACTCTCCTTGATTAACAATGCCACACCCCCCCCTCTTTTACCATCTTCTCTGTTCTTACTGAAACATCTAAATCCCGGAACCTGCAACATCCATTCCTGCCCCTGCTCTACCCATGTCTCCGAAATGGCCACTACATCGAGATCCCAGGTACCAACCCATGCTGCAAGCTCACCCACCTTATTCCGGATGCTCCTGGCGTTGAAGTAGACACACTTTAAACCAGGTTCTTGCTTGCCAGTGCCCTCTTGCGTCCTTGTAACCTTATCCCTGCCCTCACTACTCTCAACATCCTGTACACTGGCACTACAATTTAGGTTCCCATTCCCCTGCTGAATGAGTTTAATCCCCCCCGAAGAGCACTAGCAAATCTCCCCCCCAGGATATTGGTACCTCTCTGGTTCAGGTGAAGACCATCCTGTTTGTAGAGGTCCCACCTACCCCAGAAAGAGCCCCCATTATCCAGGAAACCAAAACCCTCCCTCCTGCACCATCCCTGCAGCCACATGTTCAATTCCTCTCTCTCCCTATTCCTCGCTTCGCTATCACGTGGCACGGGCAACAACCCAGAGAGAACAACTCTGTTTGTTCTCGCTCTAAGCTTCCACCCTAGCTCCCTGAACTTCTGTCTTAAATCCCCATCTCTCTTCCTACCTATGTCGTTGGTGCCTATGTGGACCATGACTTGGGGCTGCTCCCCCTCCCCCTTAAGGATCCCAAAAACACGATCCGAGACATCACGAACCCTGGCACCTGGGAGGCAACACACCAACCGTGAGTCTCTCTCGTTCCCACAGAACCTCCTATCTGTTCCCCTAACTATGGAGTCCCCAATGACTAATGCTCTGCTCCTCTTCCCCCTTCGCTTCTGAGCAACAGGGACAGACTCTGTGCCAGATACCTGTACCCCATTGCTTACCCCTGGTAAGTCATCCCCCGCAACAGTATCCAAAACGGTATCCCACAGAGCAATTTCAGGTTGTGGATCTTTTTGCCTAAAGTTTTAAAAATTCTTGTATGATCTTTTCAACAGAGGTTTCTGTTGAGAGTGAATCCAATCCAGGACAGCGAAGAAAGAAAAGCAGAAAAAGCCCAGGTATTGATGCACAGTGTTTCTTGAGGTGGTGTTGGAGTCTTTTTTTCTAACTCGTTCTCAGGAATAAGGAATCCAAATACTCCTTGCTGGGCGTAGGTTTGGTAAGCTGGGAGTGTGGGGGTGGGGAGGTGTTTCTTCAAAAAAATTCAATCAGGGTTGTCAGGTACATGCATCATGCAGCTGCATTAGATGGTAGGACTACTGCGGTCTGAATGTATGTAGGATATGAGGCAGTAGTGTTAAGGGGATTCTGTGCGTAATCATGAGAATACTTTAAAAGACAGCAAGATGGAGGAAGTAAATGATAGGAGAATGGATGTTAAATATTGGAGTAGCTTCTCCTACCTTGGCTGACCTGGCAAGTCATTAAACTTCTGGTGTTACACCAGGTCTACAGTATGGCGTTGACAGCTTATTCCTAGCAGCTCTATACCAAACAGGGCCTCCTGACCCCATCTGAAAAGTGAGCATTGAACATCTCCCGGACATTAGGAAGCACCTACGTGTATGGTTTTGCAATGGTTATGTTACTGAACTAGTAACCCCACTGTGGCAGTTTGAGAATTTGAATTCAGTTTAAAATTTTTATTTTTTAAAATTCATTTTCATGGGATGTGAGCATCGCTGGCAAGGCCAGCATTTATTGCCCATCCCTTATGCCCTTGAGAAGGTGGTGGTGAGCTATTTTCTTGAACCACTGCAGTCCATCTGGTGCAGGTACACCCACAGTACTGTTAGGGAGGGAGTTCCAGTTTAAAATAAAACAAGGTATCAGTAAAAGTGACCATGAAGCTATTGTCTGGCACAAAAGCCCAACTGGTTCATTAATGTCCTTAGGGGAGGAAGCCTGCTGTACTTACACAGTGTGCCTAATATGTGACCCTGGTCCCACAACACTGTGGTTGACTCTTACCTGCCCTGTAAAGCAGCCGAGCAATGGTATTATACTCTGTTGCATTAAATCACTACCAGTGGTTCAAGAATACAACTCATTACCATCTCTGGGCAACCAGGGAATGGGCAAGTGCCAGCCTTGCCAGTGAAGCCCACATCCTGATAATCAAATGATAAAAAACTGCCAAAGAAACTTTGAAAAGACACAATCTACTAGGGACAGCCTTTAAAGTTGCTGAGTCACTGCATCTCTTTAAACTATGCTGCAACATCTGAATTCCCACTCTGCAACAGGAAAGCTCCCAATCAAAGACGCTATCCATTATGTTAATGAGGCTGAGCTCAGAATTACATGCTGGGTCAGCCCACTAAAGACTGGGCAGGTGGTCTCCTTCCACCACCTCATACCCAGTCAAGCTTACACTTGATTAGAAAATCAAGGCCGGTGTCTCAAATGAAGAACTGTACTGGGGAGAGGTATTGTGAGGTTGTATCCCATCAGGGGGAGAAGAACTGGGGAGAGGAGAAGGGGATAACATCTTTATGTAAACAAAATGGAGGCTGAAGCAAAATGTATAATATTCTCTCCATTTATGCTTTGAAAACAGAAACAACCGGGTTGCTTAGAAACAAACTGAAAACCACTTCAGCAAATAGGGAAGAATTGCTAAAATGTAAGTACTTTTTAGACTTGGTTTTCACATTCCACCAGAACATGTTGACACCTGTTCCCAGGCACTACCAAAAAGAGATGCAAAAGAGCCATGTTATGGTCAAGATAGGGAACTCGGTATGCGCAGAGTAATGGGTACAAACCATGCACCGCCACTTTGTGGCACAATGTGTTGATGCTTTAGTTACTGCCCAACCTCACTGCTTCTGTTATTCAATAGTTAGCAGGCATTGTAATCCAAAAGATACAAGAGGAAATTGGCATAGAATACTGATGGAAATGTAAAGAATTTCAATCTTCCTCGATTAAACCATATAGGAAATTTTTAACTAAATGTTTCTTTAGATGCCAGAAAACTAACCTTTGACCTGACTACTACAAGAAGCAATCATGAACTATCACTTGGAAACACAAGACTGCAATTCGCATCTAACATTGAAGCCTCGATATCGGGTAGTCAGGTACTCTGCTCCCCTGGATTCTCCAGTAGTCAGCATTACTGGGAGGTGGAAATAACATCAGATTTTAGTCTTCACTGTGCCTTTGGAATCACGTACAAGTGCGACGATAATGAGGAAGTCAGAAATTTTTTAGGATACTCCAGTACGTCTTGGTGCGTGATGATGGAGGAGGATCTTTGCAAGTTTGGGCTATATATGAGCACGATAAAAAATGTTTATGCTTATCACAACAACACCATCCACAAACTGGCTAAACCTTGCTCCTCCACAGTAGGGGTGCATTTAGACTGGGAGAGGGGATCAGTGACGTTTTATTCTGTCACTGATACTGTAACGCTTTTATATAGATTTACAGCTCGGTTTACAAAACCAGTTTATCCTGCTGTCTGGACAAAGAATGGAGTGACAGTAACTCTGATTAATCTGTGCAGTGGAACAATTTAAGTTCGTGAATTCATAAATGGATGAAAGGTCACAGACTTGAAACGCTCACTCTATTTTTCTCTCTCCCGCTGTTGCCTGACCTGCTGAGTATTTCCAGCATTTTCTGGTTTTGTTTCAGATTTCCAGCATCTGCAGTATTTTGCTTTTGATTTAAATTCAGTGCCTTACTTTAGATCTAAGTCAGTTTAAATTTTTTTTTTTTTATTTTTAATTTTTATTTAGAGATACAGCACTGAAACAGGCCCTTCGGCCCACCGAGTCTGTGCCGACCATCAACCACCCATTTATACTAATCCTACACTAGTCCCATATTCCTACCACATCCCCACCTTCCCTCAATTCCCCTACCACCTACCTATACTAGGGGCAATTTATAATGGCCAATTTACCTATCAACCTGCAAGTCTTTTGGCTGTGGGAGGAAACCGGAGCACCCGGAGAAAACCCACGCAGACACAGGGAGAACTTGCAAACTCCACACAGGCAGTACCCAGAATTGAACCTGGGTCGCTGGAGCTGTGAGGCTGCGGTGCTAACCACTGCGCCACTGTGTGAAGAACTGGTGCAAATCCTGTCTGAACACCTGAATCTAAGTAACACTCAATTGTCTATTGTAAGCTAATTTGCATAATGATGCAAGGTCACTCAGATTGGTAGGAGAGGATAATTGCATTTAAGCCAATTTGAAATGGATGAGGATGATTAAAGGGGAGTGTCACAATATGGAGACAAAAATTCAGAAAATTTTTGGAGAACCTCAACAGATATCTCTACCCATCAGTAGGCTCTGCCCATGTTGAAGGGGTCAGGTGGAAACGAAGGGAAAGGTAATCCTAGATAATAGGCAGGAGGCTGCAGAGAGGTGATGCAACAGTCCATGGGAACGAGAGGTCAAGCTACATGCATACCTTGATATCTTGGGCTTTTTGTGGGATCAGCACACGATGAGCTAAAACAGCTTTCTGCTGAACATAGGAAGCAGGCCTAAGGAAAGGGTATCTTCTTGAAATGCGGATGGATGTGTGAAATTTACTCATTCACAAGCTGAATTTTCAGGCCCCGCCAATGTCAGGAACAGAGGTAGCCAGGGCCCGAAACTGATAGGGCCAGCATCAGAGGTATCCCGACCCTGTGTACTCATACTGGAATCTTGAAGTGTCAGGAACCTGAACACACATATGGGATTGTGGTGTATGATGTCTCATTAAAGATCTGGACACACAGACTAGATTGGGTAGTGTGGTCATAGTGTCAGATATAGCACAGAAGACAATTCGGCCCATTGAGTCCACTCTGGCTCTCAATGGAGCAATCCAGTCAGTCCCACTCACCGGTTTTTATCCCCATAGCCCTGCAAGTTAATTTCCTTCAAATGCCCATCCAACTTCTTGAAGTCATTGATTGTCTCCACTTCCACTACCCTCATAACCACTCAGTGCATAAAAAAATTCTTCCTCACATTCCCTCTGCATCTCTTGCCTAAAACTTTCAATCTGTGTCCCCTCGTCCTTATACCAACAGTTAATGGAAACAGTTTTTCCTTGTCTAACTTATTTAAGCCTGTTACAATCTTGCACATTTCTATCAACTCCCCCCTCAATCTCCTTTGCTCCAGGGAGAACAAACCCAGCTTTTCCAACCTAAACTTGTAACTGAAATCCCCCATCCCTGGAATCATTCTGGTAAATCTCCTCTGTACCCTCTCGAGGACCCTCACATCCTTCCTGAAGTGTGGTGACCAGAACTGGATGCAGTACTCCAGTTGGGGCCTAACCAGAGCTTTATAAAAGTTCAGCATAACTTCTCTGCTTTTGTGCTCAATGCCTCTATTTATGAAGCCTAAGATGTCATATGTTTTGCTGACCACTCTCTCAATATATCCCGCCACCTTCAAAGATCAATGAACACATCCTCTGTTCCTGCACACTCTTTAGAACTGTGGCATTAAGTTAATATTGCCTCACTCTATCCCTTCTGCCAAAATGAATCATTTCACACTTGTCAGTATTAAATTCCATCTGCCACTTGTCCTCCTATTCTGTTAGCCTATGTCCTGTTGCAAGCAGTTCACATCATCCTCACTGTTTACCACTCCCCCAAGTTTGGTATCATCGGCAAACTTTGAAATTCTATTCTGCATTCCAAGATCCAAATCATTGATATATAGCAAAAAATGTAGTGGTCCTAGCAATGACCCTTGGAGAACACCACTATCTACCATCCTCCAGTCTGAAAACCAACTTGCTGTTTTCTGTCCTTAAGTCCTTTTTTTTTTTATCCAATTAGATACTGACCCTTCTAGTCGATGAGCCTCAAATTTTGTTAAAATGCCTTTTATATGGTACTTTATTAAAAGCTTTCTTAATATCCATATAAACAACAGCCACCGCATTCCCTTCATCAACCTTCTCTGTTCCTTCATCAAAAAATTCAATTAGTCAAGCACGATCTACCTTTTACAAATCCGAGCTGGCTCTCCTTAATTAACTCAAACCTCTCCAAGTGTCTGTTGATATTTTCCCTCATTGTTTCTAAAACCTTACCCACCCTGATGTTAAACTAACTTCCCTGTAATTGCTAGGACTGTCCTTATACCCTTTCTTAAATAAGGGTGTTAGATTTGTTATTCTTCAATCATGTGGTACCTCACCCATATCTAGGGAAGATTATGGCAAGTTCTTCCGCTATCTCCACCCCAACTTCCTTTAGAAACCTGGGATGCAAGTCTTCCGGACCAGGTGACTTATCTACCCTAAGCATAGCCAGTCTTTCCAGTTCCTCCTCCCTCTCAATTTTTACCCTATCCATTGCCTCTACTCTGTCCATTTCTACCGATATTTTGTCAGCATCCTCTTCCTTAGTAAACACCAATATAAAGTACTCATTGAGTATTCTAGCCTTGCCCTGTGCCTCTAAGCATATATTACCCTCTTTGCCCCTAATAAGCCTCAGTGAAAAACTGTTTCTGCATTGATACAACTGCATGTTTCTGGACTTTGATGTTTAAAGTAACTAAACGAATTAGAACAAGAAAGCAGCCAACACAACCCAGCAAACAAACTCTGTTTGGTGGCTGCTGAGGTGGGGGTGGTGCTGGATGAGGTGGTTGTGAGGAGGCTTATACACTGTGCTACTCCAGAGGCCCATCCCTCAGGCCAGTATTTCAGCCTGGCTGGGCAGAGGTGCAAGTTTCAGCCCAAGCTGACCCTGTATGGCATCTGTAAGTCCACTTTGCAACAGATGGTGCAATGTTGAATCTGCCTCTCTGTTGAGCCAGACTCTGAGAAGACTGGTATCCACGTATGCCCGCGGGAAGGCTCTTGGTAAGTGTGGCCAATTAGGCAACATTGGTTCTTGATCACCATTACAATGCCTTTGTTCATGCAATGCCACGCGAGCTGAGACACACTGTAATTGGGGGGCTTCTGAAGAACCACCCAGCAGAATGGCTAGTCTGCCCTTCACCATGGAGCTGACACCCATGTAGCGTATTGGTATAGCTTCCCAGGTAGAGAGGCCTTCACCAGTGTGTGGCTATCAGTCAGAGGGCACAGGGCCCCACTCAGGCTGCCTGACATGCTTGTCATTCCTCCATAGCTCCCCTTATTGTAAAAATGTCAGCTCTGGGAAATGCCCATTGGAAAAACCACCAGTAATTAAGGAAAACTGGCAGGAAGCTTATGAGATTTAAAAATGGTCTCAAAATATTTACTTGTAATATTTAGAGCCCATGAACTTTCTGCTGAATCCTGTTTGCCAGATTTTCTGGGCTTGCATTAGACTTGGCATCTAGTATACCATGAGTTGCAAGCTGCAGTGGAGGATATTCCTCTCCACTTTTTAAATAAATGAAGTTTCTCCCCATGTTTTGGACAGTAGTCTCTACCACCCAGCCCAGGCCGGATGGGAAAAACGATTCCCTGCACAATTTTGCATCCCAATAAACAGGTCGCGGCAGGACAGCAAAACTGGTCTTAAAATCCCACTTAGTACATTCCATTCATAAAAGCACATAACTCATTCTGTTCCATCCTATAATACAATGCAAACTTTCAAGGCCTTGGGCTCAGCACAGAAAATGCCACCGCCCACCCTATTTTTAATAGAAACAATTCTTGGGATGTGGTGTCACTGGTAAGGTCAACACTTAATAGCCATCCTTAGCTTTCTTGAGGAGGTAGTACACTGAGGTGCTTCCTCAGCCACTTCAAAGGGCAGCAAAGAGTCAACGATGTGGGACTGGAGTCACATTTAGGCCAGACTATGTAAGGATGGCAGGTTTTCATCCCTGCAGGACATTAATGAACCAATTCCTCTGAGCCACCCTTAATTCTGGTGTTGATTAGTTTATTTGTATCTATACTATCTTCAGTTGTGTTATCTGTAGCATACTGTGCCATCTCTAGTGCCTACTCCAAATCTCAGATTGTCCTTAAGAGTATACAGGAATAATATTCTGGCTGCATTACCCCTTGGGAGCATAGTGGAAATTCGGGCTTGTACTGCGAGTGTTTGTACAAGCCAAATATTAATCAACATTTTGCACCAATTCTTTTGAATCATTTTTGTTTAGTATTGTATTTTGAGGATATTGCAGTTTGACTGAGCTTTGATAACAGCACCCTCTGTTGGTCAGTTACATATACATCCTGTTTTACCCTCTCCACCTCTTAAAACAATTTATATAGTCATTGTATCTTTAATTACATTTTACACTCGGGGTCTATCCCGATTTTTTTTTGTAAAAAAGGAATTATTAGATGGCCCCCAGTGACTCAATGGGTAAATGTGATACCGTGGCATAGAGTCATGGTTTGAGCCTCAGTCCGTGCTGAGGTGGCCGGGGCAGTAGTAGCTGTGCTATAATTGGCATGTGTTTCCTCCAGTAGCCCAAAAGCAATCTGCCAGGGCTTCTGCTCCTGACTGCAGCTGTAAAGGTCTGTGTGTGGATGCCTAGTGAGGCCAAGAGCAACTGGAACAACCATGCCTCTGCATTTGAATAGTCTGCAGCCAAGTTCATAAAAGAAGAATGTCCACTTGGCTGACATACTGGAGGGCACTCTGGAGGTGGATGGAGGGCTTTCCTCCACTTGTTGGATGTAGCAAAATCATAGCGCCATTTTTAAAGAACACATTTATTCTTTTATCACCAAGTTACAAAGTAAGCTTGCTCTCCAACATTTTCGCTAATTTACTCATCAGTAAGGATGGGCGATAAATGTTGGCCTAGCCAGCGACACCCACATCCCATGAATGAATAAAAAAAATAACTCTGTACCCTTCCCATGGCTCTAATATCCCTCATAGCTTATCTCTAACCTCTTCCAACCCAACTAATCTTAAACTCTTGGCCTTGTACACATCAAGTAGACCATGTCACCCACTGAAACATATAAAGAGCTTGCATTAATAGAATTTTTACGACCTCAGGACGTCCCAAAGTGCTTTACAGCCAATGAAGTACTTTTGAAATGTCACTGTTGTAGGAAACGTAGCAGCAATTTGCACACAGCAAGGTCCCATAGAGAGCAGAGATAATGACCAGATAATCTGTTTTATCCACGTTGGTCAAGGAATATTGTCCAGTTCACTGAGGAGTGCCTCTTCCCCTCACTTCCCCACCCGCGCTTCAAAATAGCACCATGGCAGTTTTATATCCACCCGAGGGGGCAGACAGGGCCTTGGTTTAACACATCATCTGAAAGATGCCATCTCCTTCACTACTGCAATGGAATGTCAACCTGAGTTTTGTGCTCAGGTTTCTGGAAAGGGACTTGAATGCACAACCCTCTGTCTCAGATACAATAAATCAATATATATGCCTATTTCTCATTTTCAACTTTGTTTATTGCTATTATGAGCGAGTTCAGATTATGTTACATGTTTACCCTTCAATAAAACCTTTGAACAATTGTGACTGAAGGGCTGTGGTTTATTCCTGGTCTCTGCCTTGTTTATATGATGGATCATGTGACTGACACTTCTCTAAAATAGTAAATATAGTAATACAAATAGAGTAAAAAGTCCATTACTTGAATTACTGGAGGTCACTCTTTATAGTGTGACTGGACAGATGGCTCACTTAGTAAATGCACTCTGTTGTGGGGAAAAAGCAAAAGTACAGCCTTGGATTTATACACAGCACATCACTCAGGTAGGAATCAAAGGGCCTTACATGGAGAAAGAACAAATGTTTTTCATAGACTCAGCACGTTCTTGGGAAATCCTGACTTTTGATGCTGATTCAAGGACTGCAGCAGTTCAAGAGGCAGCCCACCACCACCTTCTCAAAGGCAATTAGGCAAAGTCCTAGCCAGCGATGCCCACAGCCCTTGAATGATTTTTAAAAAATCATTAAAGTAAGCAAACAAAGCAGCCATTTTCTAGACAGCAAGATCCTAAAAACAGTAAGATAAATGACCAGATTATATGCAAAATTAACAAAAAACCATAGAATAATGAAAAAACAATTTTTTTTAACCTCTTCCCAGCTTACATTGCTGGTACGGAGTGGGCACCACTGAACCAGATTGTATAGCTGCAACATAAGATACTGGATACAGGAGATGGCGTAGTGGTATTGTCACTGGAGTTATAAATCCAGAGGCCTAGGCTAATGCATGGGTTTGAATCCCACCACTGTAGATGGTGAAATCTGAATTCAATTAATAAATCTGGAACGGTGACCATGAGACTATTTTTGATGTTAAAAACCCATCTGGTTCACAAATATCCTTGAGAGAAGGAAATCTGCCGTCCTTACCTGGTGTGGTTGACTCTTGAATGCCTACTGGCAGGGCAGACCCACCAGAGGTGGCAGCACAGTGGTATACAGGCAGGAGGGAGCTACCCTGGGAGTCAACATTGACTCCAGACCCCATGACGTCTCATGGCATCAGGTCAAACATGGGTAAAGAAACCTCCTGCTGATTACCGACTTCAGTTGACGAATCAGTACTCCTTCATGTTGAATCATAGAAAGTTTAAGGCACAGAAAGAGGTCACTTGGCCCAACGTTTCTGCGTCGGCTGAAAAATGATCCCACCTTCCAGCATTTGGTCCATAGTCCTGTAGCTTACGGCACTTGAGGTGCATATCCAGACTCGTTTTAAATGAGTTGAGGGTCACTGCCTCAACTACCCTTTCAGGCAGAGAGTTCCAGACCATCACCACCCTCTGGGTGAAAAAGTTTTTCCTCATCTCCCCTCTAATTTTTCCACCGATCACTTTAAATCTATGTCCCCTCGTCACTGGCCTCTCTGCTAAGGTGAACAGACCCTTCACCTCCACTCATAAGAACTTTAGAACTAGGAGCAGGAGTAGGCAAATTCAGCCCCTTGAGACTGCTCCGCCATTTAATATGATCATGGCTGATCTCATCTCAGCCTCAACTCCACTTTCCTGCCCGTTCTCCATAACCCTTCAACCCATTACTAATTAAAAATCTGTCTATCTCCTCCTTGAATTTACTCAATGTCCTGGCATCCACTGCACTCTGGGGTAGTGAATTCCACAGACTCGGGACCCTTTGAGAGAAGTAATTTCTCTTCAGCTGTGTTTTAAATCTGCTACCCCTTATCCTACAACAATGACCTCTTGTTCTAGATTGCCCCATCAGAGGAAACATCCTCTCTACGTCTACTTTGTCAATCCCCTTAAATACCTCGATCAGATCTCTACTCTCGAGTTTAGAAGAATTAAAGGCCTAAACTGCTCAATCTCTTCGTAAGACACATCCGTCATCTCTGGAATCAATCTAGTGAACCTCCTCTGAACTGCCTCCAATGCAACTACATCCCTCCTCAAGTAAGGGGACCAAAACTGTACTCAATACTCCAGGTGCGGTCTCACTAATGCCTTGTACAGTTGTAGCAACACTTCACTACTTTTATACTCTATTCCTTTAGTAATAAATGCCAAAATTCCATTTGTCTTCCTTATCACTTGCTGCACCTGCATACTAGTTTTCTGCGATTCATGCACAAGGACACCCAGATCTCTCTGCACCGAAGCACTCTGAAGTTTCTCTCCATTTAGATAATTTGCCTTTCAATTCTTCCGGCCAAAATGGATAACCTCACACTTATCCACATTAAACTCCATCTGCCAAATTTTGGCCCATTCACCTAACCTATCCATATCCATTTGTAAATTTCTTATTTCTTTATTTATTGCAACTCACTATCCCTTCCATTTTGGTGTCATCTGCAAATTTGGCTATAGTACCTTCTATCCCTGCATCCAAGTCATTCATTTAGATTGTAAATAGTTGGGGCCTGAGGACCGAACCCTGTGGCACCTCACTAGTTACATCTTGCCAACCAGAAAAAGACCCATTTATCCCGACTCTGTTTTCTGTTGGTTAGCCAATCCTCTTTGCCCCTAATCCCATGTGATCTTACCTTGTGTATTAAACTTTTGTGCGGCACCTTATCAAATACCTTCTGGAAGTCCAGATATACTACATCTACAGGGTCCTCATTATCCACTTTACTTGTTACATCTTCAAAGAACTCTAACAAATTAGTCAAACACTATTTACCCTTCATAAAACCATGCTGTCTCTGATGGATTGCGTTTTGGCTTTCTAAATGTCCTGTTATTACTTCCTTAATAATGGATTCTAACAATTGCCCAACAACAGATGTTAAACTAACTGGTCTATAGTTTCCTACTTTCTGCCTCCCTCCTTTTTTGAGGAAGGGGATTATATTGGCATTTTTCCAATCCATTGGAACCTTTCCCGCATCAAGGGAATTTTGGAATACTATAACCAATGGATCCACTATATCTGATACCACTTCCTTTAAGACCCTAGGATGTAGCCCATCCGGCCCTGAGGACTTGTCTGCCTTCAATCCCAATAGTTTGCTCAGAACTTTTTCCCTCGTGATGATGATTGTTCCAAGTTCCTCCCTTTCTATAACTTCTGCATTACTTGTTACTATTGGGATGGTGCTAGTGACCTCCACTGTGAAAACTGAGGTAAAATACTGATTTAGTGTCTCTGCCATTTCTGTGTTCCCCACAATCAACTCCCCCGTCTCATCCTCCAAGGGACCAACATTCACTTTAGCTACTTACTTCTCTTTTACATACTTATAGAAGCTTTTGTTATGTGTGTTTATATTTTTCGCTGGTTTTCTTTCATAATTTACCTTTGCTCTTTTTATTACTTTAGTAACCCGTTGTTGATCTTTAAAAGTTACCCAATCTTCCAGCCTGCCACTGGCCTTTGCAATATGGTATGCCTTAGTTTTTGTCTTTGTGTTATCCTTAACTTCCTTGCTTAGCCATGGATGTTTTTCCCCCCCTTACAATCTTTCCTCCTCTCGGGAAAATATTTTAGTTAGGAGGAACTGAATATCTCCTTAAACATCTGCCACTGCTCATCAACTGTCCTACCTTTTAGTCTTCCTCAACAGTCCACTAGGGCCAAATCTGTCTTCATGCCTATGTAATTACCTTTGTCTAACTCCAGAACGCTAGCGTGGGACTCCAGTTTCTCGCCCTCAAACAATTTGAAATTCTAGCATGCTCCTTAACTATGAGATTAATTAATCCCTATATTCACTCTATTCAAGCCCCTCAAAATTTTGTACGTCTCAATTAGATCTCCCCTCAGCCTTCTCTGTTCCAAGGAGAACAACCCCAGCCTATCCATCTTTCCTCGTAGCTGCATTTGCCTAGTCCTGTCAACATCCTCGTAAATCTCCTCTGTACCGTCTTTAGTGCAATTACATCCTTTCTATAATGAGATGACCAGAACTGCACACAGTACTCAAGTTGTGGCCGAACCAATGAGTTCTACAGTTCCAGTATAACCTCCCTGCCCTTGTATTCTATACCTCAGCTAATAAAGGAAGGGATTCCATATGCCTTCTTAACCACCTTATCAACCTGTCCTGCTACTTTCAGGGATCTATGGACATTCACTCCAAAGTCCCATACTTCCTCTACATCTCTCAGTATTTTCCCATTAATCATGTATTCCTTTGCCTTGTTTGACCTCCCCAAATGCATCACCTCACACTTCAAGTTGAATTCCATTTGCCACTTTTCTGACCAGACCATCAATATCTTCCTGCAGCCTACAGCTTTCCTCCTCGCTATTCACCACAGCCAATCTTTGTGTCATCTGCAAACTTCTTGATCATGCCCCTTACATTTATGATTTATGTCCAAATCGTTAATATACACTACAAAAAGCAGGGGACCCAGTACTGAGCCCTGCAGAATGCCACTGGAAACAGCTCTCCAGTCGTTAAAACAGCTGTTAACAATTACCCTTTGTTTCCTGCCACTGAGCCAATTTTGTATCCACCTTGCTGCATTTCCCTGGATCCCATGGGATTTTTTTTTTTAAAAACCAGTCTGCTATGTGGGACCTTGTCAAAAGTCTTGCTAAAATCCATGTATTATCAGCTGCACTATCCTCATCTATCTTCCTTGTTATTTCTTCAAAAAATTCAATCAACTTGGTCAAACAAGATCTTCCCTTAACAAATCCATGCTGACTATCCTTGATTAACCTGTGCCTTTCGAAGTGACAGTTTATCCTGTCTCTCAGAATCAATTCCAATAATTTGCCCACTACTGAGGTTAGACTGACGGGCCCGTAAGTATTCGGTCAATCCTTCGCTCCCTTTTTAAACAGAGGTACAAAGTTAGCAATTCTCCAATCCTCCAGCACTGCACCTGTATCCAGTGAGGACTGGAAAATGATGATCAGATCTTCTGCTATTTCCTCTCTTGCTTCTTTTAACAGCCTAGGATACATTTCATCTGGCCCTGGTGACTTATCAAATTTCAGGAATGTAGATCCCATTAATACTTACTCTCTCCCTATGTTTATCACATCCAATACTTAACACCCATCCTTCATAACTACAATAACTGCTTCATCCCACTCTTTTGTGAAGACAGACACAAAGTATTCATTAAGAACTATACCAATATCTTCCGTTCCTACACATAGGTTATCTTTTTGGTCTTTATGGGCCCTACTCTCTCCTTAGTTATCCTCTTACTCAATGTATTGGTAAAACATCTTTGGGTTCACCTTAATTTTGCTTGCCAATATTCTTTCATGCCCTCTCTTTGCTTTCCTACTTTTTTTTTTATTTCACTTTCTATACTCCTCTCGGCTTTCTGTAGTATTGAGTTCTTGGTGTCAGACATAAGCTTTCCTTTTCTGCCTTATCTTACCCCTGTAGGTTCCTTGACATCCATGGGGCTCGAGATTTGGCCGCCTCAATCTTTTTCTTTGTGGGAACATGTCTACCCTGACCCTCTTGTATCGCCCCTTTGAATGCCTCCCACTGTTCTGACACTGATTTACCTTAAAGTAGCGGTTTTCAGTCCACTTTCACTAAATCACTCCTCAGTTTAGTAAAATTGGCCTTGCCAATTGAGAACTCTAACTCCTGTTCCATCTCTGCCCTTTTCCATAATTATGTTAAAACTGACCGAATTATGATCACTACCAGCAAAAGGCTCTCCCACTGCCACTCCTTCCACCTGCCCATCTTCATTCCCTAAATCCAAGTAAAAACTGCACCCTCTCTTGTTGGACTTGCTACATACTGGGCAAAAAAGTTCTCCTGAATGCACCTCGAGAATTCTGCTCCCTCAATTCCTTCCACACAAACTATCCCAGTCAATATTGGGGTAGTTAAAATCCCTATTATTGCACTATTGTTCTTGCACTTCTCAAGAGACTTGCCTACATATCTGCTCTTCTATCTCTGACTGTTTGGGGGTCAACAGTACACTCCCAGCAGTGTGAGTGCCCCTTATTTGTTCCTTAGTTCAATCCATATGGCCTCATTTGATGAACCTTCCAACATATCATCCCTCCTCAAATCTGTATTAATTTCCATGACCAAAATTGCCACTCCCCCTACTTGCTTAACAGTACTTGGAGGAAGCACTGAGGATGGCAAAGGCACAAAGTATCCTGGGTGGGGGACTTCAATGTCCAACACCAAGGATGGCTCTGTGGCACCACTAATGACCGAGCCCTAAAGAACATAGGTGCTAGACTGGGTTTGCGGCAGATGGTGAGGGACCAAGAGGGAAAAACCTACTTGACCTCATCCTTGCCAATCTACCTGTCACAGATGCATCTGTCCATGATAGTATTGGTAGAAGTGACCACAGCATAGTCCTTGTGGAGGTGAAGTCCCATCACAGTGAGGATACCCTCCATTATGTTGTGTGGTGCTAGCACTGTGCTAAATGGGATAGATTTTGAACATATCTAGCAACTCAAATCTGGGCATCCATGAGGCGCTGTGGACCATCAGCAGTAGAATTATATTCAACCACAATCTGTAACCTCATGGCCCAGCACATCCGCCACTCTACCATTACCATCAAGCCGGGGGATCAACTCTGGTTCAATGAACAGTGGAGGAGGGCATGCCAGGAGCAGCACCAGGCATACCTAAAAAGGAGGCGCTAGCCTGGTGAAGCTACAAGACAGGACTACTTGCATGCCAAACAGCTGAAGCAGCATGCAATAGACAGGGCTAAGTCATCCCACAACCAACATCATAAAAAATTTCCAGCACAGAAAGAGGCCACTTGTTCCATCACGTCTGTGCCAGCCGAAAAGCGTTCCACCCATTCTAATCCCACCTTCTAGCATTTGGTTTGTAGCCCTGCAGTACAGCACTTGAGGTACATATCCAGACTTCCTTTTAAATGAGTTGAGGGTTTCTGCCTCAATTACCCTTTCAGGCAGCGAGTTCCAGACCCCCAGCAGCCTCTGGGTGAAAAATCTTTCCTCATCTCGCTAATCTTTCTACCAATCATTTTAAATCTATGCCCCCTAATCACTGACCTCTCTGTTAAGGTAAATAGGGCCTTCACCTCCACTCTATCCAGGCCCCACAAAATTTTGTACCTTTCAATCAGATCTCCCCTCAGCATTCTCTGTTCCAAGGAGAACCACCCCAGCCTATCCAATCTTTCCTCATAGCTGCATTTTTGCAGTTCTGGCAACATCCTCGGAAATCTCCTCTGTACCCCCTCTAGTGGAATTACATCCTTTCTGAAATGAGGTGACCAGAACTGCATGCTGTACTCAAGTCGTGGCCAAACCAATGAGTTATACAGTTCCAGTACAACCTCCCTGCTCTTATATTCTTTCCCTCAGCTAATAAAGGAAAGGATTCCATATGCCTTCTTAACCACCTTACCAGCCTGTCCTGCGACCTTCAGGGATCTGTGGACATTTACTCCAAGGTCCCTGACCTCCCCAAATGCATCACCTCATACTTCTCCGGGTTGAATTCCATTTGCCACTTTTCTGCCCATCTGACTGAATCATTAATATCTTCCTACAGCTATCCTCCTCGCTATCTACCACACGGCCACTCTTTGCGTCCTCTGAAAACTTCTTGATCATGCCCCCCCACATGTATGTCCAAACCATTAATATATATCACAAAAAGCAGGGGACCCAGTACTGAGCCCTGCGGAACACCACTGGAAACAGCCCTCCAGTTGCAAAAACACCCGTCAACAATTACCCTTTGTTTCCTGCCACTGAGCCAATTTTGTTTCCACCTTGCTGCATTTCCCTGGATCCCATGGGATTTTTTTTTTAGAAACAGTCTGCCATATGGACCTTGTCAAAAGCCTTGCTAAAATCCATGTAGACCACCTCAACTATCTTCCTTGTTACATCTTCAAAAAATTTGATTAAGTCGGTTAGACAAGATCTTCCCTTAACAAATCCATGCTGACTATCCTTGATTAATCTGTGCCTTTCTAAGTGACAGTTTACCCGGTCTCTCAGAAGATTCCAATAATTTGCCCACTACTGAGGTTATCTTGACTGGCATGTAATCGTTCAGTCTATCCCTCGCTTCCTTTTTAAACAGAGGTACAACATTAACAATCCTCCAGCACCACACCTGTACCCAGTGAGAACTGGTAAATTATGATCAGACCTTCTGCTATCTCCCCTCTTGCTTCTTTTAACATTCTGGGGTACATTTCATCCGGCCCTGATTTATCGACTTTCAAGGGTACTAATCCCATTAATACTTCCTCTCTCCCTATGTTTATCACATCCAATACTTCACATCCCTCTTAACTACAATATCTGCATTGTCCCCCTCTTTTGTGAAGACAGACGGAAAGTATTCATTAAGAACAATACCAACATCTTACGTCCCTGCACATAGGTTACCTTTTTGGTCTTTTATGGGCCCGACTCTTTCCTTAATTATCCTTACTCTTAATGTATTGATAAAACATCTTTGGGCTCTCACCTTGATTTTGCTTGCCAATATTCATTCATGCCCTCTCTTTGCTTTCCTAATTCCCTCTCGGAAATACTTCTCTGGGCTCTCTGTCGGGGCATAAGCTTTCCTTTTCTGCCTTATCTTACCCTGTAAGCGCCAAGACATCCATGGGGCTCTAGATTTGGCCGTCGCACCCTTTTTCTTAGTGGGAACAGTTTATTCTGAACCCCTGAATATCCTCTTTGAATGCCTCCCAGAGCTCTGACACAGATTTACCTTCAAGGAGTTGTTTCCAGTCCACTTTCGCTAAATCACTCCTCGGCTTAGTAAAACTGGCCTTGCCCCAATTGAGAACTCTAACTCCTCTTCTATCCTTGTGCATAATTATGTTAAAACTGACTGAATTATGATCACTACCAGCAAAAGGCTCTCCCACTGCCACTCCTTCCACCTGCCCATCTTCATTTCCTAAAACTGCACCCTCTCTTGTTGGACTTGCTACATACTGGGCAAAAAGGTTCTCCTGAATGCACCTCAAGAATTCTGCTCCCTCAATTCCTTCCACACAAACTATCCCAGTCAATATTGGGGTAATTAAAATCCCTATTACTGCACTATTGTTCTTGAATTTCTCAAGAGATTTGCCTACATACCTGCTCTTCTATCCCCCTCTGACTGTTTGGGGGTCTATCGTATAGCAATGTGATTCCTCCTTTTTTGTTCCTTAGCTCAATCCATATAGCCTCATTTGATGAACCTTCCAGCATATCATCCCTTCTCACAGCTGTAATAGTTTCTTTGACCAAAATTGCCACTCCCCCTCCTTTCTTATCCCCTTCCCTATAGTGTCTGAAAACCCTGTAACCAGTAACATTGAGCTGCCATTCCTGTCCCTCCTTAAGCCATGTTTCTGTAATAGCTATATCATATTGCCATGTGTCTATCAGTGTCCTCAACTCATCTGCTTTATTTGCTATACTCCTTGCATTGAAATAGATACCCTTGAACATTGCCAATTTTTTTTATTTTCTAATCTTTGTTTCCTCTGCTTTCCAGACACATCCATTAATTTTCTGATTTTGTCCCAACTGAGTCTACCCCTCAGATCCCAATCCCCAGCAGCTCAGCAGTCCTGCCACATCCAGTCGTGAATGGCGGTGGACAATTAAACAACTAACAGGAGGAGGAGGCGGCTCCACAAATATCCCCATCCTCACCAATGGGGGAGCCCAGCACAACAGTGCAAAAGACAAGGCTGAAGCATTTACATCCACCTTCAGCCAGAAGTGCCGAGTGGATGATCCATCCTTGCCGCCTCCTGAGGTTCTCAGGATCACAAATGCCAGTCTTCAGCCAATCCGATTCACTCCACATGATATCAAGAAATAGCTGAAGACACTGGATACTGACAACATTCCGGCAATAGTTCTGAAGACTTGTGCTGCAGAACTAGCCGTGCCCCTAGCCAAGCTGTTCCCGCACAGCTACAACACTGGCATCTACTGGGCAATGTGGAAAATTACCCAGGTATGACCTGTGCATATAAAGCAGGACAAATCCAACTCAGCCAATTAACACCCTATCAGTCTACTCTTGATCAGCAAAGTGATGGAAGGTGTAATCGACAGTGCTATCAAGTGGCATTTGCTCAGCAATAACCTGCGCAGTTTGGGCACCGCCAGGGCCACTCAGCTCCTGACCTCATTACAGCCTTGGTCCAAACATGGACAGAAGAGCTGAACTCCACAGGTGAGGTGACAATCAAATGTTGTCTTGATGTCAAGGCACTGAGTGTGGCATCAAGGAGCCCACGCAAAAATGGAGTCAATGGGAATCACAGGGAAAACTCCCCGCTTGTTGGAGTCATACCTAGCACAAAGGAAAATGATTGTGGTTGTTGGAGGTCAATCATCTCAGCCCCAGGACATCACTACAAGAGCTCTTCAGGGTAGTGTTCTAGGCCCACCCATCTTCATCTGCTTCAAAGACCTTCCCTCCATCACAAAGTCAGAAATGGGGATGTTCGCTGATGATTGCACAACATTCAGCACCATTCACGACTCTAAGATACTGAAGCAGTCCATGTCCAGCTGCAGCAAGACCTGGATAACCTCCAGGCTTGGGTTGGTAAATGGCAAGTAACATCCACGCCACACCAGTGCCAGGCAATGACCACCTCAAACAAGAAAGAATCTAACCATTGCCCCTTGATGTTCAACTGCATTACTATTGCTGAATTCCCCGCTATCAGCATCCCGATGTTACCATTGACCAGAAGGTGAACTGGACCAGCCACATAAATGCTGTGGCTACAAAAGCAGGTCAGAAACTGGGAATTCTGCAGCAAGTAACTCATCTCCTGTCTCCCCAATGCCTGTCCATCATCTACAAGGCACAAGTCAGGAGTGTGATGGAATACTCCACTTGCCTGGATGGGTGCAGCTCCAACACTCAAGAAGCTTGACATGATCAAGGTCAAATCAGCCACTTGATTGGACTCCATCCACCACCTTAAACATTCACTCCCTCTACCACTGATGGACTGTGGCAGCAGTGTGTACCATCTACAAGATGCACTGCACCAACTCACCAAGGCTCCTTAGACAGCACCTTCCAACCCCACGACCTCTACCACCTAGAAGGTCCAGGGCAGCAGGTGCATGGGATCACCACCATCTGCAAGTTCCCCTCCAAGCCACAAACCATTCTGATTTGGAACTGTACCATCGTTCCTTCACTGCCACTGGATCAAAATCCTGGAACTCCCTTCCTAACATCACTGTTTGTGTATGCACACCTAAAGGACTCCAGTGGTTCAAGGCAGCAGCTCTCTGTCACCTTCTCAAGGGCAGTTAGGAATGGGCAATGAATGCTGGCCAAGCCAGCAACACCCACATCCCAGAAACAAAAAAAAAAACCAGGGGGCATAGACTTAAAGTAATTAGAAGGATTGGAGGAGAGTTGAGAAATCTTTTTCACCCAGAGGTTGGTGCAGGTCTGAAAGCAAATACTTGCATTTCCAAGTACTTTTTAAAAGTGGAGTACTAGAACCTGTTAGGCTACACACCAAGAGCTGGAAAGGTGGGATTAGGCTGAATAGCTCTTTTTCAGCCAGCAGAGACACGATGAGCTAAATGGCCTCCTATGCTGTTTTATTTCTATTGTGTAGGAGCTTTGAAGGAACAAGAGGAAAACTACAATAGAACACTAACTCTGGTAAATTTTGATCTTTGAGGGACTTCAAGATATTCGCAATTCAGCCACTGAACTACAAGAGCGCTGAAGGTTGTGTATGCTGAATGGTCGGTCATAAGTAAATGAGGTTGGATGATGATCAGGTTGGTTATTGAAATGAGAAGCAAAGCCTAGGGGAACCCCAATGCTGCAGGATGAACCATCAACCATAATGGAGTGATTTTTGAGAGTTAATTGCAACATGAAGCCATTCAGTAACTTGTTCTGCATGTAAGGGTCATGATTGGGATTGTTCTAACAAAATTGCTATTCTTTTCCAAACTAGTCAACGTGGTTATTTTTGTCACTACACAAGATACGTTCTACAGCAGCAGTAAACCTGCAGCAACATTCACTTTAGGTTTATTGCTTCAGCTGTGAAAACTGATCTCAAAGACTACTGTGGAATTGCCCAGATCCTTCTGCTTGCTTGTAACCTGACAAATAATCCATTTTCCAATTTTCTTTTCCTTCTGACTCGGCCTGTTAAATTTGGGGAAAACCTGATGGCCATCCCCACTTGTTTGTCCCTAGCCATCAACTCCATCCCGCTCCCTGGGACTAAACCAGACCGTTTGCAATCTTTGAGTCCTATTTGACCCCAAGCTGAGATTCTGACCCCATATCCTCTCCTGTTTCCACTTCTGTAACATGACTTGTTCCCACTCCTTACTTCAGTCATCTGCTGCTGAAACTCACATTCATTTGTTACCTCCTAGACTACTGCTCCAATGCTTTCCTGACCAATCTTGCACCCTCCATAACCTTGAATTCATCAGGAAATGTTGTTGCTAACTTACACCAAGTTCTGTTCACCTTTATGCTTGCTCATCTACATTAACTCCAGAGCTCCTCAGCTCCCTCCATGGCCTCACCCTTCCCAATCTCTGCACTCCTGCAACTCTGGCCTCTTGCACATCCCCGATTTTCATCACTCCTGGGCCCTAAACTTTGAAATTTCCTCCCGAACCCTTTCCACCTCCTTTAAGGTGTCTTTAAAACCTACCTCTGATGAAGCTTTTGGCCATCTGTCCTAATACCTTTTTATGTGGCTTGGTATTAAAAAGGAGCTTCAAACAATTTGTTTTAATATGTTAAAGGCACTATATAAATGCAATTTCTTTTAGGTCTTCTCTAGAAGATAGGTTCCTTCTATACTAGCTTGTCAATCTCAATCTCTCCAACACTTTTGGAATTTCTTGCACTTTTCCTTAATGCCCAGGGTAGTTGTGTAATCAAAAACCCAGATAGTATCTAACATTGTGCTCCATCAGTTTAGATATTGCTATGGAAGACTTTTAAGCAATTGGGATTTCTTGTGGCTGGAAATTTAGTCATCAATGGTCGCCTACGACTTTTCAAGGTATTTTCTAATCTGCGGATCCTTCATCTCAACTAGGAGGCAATTACAACAACTCATGGCTATGAAAATACACATGTAAATAAACGTAGGCAAAGGAGATCAGCTGGTCCACCTAGTCTATCATGCAGGCAGGTCCAGCGTAGATGTGTAATAATAAATCTCAATGAATATACATTCCCTTGAGGGATTAAAGCTCTATTGGAAATGCCATGGCTAAGTAGGACAGTGGAGGATAATATTAGATTAGGAGGAACGAACAATGTTACCAAAACGAGTAGTAAAGTGGAGGATTGGGAGGATTTTTTTAAAAATCAGCAAAAAGGTGACCAAGAAATTAATTAGAGGATAAAAATAGAATGAGGGTAAACTAAGAAATATAAAAATATTTGTAAAAGCTCTGAAATTTAGGTAAAAGGAAGAGATAAGTGAAAGTAAACATTGGTCCCTTAAAAGCAGACGAAAAATTATAATGGGAGTAAATAACTGGCAAACACCAACTATTGTTGGTCTAGCGCAACCTCCCTGCTCTTATATTTTATGCCTCAGCTAATAAAGGCTTTAACCAATTTGTCCTGCCTTCAGGGATCTGTGGACAATACCAGACTTCTGTACTCTATAGATTTTAGACTGATTCTATCTCAGTTAACTTGGGTAGTCAAAATTCCTTATTGCTGCCTGATTGTATGGAGGTGAAAAATTTGAAGTGCAAAAACACTCTCATTATATTGAAACTAGACTCATTGTAGTCTCAGAACCCCTGAACTAAGAAGCTCTGTACTTCTGTCAGTCTTCCTGTTCTCTTGCAATGTTGAGACTTTTAAAACCCAAAGCCATATATTCAAAACTTCTTGCTTTACCTCATCTCTCCTATTCTTCAGTCTTGGGAGGTCTCCCAGGGGCCCTGGCCGTCACCATGGTGGTTCTATTTTAAAAAATCTTGTATGACTATTTTACATCTCCTAGGGTGCAGAGACGTAATTAGATGCAATTCAGCAAAACAGCACGCCCAACATTCATTTAAAAAAATTTAAGTAGAAGTTTGGCAAATTTTAAACCTATCTAAAAAAAAATTCAAGATCAGATTTCAATTGGAGTCAGGTAACATACACCCAAATTTATTTTATCGGCTCTGGATTTCGAAGAAAGGTGATCTCATTGAAACCTACAAAATACTGAAAGGGATAGACAGGGTAGATGCAAGCAAAATGTTTTCCCTGGTTGGGGAGTCTAGAACCAGGGGACACAATTTCAAAATAAGGGCGTCCTTAGGACCAAAAGGAGGAGAAATCTCTTTACTCAGATGTTGAGTCTTTGGAATTCTCAACCCCAGAAGGCTGTGGAAGCTCAGTCATTGAGTATGTTTAAAGCAGAAATTGACAGATTTCTAAACACCAATGACTAAGACATATGCGGACTGTATGGGGAAAAAGGCACTGAAGTGGATGATCGGCAATGACCGCACTGAATGGCGGAGCAGGCCAGATGGACTGAATGGCCTACTCCTGCCCCTATGTCCCAATCTCTGTTATGTCAGATTGAGGTGGTTGTACTACTATTGGACAGGCATATACAGCTGCCTGCTGACCTCATTTTCCCATCAGTTATTGCAAGAGCCAGTTATTATAATGTGCAGTTTCCTAATTGTCTCAAGACAACCAAAATTGAATTAAAAAGGTACATGGGTCAGGACAAAAGAAAAAAACGGCATGGTTAGAACAGAGTTTTTAAAAAAAAAGTCACCAAAGAATGATAATCTACAGCACAGAACCAGGCCATTCAGCCCAAGTGGAAAGTGATATTCTTTTAAAGCATAGGCCTTGGTTAAGACGCGAGGGAAGGCTTTAAGTTCCTATAATTGCTGGGTTACTACAGAAACTGAAATGTTTTTAACCCAATATATTTTGTACAATGCTGTTAATATTGTACATAAAAACCTTACATCTAACATGCATTTATTAGAATGGTACCATGTGTCTTCAGGTTATGTACTGAGATTGGAGAAGCTAGGGTTGTTCTCCTCATGAGCACAGATGGTCAAGAGGAGATTTAAGGAGGTGCTCAAGATCAGTAAATAAGGCAAAACTGCTTCCAGCTGCAGAAGGATTGGTAATCAGGAGAGACAGATTTAAGGTGATAGGCAAGAACAAAAGGCGACATGAGGATTTGAAAAAAATACTGCAAGATGTGATCTTAAATGCAGTGCCTAAAAGGGTGCTGGAAACAAATAACTTTCAAAAGGAAACCGAATACATACATGGAAGGGGAAAAGTTTGCAGGGCTATGAACATAGCTGGAGTGCCAGACTAACAGGATAACTCTTTCAAAGAGCTGGTACAGGCACAATGAGATGAATAACCTTCTGTGCTGTATCTATGATGTGCACAATTCCTGTCAATCTTCATTATAAATTGTTTCATCTACATGTGCATTAATTATACTTGCCCACCACTGAATGTGGTGCAGCACCATCAATGGCAGGAGGCTGCAATTATAGGGCCTTGACAATATTTTCACAGGCAGATTCCAAAATAAAATGCAGCCATTAGAATTTATTGCATGCCCAGCTCAAATTATCACCCCTTCTGAAGGATTACAGTTGCCCCTGACTGCCCGTGTGCGATGTCAAAGTAGAACAAATATATAAGAACTGATGAGCTAAGGAGTTAAGATGGCTCAAAAGAGATCTTTAACAGCAATGGGGCTGAACAATGATGTGAGAAGGCAATAACAACTGTGAAATTTAACAAAACCAAAATGGGCAAATACAATGAAGATATTTATGTTGCAAACATTGCTACAAAGAACAAATTTACCATAGTATTCAAAACTATTGGTTGTGGCTGTGAATGGGGTGGAGGGCTTTAGAGAAATATACCAGTTTCATTGAGAAACAACTCAATCTTAAGAAAAAAGATGCTGGACCAATAAATCAGACAAAATTGATAACTTTATTTCAAATCAGAAACACTTTCCAAACCTTAAGCTTTGAACAAGGAATAACAGAGAAAAAAAGCAAATAATTTTCTTGTAAACCTTGGTGCTAGCAACGACCGTGTGTCCAGCTGGTTGACTGCATAATATGCAAATAGCAGTTGTAGACAGACAGATGCAACTTAAAATCTGGAGACATTTGAGGAAATAATTCAAACGCAAAGATCACGATCAGGTGAGCTCCTTAACAGGGGTGTCCGAACCACAGCCTATGGGCCACATGAAGGCCCCAAGGCCCAGCAATCTGGCCCTCGAGTCACAAATAACTTGGTCATATTGGCACTTAGTTCATGTTGGCTTGCCCTATTTGAATTTTATGGGCCTGGCGGTTTGAGAAGAGATGTTATCTAGTGAGATGCCTTACTGGTGGAAAAATTTCAAATCAGAATACTCAAGATCTATTGCATCAGCAACTGAGGGTATTTGCAAATTAATGGGAACTTAAAATTTAAAACATGGATCCTGAGGCTCCACAGTATACAGCTATGTGACCCAAGACGACAAAACATTGGATGCCCCGCCTTAATACCAGTGTCCTTATGTCAGATGATACTTCATAAACTCCCTGCAATCCCGCTCACCATAAAGAAAACATTTTCTTCTGTACAGCTGAATAATCGATGCAGCACAGTATCATTGTTCTCAAAAGGGCCATCTTCAAATGCTTACACAATTTATTTCAAGTTAGTAAAACTCTAAAATGAAATGCATTTGGCTATGTCAATTATAAACAGTCCATAGCAATGTTACTCACCCCCTCAAATTGAAGATCACAGTCTGAATACTCCCATTATGTTGCAGTGATAGGACACAGGTGTGCACCAATGAGCGCCTGATTTTGATCAAGTCACCATGAGCACTTGCCAAGCAAAGGCCCATCACTTCCCACAGTAAGAAAGGATGAATACTGCCAAAACTACTTGGCTTCTTTAGCTATCTCCACTTCCCAACATAATTTCCCAGTCTATTCTTACTGCAGAAGAGGAGCGAAGAGGAAACGGTGCTTAATCTCAGTTCCTTCAAGTGGGGAAGCTGTGAATGGAGACCTGAGTCAAATGACACAAGTCGGCTGATGCCCACGAGTGAAGGCGGGCTACAAATGTGGTTAGCACCGCAGCCTCACAGCTCCAGCGACCCGGGTTCAATCCTGGGTACTGCCTGTGTGGAGTTTGCAAGTTCCCCCTGTGTCTGCGTGGGTTTCCTCCGGGTGCTCCAGTTTCCTCCCACATGCCAAAGACTTGCAGGTTGATAGGTAAATTGGCCATTAGCAATTGCCCCTAGTATAGGTAGGTGGTAGGGAAGTATAGGGACAGGTGGGGATGTGGCAGGGATATGGAATTAGTGTAGGATTAGTATAAATGGGTGGTTGATGGTCGGCACAGACTCGGTGGGCCGAAGGGCCTGTTTCAGTGCTGTATCTCTAAACTAAAACTAAACTAAACAAATGGTTCTGCCATTTTGCAATAGGCTAGCAGAATAGGCAGACAAGTGGCAGATGGAATTTAATACAAACAAATGTGAGGTGATGCATTCTGGAAGAAGGAATAGGGTGAGACAATATTGATTTAATGGCGCAGTTCTAAAGAATCTGCAGGAACAGAGGAACCTGGGGGTGCATGTGCATCAATCCTTGAAGGTGGAAGGACATATTGAGAGAGTGGTTAGCAAAGTATGAGTTCTTGGCCTTCATAAATAAAGGCATTGAGTACCAAAGCAGGGAAGTTATGCTGAAACTTTATAAAGCTCTGTTTAGGCCCCAACTGGGGCCACTTTAGGAAGGATGTGAGGGTCCTTGAGAGGGTGCAGAGGAGGAATGGGGAATTTTAGTTACAAGGTTAGGTTGGAAAAGCTGTGGTTGTTCTTCGTGGAGCAAAGGAGATTGAGGGGAGATTTGATAGAAATGTACTGGATTATGACAGGCTTAGATAAGTTAGACAAGGAAAAATTGTTTCCATTAACTGATGGTATAAGCACTAGGGGGCTCAGATTGAAGGTTTCGGGCAAGAGATGCAGGGGAATGAGGAAGATTTTTTTTTACACAGCGAGTGGTAATGATCTGGAACTCGCTGCCCACAAGGATGGTGGAAGCAAAAACTGTTGATAACTTCAAATGGAAATTGGATGGGCATTTGAAGGAAATAAAATTGCAGGGCTATGGGGATTGAGTGGGGTGTGGGACTAACTGCACTGCTCCAGAGAGGGCCGGCATGGACTCAATGGGCCAAACGGACGCCTTCTATGCCGTATGTGATTCCATGAACTACCACTGGTCTACAATCTCAAACCAAGCTGAAGTGATTTATAAACACAGAATAACTCAACTACTTTTAACACCGTGTAACACAAAAAAAGTTAGCACCCACCAAACCTAGTTAACAGACATCACATACACAATTTAGATTTGATCACATTTTAGTGCTCTGGAAACTTTTGGTAAACCAAACAAGACGACCAGTAGAACAGAGAAAAAATAACGAGACAATATAGTGACTGAAGAGCTCAATTTCTTAACACTGAACGTAATTAATTTAGTCCATTTTCTGAAAGTTATCCTAGCATGTACCACATTAATAAGGAAAACATACTAGCCTGAATAAAGGCAAATGCTGATCTGACCTTCGAAGAAATTCATTGATTGAAGAGATCCTGTTCAAATCATTTGCTAAATGAACTCTAAAGGCATCGGTTCTCCATTAGGAACGGCTTTTCTTCAGAGGCATGTGAATTCAATGGCGCTTGGATTCTTCGGCCTCACCCCTCCCCCCCCCGTTACTTGTGACAATAATTCAGATATCAATAAAAGAGGTACATTGATAAGACAGAAATGGTATCCCTAGCAAGATTAGGAGAGAATAAAATCAATTTGTGTATGTTACACCCAAGCATGAAATGGTTCCATAACACAACTGTGATTCAAGTTTGACACTGTGACATGGAATTGTTTGGACAGCACACCCATTTCAACTCTGGGTATAGAAGGATCTTCATCAAAAAAACTCCTAGAATTTATCAAAATTGATTGGCAAATCAGTACATTTCTTGACAAGATTAAAGTCTGTTATAAAAAAACAAATGCAGATTGTGTCAAGTGGACGCGATCGGTACAGTTCTATTCAACCGACAGTAAAACCTGTATTAAATGTTAGCCTTGTTGAAGAACGGCTGTAAACTTATTAGCCAAATGCTCACCAACCTGAATCCTCCCAGCCTATTTTTGTATGAATGCACCGTGCTTTGATTAAGGAAGACAGGAGAGTTGAGTCAGAAGGGGGAAAGAGAACAAGTATATTTTTTTTAAATTGTCATTTTCAGATGCTTTATAACTCAATGATTATTATACAGTAGAATTTCCCAGTGGTCTGTTTAAAAAATGCATTTGAAATGTAGCACATCACATTCTACAACATATTGCCCCTTGCGAAAGTTATGGTATCCACTCCACAAGGGTAAAACAAGTTTTAAACATGGAAACTTGACAAAATAGCTGGCTACAAGTTTAGGACACTAATTTAAATCATATTGCTGTGAGGATATTCATAAACCAATTCTTCCCCAGAACTGCTGCTTGGCTTAGTTACTGCCAGTCATTGGGTAATAAAGGGTGAGGTTTGCTACTCAAGTAGTAACATTTCCAGAAATATGGTAGTGCCCCAGTCTGCTTCACTCTGAAGTTCACAACATACTTGAGGATTTCTTGATATCAACTCCATTGGTTACATACAGACCCACACAACACCAATTGTGCACATTTCCAGTAACTGCAAATCAAGAGTTAAAGAGACCCAGCAGGAAGCGCGATCCTTGCTCTGATAGAAATGTAGATTAGTCTGTATTTTTTGCCGGGGGGGGGGGGGGGGGTGGGGGGCAGCAAGGAAAAACAAAAACAATGGGGCTTCACAATTATTTTGTCAGTCTTTCCCATTTGCCCCCTCTTTCCAGGAAGGGACTGACTTTTGCAGGGTACAGTTTCTTGGCTGCCAGCAGCCATTCTTCCTGCGAGGCTAAACAATGGCCCATCAGTTGACTATTTGGGTGTGGAAGGCATTGCAGTTAAGCCAGATCCTACCTACAGCTGAAAACCACACAGAAGGACTTCCTGGGAAGGCTTGCAGGAACTGCACAAATGTTTCCTTTTTGAGCCTGGGACATCCCAATCAAGGACAATGAGTTCAGTAAATAAGAGAGATGGGACCTTCTATATTGTGGCTCAGTACCCTGCTCAGTGCATTTACCCACCAGTCTTCTGAAGAGCTATGTAAATTTTAGTTAACATGTGCTCTGATCCTTCACCATACAAGGTCAACTGCAGATAAATGGCCAAACAAAAGTAACGTTCAGCCACAGAGCTCTGTTCTTTTCCAAATTCTTACTGACTCAGTAATAAAGCAGAAACAGTCATTTTGAAGCTGTGTGAAGATCACTCAATAAAGGTTTTACTGTCGATCACTAGAAACTTTTTATTTTAAAAAAGCTGTTATAGACATTAGTTCTGAATGTCTTTTTTTTGAAGGAAAACTTCCACCACTAATATCCACACTGTTCAGAGACAACAGATACTTACAGATTAAACTAACCTGTACTGCCAGAGCTCTTGGCATTTCCCTTCCTACACGTTAAAAAGCAAGTGACGGAACGCTGCTGTTATAGTTAACTGAAACAAAAATTATGTTGAAGAAAATCTCAGTTTCGGGTGCAGGGAACTTCCATATTAAAATACGCTGAACATTGAGAACCCAATCATTTGAATGGAAATCACCGATAGATAAAACCAGTTTGCAACATTGCAAATTAGAGGGTTATATTCTCCATTCAATGCTCATTTAGTACAAACATTTACATGGTTGTACCAAATTCTGGTCTACTGTTTTACCACTGGTTTTAACCCAACGGTTAAAAGTGCCAAGTGGAAAACATACTCAAACCCCTTTAAGAAATTAGGTGAGTGTGTTTTAATAAGATGGAACTAACCTATCAAGTGAACTAACCAAAATGTAAAGTGGAAAATACTAGCATCAGGGCTGATTAGAGTGCTAAGTGAATTAACCGAATCATGCAAATCCCACTTTGTGATGTACTTCAGAAAACAGCCAAGAGATTCCTTATAAAAAAAAGAACATTTTATCCCAATCTTGATGCATTTATATCCTGAGGCTATACAATAAAATGTTTTCTCCCTTTTATCCACTCCCTTCAATGCTGGGCACAGACTGCTCCTTCAAAAGTAAAATCCTACAATTAATAACAGGATATTTATAAAGCATCATGTCTATTCAGTTGTCCTGTGTTGCTAAAGAGCATTAAGCTGCAAGAGAAAATATTCTCACTCCCAATGGCTGCAAAACAGGTACAGCAAGGATCTTCCTTTGCATCTCATTCCCAGCCCATGATAATGAGCTACAAATTCTAAACATCCTCCGCAGATTTAGCAACATTAAATAGTCTCATCCATGCTACACAGCTCCTTTATTACAAAGGAATCAGTTGACTGTTCTGGGAAAGGAATGGGAGGAATGCAGTTTTGAAATCTAAATATAGAAATAGTGCAATTTAAGTCAGTCAGAAGTTGGAAGTTTACCACTGTATTTAGATCAAAGGTTTCAAAGTTGGGGCCTACATTTCAATCTGCACAGGCACTGGGTCTTTTAGAAATCATTAGTCTCAAAGTTCCAAAGATAAAACTATGAATGCTCATTGGAAATAGGCAAAACCAAGCTTACTTCATTCACAAGACATGTTCATACAATCAAATTTTAGTGGCTTCTAAAGATGACGTGAACCTCCTGTCCCGACAGCGCCTCGTCATGCTGGGATAGTGTCATGGGTTCCAGCAGCTTTCCAGTACCTAGCCTAACAGGCCATTCTTCACACGAAAATGGACAGCAAATATCAGCAGTCTATTTTACTGTGCGTGACATCACCTCCCCTCCACTGCCCGCAGCCTACGAGTACTGAGGCCAAGTGTAACACCCCTATCAAAGTTCCAGCTGAGATTAGCTCACCACAGATCAAGGGCTTGAACCTGCAGCCTATATTACTCAGTTCTGCACTTAGCAGAACTTAACTTTTAAAAGCAATATACTTTATCCCAAATGACTGAGTTGCCCAGGTCATACAACTCCAATTAATTGCCAAAGAGGAAGCAGTGCTACAGTGAACAGAGTG
Source organism: Heterodontus francisci (assembly GCF_036365525.1). Taxonomy (NCBI): domain Eukaryota; kingdom Metazoa; phylum Chordata; class Chondrichthyes; order Heterodontiformes; family Heterodontidae; genus Heterodontus; species Heterodontus francisci. The sequence goes on along the minus strand of NC_090396.1, from coordinate 71,198,271 downwards.
CTTGGTACACAATGGAAGGCTTCAGACAATGCCAATTTGTTTATTCGCTGACGTTCCAAATTACATAGTCCTTCCCCCCCTCCTCCGCCCCAGAAGGTGGGTTGAGTGATGGACCCATTAGTCAGCTGAATTTTCAGTGGCCTAAGTAAAGGAGGACAGAAGCTCACTATGACTCTGCCACAGGCAGAACACAGGGTGAGCAGGGGGTAATTGAAAAAGCATACAAGAGAATGAGAAAAAATTAGCAGGTAGCAAAAGGGAACCCAAAATACCTTTATAAAAGTAAAAGACAGTAATAATGAACGTGGAGCAGATTAAGGAAAAAAATCTTGTAAAGAGGGTATAATCGAGATTCTGAATGAGTACTTTGCTTCTTCACAAGAGGATGAAGTTAAAGTTGCAGTAAGGTGTTTTGGGTTGGGGTAGAAATTTGGAAAAGACAAAAATAGAAAAAAGGTGTTAAATAGGTTGGCATCACTCCAAGTTAAGCCACCCGGTCCAGATAGAATGCATCCCAGGTTGCTGAGGGAAGTTAGGGTGGAGATGGAAGCTCTACCAACAAATTTTCAATCCTCCTTAAATATGGGAGTGGTGCCAGAGTACTGGAGAATTGTAAAAGTTATACTCTTGTTCAAAAAGGAGGGATAAACCTCTTGGTCAGTGGTGGGAAAACTACTAGAGACCAATGTCAAAGGCAAAATTAATTCTCACTTGGAGAAGCCTGGTCAATAAAGGGACAGCCAGCATTCTGACTTGTTAAGGCACACCGTCATGTCTGAATAACCTGATTGAGTTTTTTGATGAACTGAGTGCAGATGATGGATATATGGTATTTCAAAAGACATTTAATAAAGTACCTTTTAACAGACTTATTTGGAAAAGCATATGACATTAAAGAGATGGTGGTAACTTGGGTATGTATTTGGATGAGGGTAGGAGGCAGAGAGTGATAGTGACTAGAGAGAAGTATGCAATGGAGTCCCCCAGCAGTCAGTGTTAGGATATGGGGAGCAGGTGGGAAAGTGGGTTAAGGCAGAAGATGATCAGCCAAGATTGTATTGAATGCTGGAGCAGGCTTGAGGGGCTGTATTGTCTACTCTTGCTCCTATTTATGTTAGAACCATTGTTTTTCTTGTTGCACATAAAATGACCTAGACTTGGGTATAGGGAATATAATTTTTAAGTTTGCAGATGATACAAAACTTAAAACCATAGTAAATAGCAAGCAGGGTAGTAGTGGACTTCAGGAGGAGAGAGACTGGTGAAATGGGCAAACACATGGCAAATATAGTTTAATGCAGTTAAGTGTGAAGTGATGCAATTTGGGAGAGACAACATACAGAAATAATATAATCTAAATAGTATTTTGTAGGGGTGGGGGGGGGGGGGGGGGGGGGAGAAAGAGAATGGAGGTGCCTATTCACAAATCCTTGAAGGTGGCAGGACAAGCTGATAAGACAGTTAAGAAATCCCATGGGATACTTGGCTTTGTAAATTGGGGCACTGAATACTTGAACAACCAAGTCATACTAAAATTTTACAAAATCGCTGGTTAGGCCTCAGCTAGAGTATTGTGTACAATTGTGGCCACCATTTGCAGAAGGCTGTCAATGTCTTGGAAGGGCTGGTTAGGCCCCAACTGGAGTACTGACGTCCTGTTCTGGTCACCACACTTCAGGAAGGATGTAAGGGCCTTGAGAGGGTGCAAAGGAGATTTACCAGAATGATTCAAGGAATGGGGGATTTTAGTTACAAGGTTAAGTTGGGAATGCTGGCTTTGTTCTCCTTAGAACAAAAGAGATTGAGGAAAACTTTAATACAAGTGTACAAGATTATGACAGGCTTAGATAAATTAGACCAGAAGAAACTGTTCCCATTGACTAATGGTACAAGGACTAGGGGACACAAATTGAAGGTTTTGGGCACGTGATGCAGGGGGAATATGAGGAAGAACTTGTTTACGCAGCAGATGGTAATGACCTAGAACGCGCTGCCCACAAGGCGTTGGAAGCGGAGACAATCAATGACTGCAAAAGGGAATTGGACGGTCACTTGAAGGAAATAGACTTGCAGGGTTATGGAGATCAAGCAGAGGAGTGGAACATCTGAACAGCTCCATGGAGCTGATTCGATGGGCCGAATGGCTTCCTTCTGTGCCATAAATGACTCTACGGTACAGAGATTTATTAGGAATGAGGGACTTCAGTTTATTTAGATTAGATTAGAGATACAGCACTGAAACAGGCCCTTCGGCCCACCGAGTCTGTGCCGAACATCAACCACCCATTTATACTAATCCTACACTAATCCCATATTCCTACCAAACATCCCCACCTGTCCCTATATTTCCCTACCACCTACCTACCTACACGAGTGACAATTTATAATGGCCAACTTACCTATCTACCTGCAAGTCTTTTGGCTTGTGGGAGGAAACCGGAGCACCCGGAGAAAACCCACGCAGACACAGGGAGAACTTGCAAACTCCACACAGGCAGTACCTGGAATCGAACCCGGGTCCCTGGAGCTGTGAGGCTGCGGTGCTAACCACTGCGCCACTGTGCCGCCCTGAATTATGTGGAGAGATTAGATAAGCTGGGATTGTTCTCCTTAGAACAAAGGTGGTTAAGGGGAGACCCAATAAAGGGTATTCAAAATTATGAGGGGTTGATAGTTTGTCAGTATTTGCTCCCTTTCCTCTGGCAAGTGGGGTGGCAACCAGAGATCACAGAGTTAAAATAACTGGCAAAAGAACTAGAGGGAAAATACATTTCAGAGGGCTATGACAATCTCGAATGCACTACCTGAAAAGGTCAGTGGAATCAAATTCCATACAACTCTCAAAAGGCAATTGGACATATACTTTGAGAACCAATTTGCAGGGTTATGGGGAAAAAAAGCTGGGTGCAGGACTAAATTGGACAGCTCTTTCAAAGAGCCAGAACAGGCACGACGGGCCAAATGGCCCCCTTCTGTGCTGCAAGATTGTATATCAATATTAGTATTAATCAAGTGCACAGAGATCTGATACAAGTTAGATATTTTCCCAGAACACATCAGCCCAAAATTGAGTGAACAGCAAGGCCTCAACTGAACAGATAGAAAACACCTGCTTGTCTAAAGTGGACTGGTGCATCTTCCATTTGCACATGCACTAGGCAAAAATGGAATTAAGAATCTTCTGGACGCTGATCAGGACAAGCAAAGTATGCCAAATGCCACAGCAAAGACATCAAAGTCAGCTTTAGTAAATGTACATAAAAAGGAACGGGTCATTTGGCCTGTCCTGCCATTTCTGTAGTCAGACACTACTCACTATCATTTTAAATGCAAATTCCTACCCTTATTTTGTAATCAGTAATACCTTCAGTTTCCAAGTTACACTTTTTTTTTTTAAACAACTCAAATAACTCTGCAATTATTACTTTTTGATTGGGGGGGTGGGGGGGGGGGGGGGAAGTGGAGATGGGGGGTTTCTCAATGTTTTTAAATTTCTGCATATGATGTCGTTCAAGGATCCACTTTGTCAGCTTGGTTGTAATTTTAATTGTCTCCTTGTTCTGAATTCCCCATCTATAAGAGATGTTGAATGTTAAGTGCCCACACTCAGGATCACACTGAAGTAATAATCTGAGCTCGTGCGAGATACCATGTAGAGCAGCATGACCCCTTTTAAATTCACTTAATTTAAAAAAAATCATCTGCTGCAAGATGCAATGAGCAATTCAACTAACGGAGCAGCAGCAATAGTGGTCATTGCCCATGATTTATTGAGCACAAAAAACAGTTTGGAAAAATGAAACCATGCATTGGCTGCAGGTGTACAAGTTTCTGGCTACTTTGAAGTGTAATGTGATCAAGATAAGAGTCTCAATGGTCACTATATTATTCTTAAAACACTTTTGGTAACAAAATTGCAGCGAATGACAGGAACAGTTTTCATTTACAGTTCTCTTTGTTGGCCAGGTTGGATATTTAAAACAACCCAAGTGACAAGTTCACTGTAGTTAAACCCTGTCTTCAAGTATTTTACACATAGTAAAATTAAGTAGTCACATAACATCGCTCTGATCTAGGAATTCAAAGATCAGTGCAACCCAAGCAATGTCCCACTTGCCAGATACAAGGAAATAATTAAAAGTAAAGCTCGGCCCAAATTTGAATGCTTATAATTTCTAGATAAACAATTGACTCTACCAGCTTCTCAGTCTGTGCACTCAAGAAAATTTACACTGGGAAAAATAAGCACAAATACTTAAAGTTTAGCTATATGGGAACAGTAAACAATAATCTAATCTCTGCAAGCATTAGGCTCCCATATCTAGCAAATAGCACTTTGCTCTAAAGTCAAACACAATCACAATACAATATAATACGTTACTAAAAACAGATTTAAAAAAGGGCCTTCACCAAACTTGCTACAAGTTTGGGGACAGAGAAGTCCAACAGCCATAAAAAGCTGTGAAAGCCCCTGGAAAGGAATAAAATGAAATCTGACTTGCCTCAGACTGAGAGGACAATAAGATTCAGCCTCAGCCTGTCCCATGGCAGGGCTACAGGAAGGAAGAAATAAATTCCAATTTTAGCAACACGTTAGGGTGGTCAATTCTACATCCATAAACCATGCATTCACTCCACAATCTTTCCAGAAAGGTTTTAAATATATATATATATATAGTTTTTTTGTTGCTTTACTGACCTAGTTTGCGACAAATACGAACAATTCAATGCATACTGGGCTAATACAAAGCATGCAGAGAGATATACAGATATGTACAATGCTGGTTCATTCCAAAAGCATAACCAATAAAATTCCCCTCCAATGCTTTTACCTTTATTTTTGCGTTAAATCACAGCAACATGCAGTGGTACAAACCTTGAGGCAGTGATCCACAGCTGGTCATGAATAAAGCAACATTAATGTTTCCATCAAGTTTTATTACAATGAACTTTACAACAGTACAGAAATTAAGAAATCAGGTACGACCTATTTAGGTTCAAAATGTTTTTTCTGAACCCTGGATACGGGATACGGTAAACAGTTACATAATCAAAACACAACTGAACAGGTATTTGGGGCTACAACAAGAAATTACACCAGAAGCCCTCACCAAACAACGTTGGGGACAGTAAAGTCCAACAGCACCTAAAATGCTGCGAAGGCCTCACTTTCGTTTTTAAATACAAAAGCAAATTTTAATTTACAGAACTTGCCTTTAAAAGGTGGTACTTTATGTTCATGTAACTCCAGCGCCTTCAATTTTTTTTAATATAAACGGACCATATTTATTTTACTTCACTTCTAAAAACCTAGATGAAACACGAGAAAAGAAGCTATACAACATGAATTGCAATTACATGGTTTTGGGGCGGGGAGGGGAGGAGGAGAAAGGGAGGAGGGGAGGAGGAGGAGGAGGAGAAAGGGAGGAGGGGAGGAGGAGGAGGAGGAGAAAGGGAGGAGGGGAGGAGGAGGAGGAGGAGAAAGGGAGGGGGGGAGGAGAGGAGGAGGAGAAAGGGAGGGGGGGAGGAGAGGAGGAGGAGAAAGGGAGGGGGGGAGGAGAGGAGGAGGAGAAAGGGAGGGGGGGAGGAGAGGAGGAGGAGAAAGGGAGGGGGGGAGGAGAGGAGGAGGAGAAAGGGAGGGGGGGAGGAGAGGAGGAGGAGAAAGGGAGGGGGGGAGGAGAGGAGGAGGAGAAAGGGAGGGGAGGAGGAGAGGAGGAGGAGAAAGGGAGGGGAGGAGGAGAGGAGGAGGAGAAAGGGAGGGGAGGAGGAGAGGAGGAGGAGAAAGGGAGGGGAGGAGGAGAGGAGGAGGAGAAAGGGAGGGGAGGAGGAGAGGAGGAGGAGAAAGGGAGGGGAGGAGGAGAGGAGGAGGAGAAAGGGAGGGGAGGAGAGGAGGAGGAGAAAGGGAGGGGAGGAGAGGAGGAGGAGAAAGGGAGGGGAGGAGAGGAGGAGGAGAAAGGGAGGGGAGGAGAGGAGGAGGAGAAAGGGAGGGGAGGAGAAGAAAGGGAGGGGAGAGGGGGGGGGAGGGAGGAGGGGGGGGGGAGGGAGGAGGGGGGGGGAGGGAGGAGGGGGGGAGAGGGAGGGAGAGGGGGGGAGGGAGGGAGAGGGAGGGAGGGGAGGGAGGGAGGGAGGGAGGGAGGGAGGGAGGGAGGGAGGGAGGGAGGGAGGGAGGGGGGGAGGGAGGGAGGGAGGGAGGGAGGGGGGGAAAGGGAGGGGGAGGGGGGGGGAGAGAGGGAAGGGGAGGGGGGGAGGGAAAGGGAGGGGGAGGGGGGGGGAAGAGAGGGAAGGGGAGGGGGGGAGGGAGAGAGGGAAGGGGAGGGGGGGAGGGAGAGAGGGAAGGGGGAGGGGGATGTGAGAGACTCATCAGGAATTTGCTTTTCAAGAGTATGCTTTTCTTTTCCCCTGCTTCTGAGATAAAACATGAACAGCACATCCCAGGTTTTGCAAGATTTTTGTGGTCATCATTAGCAGGCAGGAAGAGGTTTACCAGGTTTTTTAAAAAATATATGTTAAAGTCACTTATATTCACTGAAGCTCGTCTAGTTAACAGCAAGTTGAGAAAAGGTTGAATCTCCAAACCTATTAACGTAGGTACACCAGCTTCAGTAGCGGCCCCCCTGTGACATTACAGGGGGCCTCATTCCTGACATTCCCATTGGTGGTCGAGGGGGTCCACCCTGGTAAGGGGGCACCATTGGAGGTCCTTGTCCGTATGGAGGCATGCCGCCAGGGAGATAACCTGGCATGCCTTGGGGAGGGCCACCATACTGACCTGAAAAAGAAAACTGGGAGTGTAAGTACAAACACTTTTAAACAAAGGTCAAGTAAATAAGACATTTACAAAATTGGGCAAGAGTAAATTTATCTATATGAACTCAACACCACCCTTCTGGCTGTAACTTGTATAATGCCGCTCCAGATACCCTAACCAGGCATAACCCAAGTTTGAAAGGGCAAAAACTAAAAAACTAGATTCTAACAATTGGTGTTTTTCATAGTTCAAAAAAACGTATTACAGGAATTTCAAACTCAACACTTACTGAAACTAGTAAACCAGTTACTGACTATTTGGAGAGAATGCAGCAGCTCAGGTTTGTTTTCATAAAGCTGAAAAGGTTAATGGAGATTTGAAAGAGGCGTTTAGAATCTTGAAGGGATTTGATAGAGTAAATAAGAAACTGTTTCCAGTGGCAGAAGGGTTGTAAACTAGAGGTCATGGATTTAAAGGTGATTGGCAAAAGAACCAGAGGACAGAAAACTTTTGATATATAGTAAGTTGTGATCTGGAATGTACTACCTGAAAACAGTAGTGAAAGTTGATTCAATATTAACATTCAGAGAGTTGAATAAACACTTTCTTGAAGGAGAAAAATGTACAGCGCTATGAGGAAAGAGCAGGTGAGTGGGACTAATTTGATAGCTCTATCAAAGAGCCAGTAAAGGTATGATGGGCCAAATGACCTCCTTGTGCTGTCTCATTCTATGTCTCTGCATTCTTAATTAGGGCTTCCCTCTAGACAGCATTAATCTAATTTTGTTTATATACCAGTAATATCCCATGGGACCAACTGCATTCATCCATGCCACACTATGAAGTCCATCATATACAGGTTAACAAAATAAGTGGCTAGCTAACAGAGGTCATATGTATTGAATGCAAAATTAACAAGGGCCTCTGGCCACATTAAGTACTTCTGTGCTTCCAGTCAGAGCAAATATAATTAAATCACAATCACAAGAGTTTGCAAAAAGGAGGCAGAAAAAAACCAACCTGGAGGTGGCATGGGAGGCCTCATTGTTGGTTGTTGAGGTGGCATTCCTTGTTGTGGTGGCATCATGCCACCCATTGGCCCAACTGGTGGTGGCCCCATAGGCGTCTGGCCTTGCCGAGGGATGTTGCGCTGGTACTTTGGAAACTGAGCCCTCCTTTCCTCCTAAGGGGTAGAGGAAACAAAAATTGCATAGGTACATTATTTTTCTTTTAAAAAAAGGAACGCGACAAGAATCCGCTACTGAATTTTCCATTACTGTGGCACGCAAGTTAAATCCAGTTAAGATAGAAGGTTTTTAAATTACTTAATTTGAGAATGACCCACACACTTACCAGTGATATATCCTCATCGGGATGGATCAACTTACTAGTTGCACTAGTTGTGGTTAGAGTAGCAGGCTTACTAGTTACAGGGATGGCTGGCTTAGCTGCAGAGCTGCTTGATGTGCTGGTGGCAGTAGCTGTAGACTGTGTGTATGCTGGGAATGTGGGCTTCGGAGGTTCTGCGGTAGTGGCAGGCGTGCTGTTGAGGGGTTTAAAATCTGTACCCACGGGTCCGGAAACAGATTGCTGGCTCTGTTGAATCAACACCACGCAAGTTAGATTAATTGCAAATGCAAAAATCAAAATCAAAACCAAGCCACAAGCAAAGCAGTTTAATTTTCCAAATAACATGCTATTCTAAAAAAATGCAGGTTTACAAGTTTCAATTGTACTGACAATTCCAATTAAGTATCCTCAAAAGTGTCATGAGGAACCAAAAAGCATGAAATTTAAAAAACATTTTTCTGTCTCAATTTAAACTGGCAAACCTTCAGCAGACTCTGCATCAGATATAAAGCTGCCAGATATGCCTTGGTGATTGTTTTTTTAAATATAAAAATGCTAACTCTACAAAATAGTACAGCACACTACACCAGATTAGCATTACACAGCCCATACACACTCCAAAAGCCTCTAAAGCTAGTTATAGCATGCTCAAGAATTATTCTGGCAGGTGAAGCACTGTGAATTAGTCTAACACCAGAACAGATGGTGACTGCCTGCGTACTTGTGCTGCACTAGGAAACAGAGGTTTAGAGGAAGTTGAGAGATTTGCCGAATTTGATGAAGCTGTAGTGGAGGTTGTAGTTGTGCTCGAAACACGAGTCCCCATCTGAAGCATAAAAAGAGCAGACAGTGAAAATCCTCAACAGCTGCCGGTACTCTACACTAACAGGGTGACTGTCAGAAATTCAATGCATTAAAACCCAGAGGAACTGCAATTTTCCATAAATATTTTACAGCTTACCCTGAATAAAACCATCCCTAGTCTAAGTGTCAACTGCAATGAATGATGACCAGATAAGTACAAAATTATTCACGATCATGAATATGGTTGTAGCACTCTGATATAACACAAGTTAACAGGACTTTCCAACACTGATAATGCCAGTTAGCATGCACTTACTTGTCCAGCACTGGGGAAGAGTGGCTTTGAAATGGGAGGCTGTGGACTAGGTCCAGGTAGTGGCACTCTACTGGGTATACCAGGTGCAACAACAGGCTGTGACTGGGTCATTGATGGCCCTCCTGGACGTGGAACAGGTGGTGGCATACCTAGAAGAGTAAAAGAAAACTATTAGAAGGGAATGAGAGCTTGCAGAACAACTAAGTTACTAATCTGTAACTCCACTCAGTTGCTGCACAATGCTTATTAAATACAAATATTGTTCAGATGATCCAACTCCCAAGACTCTTAATTTGCCCACTCACTGACCACAGCCATTGAAGTATGTGGAATTAGTAACTCAGATCATGTTACAACACTTACTGAAACTATAAAATACAGTTCTATATTTCTTGTTATAAAACATTCAATGCAATTATCAGCCACATCCTCAAACGGCTCAAATCCTCCCCTGAAGAAATACTGCACCATATTCACTAAATGGGTGGCTTTTAGTGAAGGAACAGTGAAATATTACAGTTCAGAAATAGATATCTATCTATGCATGCAGATACACAGGTGTGGAATAAAAGGACATAAAGAAGATATGATTTAGGATTTCAATTACAGGGGGAGCATAACCAATATTAAATTTGTGCAAGATATTGACAAGATCACAGTTGGAATCAAGTGTAGCTTTGAGCAGCCAATTATAGGAAAAATATTACAGCCATTGAAAGGATACAATGAGATTTCATTAGAATTATACCAGATTATGTTTTTTTTAAATTCATTCGTGGGATGTGATCAGAAGCCCAGCATTTATTGCCCATCCCTAATTACCCTCGACAAGATGGTGGTGAACCACCTTCTTGAACCGCCGCAGACCATGTGGTGTAGGTACACCCACAGTGCTGTTAGGGAGACAATTCCAGGATTTTGGCCCAGTGACAGTGAAGGAACAGTGATATTGTTCCAAGTCAGGATGGTATGTGACTTGGAGGGGAACTTGCAGAAGGTGGTGTTCCCTTGTTCTTCTGGGTAGTAGAGGGATTTTATTTGTCCTTTTATAATCCTTGCTGTTCCAGAATACTGGAGGAATTTCTTAATGCTGTTTGGTTTCTACAACTATGCTATCTGCAGTTTTTTGAATGCCTATTAAAAAAAATTTCAGAATATTTCTATATTCTTTCCAGTGGTTCCCTGCTTTCTCCCCATTGGCACTGCAGAGCTTGCTTTTTCAAAAAATAAATTACTAGTGGATCTCCTGTGGCATTGCCCAGAGTCAAGACAAAACATATTTCCCTCAAAGTGCATTAATACTGTTGCAGGTATGGGAATCTACAGTCCCATCATGGTAAAAGCCAGCTGCTGCAGGCACAACTGTGTCACCGAATGACAACAACTAAAGGACTGCCAGACATACCTGGCAAATTCAATATTGTGTAAATTTCTTATTACTATAACTTCACATCATACCACTGCAAATATGGGATTTTTTTTTTTTTAAGAAAGGCTTTTTCTGTAGAAGTTTGTTTTCCAAAATGATCTTACATAAGTTATGGGTCATAGGAAGTCACTTCTTGTCTGAAATGAAACATTTAAGTGAAAATAAGCAACTAGAAAGGTAGTCTGTATCTGAAACATTGCATCTCTTTAAAAGAGACACTGTTTTGGCAATAAAGTCAAAGTCATGTCTTTTGCTAGATTTGAATATGTGGAAATGAGTGCTTTGGTAAGGCGATGCTTTTACACAAGAATACATTTTTGCATTGTGCTAAATAACAAAGCTAAAATTATCTGCAATACAGACCTAAGTTGCTGCCAACCGTTTTCAAATACCCACCAGGGTGCATGCCTGGCATCATGGGTGGCATTCCCGGTCCAGGAGGCATCATTCCACCCATGGGCATCATCCTGTGATCACAAAAGTTAACAAATCAAATTCTGAGATGAAGTTTGTATATAAAAATACAAAGGCTCAGTGAGTTTATTCAGTGTGTTGCTGATCTGTAGAAAGTGCAAAGGCCCCAAACTGTGCTGAGTTAGCTGTTTGGTGGCGTTGCGGGGCAGAGGGGGCTATAACTGACTTCTGTATCCCAGGTCAAGGGGAGTGACAGTGGAAGCCAGCCAGAGCTCATACTCCCAATTGCCACTAGCAACTCTAGCTGGAACTGAATTGTATGGACACAGGGTTGGATTAAGCAGTGAGGCTCCCTACAGAGAAATGCCATTCTGACACACTGTCGAAGCCCACAGATGGATAATGGTCACTTTCGCAAGTTATCAGAACAGCATCCATGAAATGTTTAACTGAGTTTTTTGAGGGTTGATGAGGGCAATGCTGTTGATGTGGTGTACATGAACTTTCAAAAGGCAGTTGATACAGTGCCACACAACAGACTTGTGAGCAAATGTTATAGCTCATGGAATAAAAGGGACGGTAGCAACATGGATACGAAATTGGCTGAGTGACAGGAAACAAAGAGTAGTGGTTAATGGATGTTTTTCGGGCTGGAGGAAGGTTTGTAGTGAAGTTCCCCAGGGATCAGTGTTGGGACCCTTGCTTTTCCTGACATATATTAATGACCTAGACCTTGGTGTACAGGGCACAGTTTCAAAGTTTGCAGATGATACACAACTCAGAAGCACTGTGAACTGTGAGGAGAGTGTAGAACTTCAAAAGGACATAGACAAGTTGGTGGAATGGGCAGACAGGTGGCAGATGAAGTTCAAAGCAGAGAAATGTGAAGTGATTCATTTTGGTAGGAAGAACATGGAGAGACCATAGAAAGTAAAGGATACAATTCTAAAGGGGGTGCAGGAGCAGAGGGACCTAGGTGTATATGTGCATAAGTCATTGAAGGTGACAGGACAGGTTGAGAGAGCAGTTAATAAAGGATACAATATCCTGAGCTTTATTAATAGAGCACAGAGTACAAGAGCAAGGAAGTTATGTCGAACTTGTATAAGACACTAGTTCGGCCTCAGCTGGAGTACTGCCTCAAGTTCTGGGCGCCGCACTTTCGGAAAGATGTGAGGGGACTGGAGAGAGTACAGAAAAGATTCACGAGAATGGTTCCAGGGATGAGGAATTTCAGTTATGAAGATAGATTGGAGAAGTTGGGACTGTTTTCCTTGAAGAGAAGGCTGAGGGGTGATTTGATAGAGGTATTCAAAATCATGAGGGGTCTGGACAGAGTAGATAGAAACTGTTCCCCACTTGTGAAAGGATCGAGAATGAGAGGGCACAGATTTATAGAATTTGGGAAGAGAAGCAAAAGTGACATGAGGAAAACCTTTTTCATGCAGAGAGTGGTTAAGGTCTTGAATGTGCTGCCTGAGAACGTGGTGGAGGCAGGTTCAATTGAAGCATTCAAAAGGGAATTAGACAGTTATTGGAAAAGGAAGAATGTGCAGCGTGACAGGGAGAAGGCGGGGAATGGAACTGAAGGAATTGCTCTTTCAGACAGCCAATGCGGACACAATGGGCCAAATGGCCACCTTCTGCACTGCAACAATTCTGTGATTCTGTGAAATCATTAGCCGGCCAAAGTCAACACTTTCAAAAAGCAGGATAAAAAAAGAAATTGGTTAAAGAACTCATTAGTGACTACTCACGAATTTAAATACTTTTGATGGAGACATCTGGCAGCTAATAGGGTGGATTGACTTTTGCCTCCCTTAGGAAGCACCCTATCCCATCTTAGTGGTGGGAAGGGAGGGATAAAGAGAGGACCATTTTACAGCACAATGTGTTAGCATACAGAGATAACACCAGGTGCAAAAAGTCCTTGCCTTTGTTAATATTGCTCAAAAGACAATGAGGTTAAAATATAAAGAACACTGACCCCGGAGGCATCCCTGGCATTACTGGTGGCATTCCTGGCATCATGGGAGGAACACCTGGTACCACTGGTGGCATCCCTGTAGAAAAGATATTCAATCATGTAAAGACTAAATTCACAAAAAATCTGGAATAATGCAGCACAGAGGAACCTGCTGAGTGACCTTGCTCCAATGGGCTCATCAAAAGTTAAACTTTTGCTCTGGGATAGAAAATTACCGCAACAAAAAAGTGTATATACTGATCTCCCATGGCATAGCTCATGGAAAGTTAGGACTGCTGAGATCAGGGGGCACTGAGAACTGCTTGTAAACTCCAGGCTCCAGATCAATATTTGACTTTCTTCTTTTAAAAAGTCTGCTTTGCTTCTAGATCAGTACATGATATCTGACGTGACAGTGACATTAAAATGCAAGTTATGCTAACCCACGAAGATTATACATACGCGCCCCTCTGGCCAACGAGGTCAACTGGAACTACAGCAGAGATGGTATAGCCCAAGTTCAATCATCATCTCACATTTGTAGTGCGAATCAGGAGTTTCTAAGAAAGAGCAAGGTATCTCATGTCACCTGGAGGAATTCCTGGTGCACCCGTTACAGGGTGCATGCCCGACTGGTTCATACTTGAAATGAAGCTCTGCTGTTGCTGCATTCCTTGCTGCTGGTATGAAGTCCCAGCTTCCGCATCGTCATCATCAAACTCATCAGAATCATCATCCTTCTGCTTCTTTTTTTGACTTTCAGCTGGTGGAAGATATAAAAATTTGAACAGTTGTACCCAAAAACAACTTGGGAGGAAGCTCAGCTTGACAGGTTTGTAATCAGCCTTAATTTTTCCTCCAAATGTCTTCCTTTATCGTTGTTCTCCAGTAGATACATATTCCTACTAAAGGATTCAATGAAGGGTAGCAGGAGCACTCTGGCACATCACCTGAGCAACCGAGCATTGCAAGCAATCTGTACAGTGTGTCTCATTTGGTTATTTGATCACAGCTGAATCCACCCCTGCATTTACAACAGTGCATTTACAACAGTGCATTTCCAGCAGGATTTACTGTATCGCCAAACAATTAGTCTTCTCAATGGGAGACCAAAGACAGCACACCCCTACCTTCACCGAGCAAATATCACGAGCCATGAAGTTCAAGGACTGAACCTGGCGCCTCTCCTTGTCTGTGTGGCCTTTGCGTTACATTACAAAATGAATGTATCCATTAAGTTAATGTAAGGCACTTTATAGATCATAAAATAAATTCCATTTTGAAAGGGTATCCCATCAGTTCATCGTGGAATTCAACTACACCAGGCACGCGGGTACAGTTTGTACCAAGTTAGCTAGAATGGTAATAGAATCCTCAGCATCACTGGGCATTCAAAAGAAAGCTTCCATTCTAAATGATTGATCAGTGATCCAACTGAAAAGGTGCAAACATGGACAAGGGGTGAAACTGGATCAGATACAGCTGTGATGGCCTTTCACACTCACTTGGACAAGTTACAATGTCCGTGGAACCATACGCCAGCATTTTACACCACCTCTCTGGGGAATAAAAGGTATAAATAGGAGGGAGGGAGAAAGCAATTCTTTCTTGCACAGTCTAAATAAAGAATAAACAGTGGTGATAAAAAAAACTCAGTTTACTGAAAAATTTACATGGATTTGAAACTATTTTAATACTCACTGACGGACTGCAGCAGTGCTAGAGGCCTTATCTTTCTGATGAGACATTTCAAAGACTCCACCTGCCTGCACAGGGGATGTAAAAAATACCATGGCACATAGAAGGTATGGGGAGTTCTCCCAGTGTCCTGCCCAACATTATGCCTCAAGAGGGATGACCAAAAATAAACTGGTCTACTTATTTGTGGTACCTTGGAATGCACAAATGGTCGACTGAAACCGCCACATAAAAGTGACTACACTTCAAAAAGTAGTTCAATGGGTGTTTTGTTTGTGGGATGTGGGTGTCGCTGGCTAGACCAGCATTTATTGCCCATCCCTAATTGCCCTCAAGGTGGTGGTGACGAGCTGCCTTCTTGAACTGCTGCAGTCCTTGGGGGTATAGGTACACCCAGTGCTGTAAGGGAGTTCCAGGACTTTTACCCAGCAACAGCGAAGGAAGGCGATAAGAGTTCCTGCTCACTGAGGCTCAGTTTGGGTGTAAGATACTACCTTGAGGCACTCCTGCAGTGATGTCCTGGGACTGAGATGATTAAGCTCTAACAACCACCTTCCTTCGAGATAGGTATGACTCCAACCAGCAGAGAGCTTTCCCCAATTCCCACTGACTCCAGTTTTGCTAAGATCCCTTGATGCCATACTCGGTCAAATGCTGCCTTGATGTCAAGGGCAGTCACTCACTTCACCTCTGGAGTTCAGCTCTTTTGTCCATGTTTGGACCAAGGCTGTAATGAGGTCAGAAGCTGAGTGGCACTGGTGACATCCAAACTGAGTCTCAGTGAGCAGGTTATTGCTGAGCAAGCACCGCTTGATATCACTGTCGACAACCCCTTCCATCACTTCACTGATGATCTGGAGTAGACTGATAGGGTGGTAATTGGCCAGGTTGGATTTATCCTGCTTTTTGTGCACAGGACATACCTGGTCAATTTTCCACATTGGCAGGTAGATGCCAGTGTTGTAGTTGTACTGGAACAGATTGGCTAGGGGCACGGCTAGTTCCGGAGCACAAGTCTTCAGTACTATTGCCAGAATGTTGTCAGCGCCCATAACCTTTGCAGTATCCAGCGCCTTCAGCTGTTTCTTGATATCACATGGGGTGAATCGAATTAGCTGAAGACTGGCATCTATAATGCTGGGCACTTCAGGGGGAGGCAGAGATGGATCATCCATTCAGCACTTCTGGCTAAAGATGGTCGCAAATGCTTCAGCCTGGTCTTTTGCACTGATCTGCCGGGCTCCCCCATCATTAAGAATGAGGATATTTATGGAGCCTCTTCCTCCTGTCAGTTGTTTAACTGTCCACCACATCACGACTGGATGTGACAGAACTGCAGAGCTTAGATCTGACCCATTGGCTGAGGGATCACTTAGCCCAGTCGATTGCATGCTGCTTCCGCTGTTTGGCATGTAAGTAGTCCTGTTGTAGCTTCATCAGGCTGGCATCTCATTTTCTAAGTATGCTTGGTGCTGCTCCCGGCATGCCCTTCTGCACTCTTCATTAAACCAGGGTTGGTCCCTCAGCTTGATGGTAATAATAGTGGGGAACATGCCAGGTCCATGAGGTTACAGATTGTGGTTGAATACAATTCTGCTGCTGCTGATGGCCCACAGTGCCTCATGGATGCCCAGATTTGAGTTGCTAGATCTGTTGAAAATCTATCCCATTTAGCACGGTGGTAGTGCCACACATCACCATGGTGGGCATCCTCAACGTGAAGACGGGACTTCATCTCCACAAAGACTGTGCGGTGGTCACTCATTTTGTGCCATTCTAAGGGCAAGGCGCGACATAAATGCTAGCTTTCTTACTTTATTTTGGCTTCTCCATTGTCTGCAAGTTAAGCAATTAATTAAGCTGAGTCACACAGACTGGGAAGGTTTCCATTCAATTTGCCGATTTAACCAGGGGATGGCTGGAGTGCCAGTCAAGTGGAAAAGGAGCTAGGGTTCTCACTCCCGATTATTGATCAGCATCTTTTGCTGGAAGTGCACCTAAGGAAATGCATATAAGGCCATGACGGGATCATGGGGCAAACAGGGTTCCAGCATTCGCCATCAAGGTTCAACAGAAATAATGGCCTTTTCCCGACATTACAACACATCAAAAGTGCTTCATTCACTGTGAAACACTGAAAGAAGTTATATAAATGCAAGTAATGTTATTTTTGTCTGGGAAAGGTACTTGTGGAACCAAATGCCAGCTAAGACCTAATACCATTAAAGATAGAAAACATTTGACAACATCTAGAGTGATAAATTGCAACCTTGACACACCATTTTACCTTGAGTCTTTTGTTCAAGCAGTCGCCTCCTCTCCTCCATATCTTTTTCTGGAATACCTTCCATTCCATAGATTTCTAATTCTATGTCTGTTCTTCCTGGGATTGCATTTGGGACAGCATCTATTGTTTCTTTGTGAACCTACACAAGCCAGAAATTATTCCACAAATTTCAAAATCAGGACAGTGAAAACATTTCAACATAAAATCAATTACCATGCAACAGAATAAATGTAACATACGAATTAGAAGTAGGCCATTCAATATCATAGCTGATCTGTTTGTCTCGAATTCCACACTCCCATCTACACCCCCATAACCTTTGATTCCCTTACCTAACAAGAATCTATCTACCTCCTCCTTAAAAATATTCAATGACACCGCCTCCACCAGCACCTGAAGCAGTGTTCCAAAGTCACACAATCGTCAGAAAAAAAAAATACTCCTAATCTCTGTCCTAAAAGATGACCCCTAATTTTAAAACAGTGCCCCCTAGTTCTGGACTCAGCCACAAGCAAAAACATCCTTTCCACATCCACCTGGTCAAGATCGTTCAGGATTTTATATACTTCAAACAAGTTTCCCTTCACTCTTCTACATTCCAGTGAAAACAAGCACCAGTCTGTCCAACCTTTCCTCATAAGACAACCTGCTCATTTCAGGCATCAATCTAGTAAACCTCCTCTGAACCGCCTCCAATGCATTTACATCGCTCCTTAAATAAGGAGACCAAAACTGCACACAGTATCCGAGATGTGGTCTAACCAATGCCCTGTATCCCTGAAGCGTAACAGCCTTCCTTTAATTTTCAATTCCTCTCGTAATAAAGGATAGCATTTCATTAGCCTTCTTTATTACTTGCTGTATCTGCATACTAACCTTTTGTGACTCATGCACTAGAACATCTAGATCCCTCTGCACCTCGAATTCCGCAGTCAGTCTCCATTTAAGTTATACTCTGCTTTTTTATTCTTCCTGCCAAAGTGAACAATTTCACATTTTCCCACATTATACTCCATCTGCCAGATTTTTGCCCTCTCACTCAACCCATCTATATCGGTCTGCAAGCTCATGTCTTCTTCACAACATATTTTCCTACCTATGTTTGTCATCTGCAAATTTAATTACCATGCCATCGCTCACCTCATTTAAGTCACTGATATAAAATTTCAAAAAGTTGAGGCCCCAGCACAGATCCCTGCGCGACTCCACTCGTCGCATCCTGCCAATCAGAAAAGGACTCATTTATGCATACTCAATGGGTAAGTGCCTGGAGGTGGTCAGTGGTTTGTGGAGCAGCGCCTGGAGTGGCTATAAAGGCCAATACTAGAGTGACAGACTCTTCCACAGGTGCTGCAGATAAAACTGGTTGTCAGGGCTGTTTCGCAATTGGCTCTCCCCTTGCACTTGTCTTTTTTCCTGCCAACTGCTAAGTCTCTTCGACTCGCCACTTTAGCCCCGCCCCGCCTTTATGGCTGCCCGCCAGCTCTGGCAATCGCTGACAACTGACTCCCACGACTTGTGATCAATGTCACAGGACTTCATGTCACGTTTGCAGACGTCTTTAAAGCGGAGACATGGACGGCCGGTGGGTCGGATACCAGTGGCGAGCTCGCTGTACAATGTGCCCTTGGGGATCCTGCCATCTTCCATGCGGATCACATGGCCAAGCCATCTCAAGCGCCACTGACTCAGTAGGGTGTATAAGCTGGGGATGTTGGCCGCCTCGAGGACTTCTGTGTTGGAGATACGGTCCTGCCACCTGATGCCAAGGATTCTCCGGAGGCAGTGAAGATGGAATGAATTGAGACGTTGTCCAGGCCTCGCTGCCGTAGAGCAAGGTACGGAGGACACAGGCTTGATACACGCAGACTTTTGTGTTCCATGTCAGTGCGCCATTTTCCCACACTCTCTTGTCAAGTCTGGACACAGCAGTGGAAGCCTTTCCCATGCGCTTGTTGATTTCTGCATCGAGAGACAGGTTACTGGTGATAGTTGAGCCTAGGTAGGTGAATTCTTGAACCACTTCCAGTGCGTGGTTGCCGATATTGATGGATGGAGCATTTCTGACGTCCTGTCCCATGATGTCCGTTTTCTTGAGGCTGATGGTTCTAAGGATTACAGCCTATTCTCACAGCACTCTAGATACAAAATTATTTATCTCCTTGCACAAGTAAATATTGCATCTTTCAAAGCACTCTCTAATTCGGCACAGACTCGGTGGGCCGAAGGGCCTGTTTCAGTGCTGTATCTCTAAATAAATAAATAAATAAATACTGAAACCACAGGAAGCTCAAATTGAACTTCTGCCACTGCCATTTTAAAAGCAACGAGCTAGCTTCTATCTAGTGAAGTCACCAATGTTTGCTGTGGCAGAATGAGACTGTCAAACAGGTTCACTGTTTAGACAGAAAATCTCACTCATATTCAAAGTAGCAAAATAAAAACACTCAGTAAGGTTTCTGTGCTTTAAAGGAAAATCCATTTCTATATTTTATACTCAGCATCAAGCTAAACATTGGCTCTTTCTACAGAGTCCAATTAATTTAGCATTTTTATCTTCCATACTAGCACTGGGATCTTTCTAAATGAAAATATTTTTATGCTGCAGCTCTGCAGAGAGTAGTTACATACTACTGGATTAGAATCAGAACCGAAGTCCCAAAGGTGAAAGGACAGCACTCTAGTCCATTCCCAACACTGTCTACTTGCAATTTTTTTCTTAGAGTGTTTTGTTCAATAAAACAAAGATTTAAAAAAAGCAAATTCATTTTTGTACGAGGCTGAGGGCATACAATCCAGTATTGTATCAGTTGACAGCCACGTATCTAGTAAAACCTATAGCAGAGGTGTGGGCCCATCGTGTAGAGAAGGTATTTTGCTTGGGGATCCACTTCTAATAATGGGACAGATGTAAAAATGATCTAAACTGGAATCCCTGATGTATAAGTCTTGACAGCACATAGGTGTTTAATGTCTGCAAAGAACTCTTATTGGAAGTGTTTTAGCATATTCCTCATTAAAACAGGAGACCACAAATCCTGAATCCTCCTTCACCTCCTCCCATTCCACCCCCCCCCCCATGCCTTCATACTTTAGAAAAAGGTAGAGTGCATTTGAGCGCTTAGTGACTTATCAAAGTGGCACCAATATGCAATTTTAAAAAGGGGATAATGTGCCATGTTTGATCAGTGGTGACATTCTGTAGGCACACAACTGACAATTCTAAAAATCAAGAAAAATGAGTGGCCCCGTTTTCTACAAATCAAGACAAGAAAGGTGAATGCACTTGTCATCACGTATTCATGTAACCCTACTGAAGCACTTGTAATGCTTTTTGTGAAGCTATGAATGAAGTAAATAAAAAAACACCAAATGCAACATTTCTTAAACAGACGACTCCCAAATAAAATGTGCTCCTTCCTTGCGCGTTACACATTAGCAGATCCAGAACAGTACAGCATCATTGAAATTAGAGAACGTAGAGTTGTTATTACCAGAACCAAGTTATGTGCCTGTGAACATCTATAATGATCAGTGGACTTTCATTGCACTTATTTGGTTAATGTATCCATACTTCATGCAAGATCTTTTTCACTGTGCAAGACTGATTAGTGATTCTTCATAATTTTGACAACATTTTTCAGTCACAATCTCTTCTCACCCCAATGCCACTCCCTCCGGACACTGGGAAGACTGAAACCATTGTATTCGTGGCCCTCTGTGCCTTCAAAGTCCATCCCCTCACCATCAATTTCCATCCCATTCCACGACCTCAGGTTAAAACACAACCTCAGCATCTTGTTTGACACTAAGCTGAGTTTGAGACTCCATCACAAACCATATGCTTGCCCCTTTAGAAATTCCAAACTAATTTTAAACAAGAGCATTGAGTTGATGAATAGAGAACTTGTTGAACGCAAAGTAACCAACTGACATCCTACTGAATGCACGTCACTCACCAGCAATTATATACTGCTAGTTTACTTTGGTGGGATCAGAGGACTTTTAGATGGATTAGCAAATCAAAGGCTTGGATGGAGCACTTAAGTCAAAGTGGACCTGATAAAATTGATAATTATCCTATACCCAACTTCTAAAAGACAGTTTGCAAACTTTGACCATATTTGTTTTTGCAAATGAATGAGATGAGAATCAACAGACATTGTGGGCAGTCAGAATGTAACCTGTTCCTACAATAAATCATCGTCTGGATTCTGAATGTACTATGTCTTAAATTGGAAATGAGCAATCAACTTAATATTGCTCCCATTATCTAAGCTTTGCACCAAAGTCTATAACCCTGATTAAAGCACGAGGCAGTTTGACTATTTCCTTGGTCAGAATATGGAATGTTTCAAACCCACCAAATGTAAGTCAAATCATCTCATCTTCAAGGACAAAGACCTCATATGGTGCTTATATTTCATTATATCAGGAGCAATAATTAGGTTAGAGACGCCACCAACATGAAAAATAAGTAGTCTACAGAAATTTCAAACATTTTAGTCAGATTTCTCTGAATTAAAATGTAACAGAATAAAAGTAACATTTCCCTAGCAGACTAATTTACAAACAGGGCCCAAAAAAACACAATGTTGTAATCTGTGCATCTGAATGAATCATTCAAGGCTCATTAATGCAACCCTATACAGTCCCTTTCTGTGAACTAGGAGAAATCTAAACTGCTCAAATGCTTCTCAGAATTCTCCATATAAAATAGCTAGTCTATTCCCCAACCTCCAGTTCAACCATGTGGCAAGAGGGGCAGCTCTCCAGGACATTACACAGACATTTCACATACAACCTTTAACTTTAGTGCAAAAAGTTAATTTTCCATCATAGTCATGTATAATCCAGCAACTTCCTGTATGCACACCCTTCTCCCCCTAACACCCTATCAGTCCAAGAATCTGATTTTCAGGTGAGATCTCATCTGTCTATTCAGAAAAAAGATTCCATGACACAATTTGAAGAGCTGGGGAGTTCTTCAGTGTGTTGGCCAACATTCATTTCAGCCAATGTCAACAAAAAAAGGTTAATTGATTTATTTGTGTTTTTATACCCTTATTGTGCAGAAACTGGTTATGTTTAACTACAGAAGAGACCACATTTCAAAATAAATTTAAGGAATAGATGCATTTAGGACAAGATGCGAAAGGCAATATATAAATGCTGAGTGAGTCATTTACAACACAGAAGGAAGCTATTTGGCCGATCGACTCCATGCCAGTTCTCTGCAGAACTATGCAGTCAGTCCCGCTCCCCATAACCCTGCAAATCTATTTCCCTCAGGTGGCCATCCAACTTCCTCTTGAGATCATTGATCATTTCCACTTCCACCATCCTTGTGGGCAGAGTTCCAGGTCATTACTACCCGCTGTGTAAAAAAACTGCTTCTTCATATTCCCCCGCATCTTTGCCCAAAACTTTCAATCTGTATCTTCGTTACATACTCTATCTGATCCAATACCACAATAGTGCAGTTACTACTCCAAGTCATAATGATCTCATATTGCACATTCAGTAACATTAGATTTAAAATTTACAATTCAAAGAGATTGAGGACAAAGAAGTGATCTTGATTTCAACACTACTCCCTCTCAAGTCATCTTAAAATATGTTGGTAAATTAACCAGCGAACAACATACCTGCATGCAATGAATAGCAAGACCTGGACCTGTGTACAACTTTTTATGACAAATGTGACATTTGAAATGTTTCGCTTTCTGATGCTGGATAAGAATCTTCTCATCATCAAAGTCTCTGTTGCAGTACCTGAACATCTGTGGTCAAGGAAGTGAAAACAAAAATATCTGCCCCCTTATAAAGAAACAGAATACAGACACATCCCAATGCAACAAGAAACTACTTAAATATAGATGAAGTTACCATGCAGCAGACTTTAGATGGACACACAATTGAATGTTGTCTCTAATTATACTTAGAAATAGATTTTTTCTAGGAAAACAATTACCCATAATTTTATAACATTATCCAGTTCAAAGTAAAGCTTAAAAGCCAACCATTTCGGGGGGTGGGTGGGAAATGACTTTAAGTCATTTGCAACATGATAATGCACAAGGGTTTACCATCCCGAAAACACATCGTGAAGATCATTTTTTTTTAAAAAAGTGGTTCCTACACCCTAAGCGTGCAGGTACTTGTCCAAAGCAAGAAAACCAATGTAGAAATGCTAAACACGACAGCAAAAAAAAACTGACGCCATTTTAGAAACGGAGACATGGAGCCACTTCCCATATGGTCACCCAGAAGACACAACCCTGCGACTTAGAATATTAAATACTAATTCCCCACCCCCTCTTTACATATGTTACTGTAAATCGGCCACCTTACAGAGTCCCCCACCCCCCACACCAATATCCCCATGTTCTGTGACCTGATCCGCCTGTCTTTGTGTCTCTGCGGCCCGTGAGCCGCTAATGGCGGCCGCAGCCGCGCATGGAGAAGCCCGACCATCGGTAAAGAGAGGAGATTATCAACAGCCGCAAGGATACCAGCACCAAGGCTTCATCTGCTTCTTCTTCTTTCGGCCCATCCTGTGAAAATGTGAACTACCTGAAATGAGAAAGAGCGCAACTCAGCGAGCAACACGAAACTACTCTTCGTCCTCCCGCTGCCGCCGCGGCAACAACAAACCAAAATGGCGCCCGCCCAGCGCCGCGTCACCTCGCAACATCCGCTCCCCTGATTGGCCGCCTTTACAGCGGCGGTCACCAAGGCAGCAGAGCAAAGGAAAGAGCTGCATTTGCAGAGTGTCTCAAATACCGACAGAAAATGCTGCAAATATTCAACATTCGTTGGGAGAGAAACAGCTAACGTTTCAGGTTGAGAACCTTTTGTCCCAAAGCACCTTGTAGCCCATGAAGTATTTTTTGAAGTGTTCGAGGGCAAATCAATTTGCGCACAGCAAGCTCCCATAAAGAGCAATTCTGAGGAAGGGTCACTGACCTGACGCATTGGCTCTGCTTCTCTCTCCACAGATGCTGCCGGGCCAGTAGTTCCAGCATTTCTTGTTTTTATCCCACAAAGAGCAATGTGATCATGATTGTTGTTGGCTGAGGGATAAATATTGGCCAGGACATGAAGGAGAATCATAGAATCTTACAGCACAAAAGGAAGCCATTCAGCACATCATGCTTGTGCCAGCTTTTGAAACAGTTGTTCAATTAATCCCACTCCCCTACTCTTTCCCCATATAGCCCTGCATTTTTTCCTTTAGGTAGATGACACAAAACTTGGAAGTATTGTGAACTTTGAGAAGCTCAGTGATACACTTCAAGAGGGCAGAGACAGATTAGTGGAATGGGCGGACAAGTGGCAGATGAAATTTAATGCAGGCCGGATGGATTGTATCACAGGTTGTTAAAGAAAGCCAGGGAGGAAATAACGGGTACTCTGAGGATCATCTTCAATTCCTTTTAAAAAGAGTGCAAGGGATAGACCAAATAATTATAGGCCGGTCAGTCTGACCTTGGCGGTGGGCAAATTATTAGAATCAATTCTGAGATAAGATAAACTGTCACTTAGAAAGGCACAGATTAATCAGGGATCATCAGCATGGATTTGTTGAGGGACTGTTGTGTCTTACTAACTTAATTGAATTTTTGGAGGAAGTAACAAGGATGATTGATGAGGGTAGTGCAGTGGATGTGGTCTACATGGATTTTAGTAAGGCATTTGACATGATAGACTGGTCAAAAAAATAACACCCCATGGGCTACAGGGGAATGTGGCAAGGTGGATCCAAAATTGATTCAGGGACAGAAAGCAAAGGGTAATGGTTGACAAATGTTTTTGCAAATGGAAGGCGGTTTCCAGTGGCGTTCCATAGGGCTCAGTGTTGGGTCCCTTGCTGTTTGTGGTCCTTAAATGTGGGAGGCATGATTGGGAAATTTGCAGAAGACACAAAAATTGGCCATGTAGTTGATAGTGAAGAGGATAGCTGTAGGCTCCAGAATTATATCAATGGTTTGGTTGAGTGGGTGGAAAAGTGGCAAATGGAATTCAATCCGGAGAAGTGTGAGGTAATGCATTTGGGAAGGGTAAAGAAAGCAAGGGAATACACAATAAACAGGAGGATTTTGAAAGGAGTAGAAGAAGTGAGAGACCTTGGAGTGCATGGCCACAGGTCCCTGAAGGTGGCAGGACAGGTAGATAAAGAAGGCATATGGAATGCTTTCCTTTATTGGCTGAGGTATAGAATACAAAAGCAGGGATGTAATGCTGGAACTGTATAAAATGGTTAGGCCACAGTTGGAGTATTGCATACAATTCTGGTCACCACATTACAGGAAGGACATAATTGCTCTGGAGAGAGTACAGAGGAGATTTACAAGAATGTTGACAGGCCTTGAAAGTTGCAGCTATGAGGAAAGATTGGATAGACTAAGGTTGTTTTCCTTGGAACAGAGAAGGCTGAGGGGTGACTTAATTGAGGTGTACAAAATTATGAGGGGCCTGGATAGAGTAGACTGAAAGAAACTGTTTCTCCCAGCGGAGAGGTCAATTACCGGGGGCACAGATTTAAGGTGATTGGTAGAAGGATTAGAGAAGACATGAGGAAAGACTTTTTCAACCAGAGAGTGGTGGGTGTTTGGAATTCACTGCCCGGATGGGTGGTGGAGGCAGAAGCCCTCAATTCATTTAAAAGGTACCTGGATCCGCATCTAAAGTGCTATAACCTGCAAGGCTACGTACCAAGTGCTGGAAGGTGGGATTAGATTGGGCGGCTACTTTTTTTTTCAGCTGGTGCAGACCCGATGGACTGAATGGCCTCTTTCTGTGCCGCAACTTTTCTATGGTTCTAAAAATGTGAAGTGATTCATTTTGGAAGGAAGGCAATAGAAAATAAAGGGTACAATTCTAAAGGGGGTGCAGAAGCAGAGGGACTTGGGGTACATATGCACAAATCATTGAAGATTGCCAGGAAGATTGAGAAAGCAGTTATTGAAACATACTGGATCCTGGACTTTATAAATAAGGGCATAGAGTACAAGAACAAGGACACAAAAGCAAAATACTGCAGATGCTGGAAATCTGAAACAAAAACAGAAAATGCTGGAAATATTTAGTAGATCAGGCGGCATCTGTGGACAGTAAAACAGAGTTAACATTTCAGGTTGATGACCTTCTGATGAAAGGTCATCGACCTGCAAACAGAATGAGGAAGTTATGATAAACCTGTATAAAACACTGGTTTGGCCTCAACAGGAGTATTATGTCCAGTTCTGGACACCACACTTAGGAAGGATGTTAAGCATTAAAGAGGGTGCAGAAAAGATTCCCGAAAATGGTTCCAGGGATGAGGGACTTCATTTACATGGATAGGTTGGAGAAGCTGGGGCTGTTCTCCTTGGAGAAGATTTAATACAGGTGTTCAAAATCATGAGGGGTCTGGACAGAGTAGAAAGGGATAAACTGTTCCCATTGGCAGAAGGATCCAGAACCAGAGGAAACCAATTTAATTAGATTGGCAAAAGAAGCAACAGCGACGTGAGGAAAAACCTTTTATGCAGCGAGTGGTTAGGATCTGGGATGCATAGCCTGAGAGTGTGGTGGAGGCAGGTTCAATCGAGACCTTCAAGACTGGATAATTATCTGAAAAGAAAAAAAATGTCTGTGCCACCGGGAGAGGGTGGGGGAGTGGAACTAGATGAGTTGCTTTTACAGAGAGCTGGCACAGACACGATGGGCCTTCTTCTGTACTGCAGCCATTCTATGATTCTTCTATGAAATATTTATCCAGTTCCCTTTTGAAAGTTACTATGGAATCTGCTTCCACCATCCTTTCAGGTGGTGCATTCCAGATCACAACAATTTGCTTTGTAAAAATAAAACTCCCCTACTCTTCTTCAAAATCATAACAGGAGTCCTTTTACGTCCAACTGAGAGAGCAGACAGGGCCTCATTTTAACATCTTATCCAAAAGTCAGCATGTCTGACAGTGCAGCATTCCCTCAGTAGGGCACTAGAGTATCAGCTTAGATTTTGAGCTTAAGTCAAGCTTGAACCCATAACCTTTTTGCTTAGAGGCAAGAGCGTTTCCAGATGAGCCACATATATTATTGGTTTTTCATTATTGCTGGATCAAAATCCTGACCTAAACAACACTGTGGGAGCAGCTTCACCACATGGACTACAGTGGTTTAAGAAGAAAGCTCATCACAACTAGGCCTTGCCAGTGGTACTCACATAGTAAGAATTCATTTTTAAAAAATTATTAATGATAATCTTTTTTCCTCCTCTGCGATAAAAGAAGAGATTACATGTGGGAGGTTTGTACATAGAGTTTCTTTCACTATCTAATAACTTCCCACATGTGATCTTTTATTCTCTTGAAGCTTAGCTATCCATGCGATAAAGTATCATTTTATTATTTTTAACCTTGCTTTAGCTGTAGATCCTATACATGTTCATTTCAAATAAAGTCGATATCCTTTCATCAGCACTTTAGCTGTATTTCTCTCTCCACAGTTGCTGTTTTCCAGCATTTTCTGTTTTTAATTCAGATTTCCAGTGTCCACAGTATTTTGCTGTCATATGCTTATTTCAAAGTGCTTTTGGTATTTTCTTCCAGTCTTTCAATGGGCATTAAGAGACCTTCTGGTGTCTTGTCAATATGGTCATTCTCTATCTGTGAACCAAGATCAACTAGAGAATATTTATTATGGTTGGAAGTTTCTCTAGGTTCACAACAATATCTCCAGATCAGAAAACACAATGACTGGCTTTCTTTCTCTTTCTGTAATTGTTTTTCTAAGATTGTTCAGTGGTGATACGTGTGTGTTTTATATAAAGTGTGACAACTGGAGTATGATGGGTGCTTTCAAAACTTTTATCTAACTAGATAGAGGATAGATTTCTGACAATGGAGTGAAATTAAACCTTGAAATGTTGCATATTTGGATTGGCAGCTTCTGGCAGCAACCAAGAGTTTGCCATTGATGTACACAGTCTGGTTAGAAAATATCTGTGTACTGATATATATTGTACTTGAATTTTGCTAGTTGAACACTAGATGCCCCATTGATAGGTGTAACTACTACATTACAGTGACTGACTACCCTTCAGAAATAGTTTGTTGGTTGTAAAATGTTATGCGACGTCCTGAAGTGAGGTGTGACCATCCTCCAGAACAAAGTGTCCAGGTATTTCTCCCCCTCCCTTAAGTTGCGCAGTGTTTGCAGTTCAGCTCCAGATCAGTAATCCTGATCCGGAATTCCTCTAGCTGCTCACACTTTCTGCAGATGAGTCAAACGACTGAAGAACAGTGGAGAATATTTAAAGAAACATTTAACGAAATACAGAGTGAGTACATACCCCTGAGAGGAAAAAGCTCCACTTCACAGAAAAAACAGCCATGGACAACTAAAGAGATTAGGGATAGCATAAAACAAAAAGAAATGGCTTACAAAAATGCAAAACGCAGCACAGATCCAGATGATTGGGATCGATACAAAGATCAGCAAAGGATCACAAAGCAGCTTATAAGAGCCACTAAAAGAGATGAAAGGAAACTTGCAAGGGACATCAAAATCAATAAGAAGAAATGTTATAGTTACATAAAGGGAAAGCGGGTGGTCAAGAGCAATGTAGTCCCACTAAAAGCTGAA
Source organism: Heterodontus francisci (assembly GCF_036365525.1). Taxonomy (NCBI): domain Eukaryota; kingdom Metazoa; phylum Chordata; class Chondrichthyes; order Heterodontiformes; family Heterodontidae; genus Heterodontus; species Heterodontus francisci. The sequence continues at coordinate 71,169,626 of NC_090396.1, read as the reverse complement.
ACTGGAGATATTGTCATTGATAATGGGGAAATGGCAGACATGTTAAACAATTACTTTGCCTCAGTATTTACAGTTGAAAAGGAGGATGACTTGCCGGAAGTCCCGAAAAAATTAATAGCTGATAGGGGACAGGGACTTAATACAATTAACGTTAAGTAAAACATCAGTAACAAGGAAATTAATGGAACTAAAGAGTGAGAAATCCCCAGGACCTGATGGTTTCCATCCGAGGGTGTTAAAGGAAGTAGGGGAGCACATTGTAGATACCCTAACTATCGTCTTTTAGAGTTCTCTAGATTCAGGAGTGGTCCCTCTGGATTGGAAAGTTGCACGCCACGCCACTTTTTAAGAAGGGTGAAGGGGGAAACCAAGGAAATTACAGACCAGTTAGCCTGACATCTGTGGTGGGGAAGTTGCTGGAGTCTATAATCAAGGATAGGGTGACTGAACACCTAGAAAAATGTCAGTTAATCAGGGACAGCCAGCATGGATTCATGACAGGAAGGTCATGCCTGACAAATCTCATTGAAATTTTTGAAGAGGTGACTAAGGTAGTGGACAGGGGAGTGTCTATGGACGTTATTTATATGGACTTCCAGAAGGCATTTGATAAAGTCCCACATAAGAGACTGTTAACTAAGGTAGAAGCCCATGGAGTTGAGGGCAAATTATTGACATGGTTAGAAAGTTGGTTGAGTGGTAGGCGACAGAGAGTGGGGATAATGGGTAAATACTCCGATTGGCAGGATGTAACTAGTGGTGTCCCGCAGGGATCTGTGTTGGGGCCTCAATTTTCACATTATTCATTAACGACTTGGATGATGGCATAGTAAGTCATATATCCAAATTTGCTGATGATACAATGTTAGGCGGCATTGTAGACAGTCTAGATGATAGCATAAAATTGCAAAGAGATATTGACAGACTAGGTGAGTGGGAAAAACTGTGGCAGATGGATTTCAATGCGGGCAAGTGTGAGGTTATCCATTTTGGACCAAAAAAGGATAGAGAAGGATACTTTCTAAATGGGAAGAGGTTAAGTACAGTGGATGTCCAAAGAGACTTGGGGGTTCAGGTGCATAGATCTTTAAAATGCCACGAGCAAGTGCAGAAAATAATCAAAAAGGCTAATGGAATGCTAGTCTTTATATCTAGAGGATTGGAGTATAAAGACACAGAGGTTATGCTGGAGCTGTACAGAACCCTGGTTAGACCCCACTTGGAGTACTGTGAGCAGTTCTGGGCACCACACCTTAGGAAGGATATATTGGCCTTGGAGGGAGTGCAACGTAGGTTTACAAGAATGATACCTGGACTACAGGGGTTAAGTTACGAGGAGAGATTACACAAATTAGGCCTGTTTTCGCTAGAATGTAGAAGGTTAAGGGGTGATCTGATTGAAGTCTTCAAGATATTAACAGGAAAAGACAGACTAGATAAAGATAAACTATTTCCACTGGTTGGAGATTCAAAAACTAGGGGGCATAGTCTAAACATTAGGGCCAGACCATTCAGGAGAAATGTTAGGAAGCACTTCTTCACGCAAAGGGTGGTAGAGGTTTGGAACTCTCTCCCACAAACAGCAGTTGAAGCTAGAACAGTTGTTAATTTTAAATCTGAGATAGATAGATTTTTGTTAAGCAAAGATATTAAGGGATATGGGCCAAAGACAGGTATATGGAGTTAGGCCACGGATCAGCCATGATCTCATTGAATGGCAGGACAGGCTTGAGGGGCTGAATGGCCTACTCCTGTTCCTATCTTCCTATGTTCCTAGATGTGTTTGTCCTGGATCGCTGTGGCATCCAGGAGCTCCCACATACCACAGCTGCAACATAACACCTGTCCTGCCATTGTACTTCTGCCATTCGTTAATTTACTTTAATTGCTTTCTTAATTAACTTTGAATAATTCCTACGTTTCGTAGAATTTACTGTGCTTATTAAATGCTAGTACCACCTTCAACTAAAGTTATACTTTTCTTGATTACACCTTCCTACTGGTAATAGACGTTACCAATGCTAATAAAGCTTTGCCAATTCTAAAAAACCTTACTATTATTAGTAAACCTTACAAATACTGATAAATGCTAATAATACTTAATGCAGCTTGTGTATTAAGTTGTCTGAATTTGAGTGAATACGCCCCCTGCTGGTTTCTCTCTCTCTCACTCTATGATAAATTATCGAGTCCGTTTTAGTTTTTAGTTTATACACTAATGAATCGATCAAGTCTTATTTTATATTTCATTGCTTTAGATGAAATTAAATTAAAAGCTTACCTGTATCCTCACCCCAGCTGCTTTCTTTTTCCCTGCTCTCCCTGTTGATTGTGATGTCACTCTATGTCACTTTTTGATTTTTCCTCCCTGCTCCACTCCAGCGTGTTCTCTCTCTCTGGCCTCCCATTTCTTGGTGCGCTTTTTAAAGCTCTGCTCCCGCTGTGTTCTCCCTCTCTGACTGATGAAAGGTCACAGACATGAAACATTAACTTTGCTTCTCTCTCCATAGATGATGCTAGACCTGCTGAGTGTTTAAAGCACTTTCTGTTTTTATTTCAGATTTCCAGCATCTGCAGTATTTTGCTTTTATTACCCCACCTAACTGGATTGTTGGCTACATATCCATAATTTTTTGTAGTTGTAAAAATGCCAACCAGCCATAGCATTCTTTTTTACATCCACCTGAGAGGACCGAAGGGGATTCGGTTTAATGTTTCATTGAAAAGACTGCACCTCTGACGGTGCAGCACTCCCTCAGTACTGCACTGGGAGTGTCAATTTGAATTGTGTGCTAAAATATCTAGTGGGACATGAACTCACAACCACCTGACTCAAAGTATTACCAATTGAGGCAAGCAGATGCAAGAATGAATGTTTATTTTGTACATTGCATTAGAATGTGAACCCATTAAAGTGAAAGATTAAAAATAATTGCAATGAAACAGCTCAGTCGAGCAGCGTTTAGATTCAGTTCTGAGGTTTTCAGCAGGGGATCACCGTCCAGTCGGAACATTTTTTGCGGGGAAAGGGGGCGGCAGCCGGACTGTTATTGAAGGGTGGACCAACCGGAAGGTGATCGATTTGCCGTGTCGGAGCGGGGCCGGCGGCTGGGAATCAGCTAGCATGATCAGTCAAAGCTCCTTGCAAGACTCCATGGACGGAGATGAGAAGGAGACAGACGTGGAACCGGAGGAAGAGCCGCCAAGGGATCAGCAGCAAACGGACACTTACTACAGCCTGTACCGGAGGCACAGGTTAGGCCGGGGCCTGGAGTGGGGGCTCCTTCATGCCGCCTCTGAGAGAAACTCCATGGCGGCAGTCAGCGCTCCCCTTCCCCACAAGCCGCATGTAGAGTATTTATAGTACAGAAACAGGCCATTCGGCCCAGCTGCTTCATGCTGGTGTTTCTGCTCCACATGAGCCTCCTCCCACCCCCTTTATCTCACCCTAACACCATATCCTTCTATTCCTTTCTCCCTCGTGTTTATCTTCCCCTTAAATGTATCCATACTATTCACCTCAACCACTCCCTGTGGTAGCGAGTTCCACATTCTCACCGCTCTCCAGGTAGCGAATTTTCTCCTGAATTTCCTATTGGATTTATCAGTGGTTGTCTTATATTTATGATCCCGAGTTCTAGTCTCACCTGCAAGCAAAAATATCTTCTCTATGCCTATTCTGTCAAACCTGTTAATCTTGAAGACCTCTTCTTTCCAATTAATAAAAGAGCTCAAGCCTGTTTAATCTTTCCTGGAAGGTTATATTGGAGAAATTAATGGGACTGAGGGTTGATAATCCCTGGGATCTGATATTCAACATACCAGAGTGTTGAAAGCGGTAGCTATGGAGATAGTGGATGCATTGGTGGTCATCTTCCAAAATTCTATGGATTCTGGAGTGGTTCCTGCAGATCGGAAGATAGCAAATGTCACCCCACTATTTAAGAAGGGAAGAAGAGAGAAATTTGGGAATTACAGACCTGTTAACCTTACATCAGTAGTAGGGAAAATGCTAGTATAAAAACAAGAAATGCTGGAACCACTCAGCAGGTCTGGCAGCATCTGTGGAAAGAGAAGCAGAGTTAACGTTTCGGGTCAGTGACCCTTCTTCGGAACCGGAACTTTAACTCTGCTTCTCTTTCCACAGATGCTGCCAGACCTGCTGAGTGGTTCCAGCATTTCTTGTTTTTATTTCAGATTTCCAGCATCCGCAGTATTTTGCTTTTATTTTAGGGAAAAGGCTAGACTATTCTAAACGATGTGATAAATGGACACTTGGATAATAATCTGATTGGGCATAGTCAACATGGATTTATGAATGGGAAATCATGTTTGAACCTATTGGAGTTTTTAGAGGATGTTACTAACAGAATTGATCAAGGTAGTATACTTAGACTTGACGTAGTATACTTGGATTTTCAGAAGGCTTTTGATAAAGTCCCCCACAGGAGGTTGGTTAGCAAAATTACAGCACATGGGATAGGAGGTAATATGGATGGATTAAGGATTGGTTACCAGGCAGAAAACGGAGTAGCAATAAATGGGTCATTCTTGTGTTGGCAGGCTGTGACCAGTGGGGTACTGCAGGAATCAGTGCTTGGGCCTCAGCTGTTCACAGTATCAATGATTTGGATGTGGGGACCAAATGTAATATTTCCAAGTTCGTGGATGACACAAAACTAGTTGGGAATGCGTGTTGTGAGGAAGATGCAAAGCGGCTTCAAAGGGATTTGGACAGACTTAGCAAGTGGGCAAGAACGTGGCAGATGGAATATATTGTGGAAAAATGGGAGGTTTGTCCACTTTGGTAAGAAGAACAGATGTGCAGAGTACTTCTTAAATGATAAGAGATTAGAAAGTGTAGATGTACAAAGGGACCTGGGTGACCTCGTCAATAAGTCACTGAAGCTAGCATGCAGGTGTAGCAAGCAATGGGAACACCACCACCTGCAAGTGCCTCTCCAAGCCACGCACCATCCTGACTTGGAACTACATCGCCATTCCTTCACTCTAACTGGGTCAAAATCCTGGAACTCCCTAACAGCACTGTGGGTGTACCTACACCACATGGACTGCAGTGGTTCAAGAAGGCAGCTCACCACCACCTTCTCAAAGGCAGTTAGGGATGGGCAATAAATGCTGGCCTTGTCAGCGATGCCCAGATGCTATGAACGAATAAAAAAAAAAAAATTTGAAACGTTAATGGTATGTTAGCCTTTATCGCAAGAGGATTTGAGTACAGGAGTAGTGAAGTCTTGCTTCAATTGTATAGAACCTTGGTTAGACCGCACCTGGAGTACTGTGTGCAGTTTTGGTCCCCTTACCTTCGTGGGAATGCAATGAAGGTTCTTCAGACTTGTTCCTGGGACGGTGGGACTGTCCTATGAACAGAGATTGGGGAATCTGGGCCTGTATTCTCTAGAGTTAAAGAATGAGAGGCGATCTCATTGAAACCCTGCAAAATACTTAAAGGGATAGACAGGGTAAATGCAGATAAGATATTTCCACTGGTTGGGAAGTCTAGAACCAAGGCACGCAATTTCAAAATAAGGGAGAAGCCACTTAGGACCGAGATGAAGAGAAATTTCTTTACTCAGAGGGTTGTGAATCTTTGGAATTCTCTACCCCAGAGGGCTGTGGAAGCTCAGTCATTGAGTATGTTTAAAGCCGAGATTGACAGATTTCTAAATACCAAATGACATAAAGGGACATGGGGATAGTGTGGGAAAAAGGCATTGAAGTGGATGATCTGCCATGATAGTATTGAATGGCGGAGCAGGCTCGATGGGCTGAATAGCCTACTCCTGCTCCTATGTTCCTATGTATAGCCTCCTCAGTTAGAAGCGTGGAGCAGTACAGCACAGAAGGAGGCCATTTGACCCATTGAGTTTGTGCTGGCTCTTTTGAAGAGCAATCCAGTTAATTCCACTCCCCTATTCTTTTCCCATATCCCTGCAGTTTTTTTCTCCTTCAAGTATTTATCCAGTTCCCTTTTGGAGACTGCTGTTGAATTTGTATCCACTATCCTATCAGGCACTGCATTGCAAATCCTAACCACACAAATAAAAAAAAAAAGTTTTTCCTCATGTCGCCTCTGGTTCTTCTGCCAATCATCTTAAATCTGTGCCCTCTGGTGATTGTCCCTTCAGCCATTGGAAACAGTTTATCCTTGCTTTATCTAAAAACGTCATGATTTTGAATACCTGTATTAAATCTCCTCTTAGCCTTCTCTGCTCTTAGGATAACAAACGCAGCTTCTTCAATCTATTCACGTAACTGTAATCCCTCATCCCTGAAACAATTTAGATCATGCTGTTCATGACCTCAGAAAGTCTAAAGTGCTTTAGAGCCAATTAAGTACTTCTGAAGTATAGTTACCATTGTAATGTAGGAAATGTGACAGTTCTTATTATTCTAGTAATTTCTTTTGCTGCATCTTCAATGTTTCTATGTCCTTTATATAATATGGAGAACAGAACTGTTCACAGTATTCCAAGTGTGGTCTAATCAAGGTTTTATGTTGGCATCCTTCCATCTACGAAAGATGATGGACACGCAGAAAACAATCCGTCTGGTTGGGGTGTCTTCTCTTGGCGCACCTTTGCTGATGGCTTTGAAGGTCAATTCTTGAGAGGTGAAGTGTCACATGTGCTGCCAAGTGACGCTGTGTTGTTGTTTTCGGTGTTGGAGCCTGTTGCCAAGCTGCTGTTGCAACTGGTCATTGTGCACACCAGTCCACAGGATGTGTCACCATTTCCCTTTTTTGCCAGCAGGTGACTCCCAGGTGCGATAGTTGGCATTTAGGGTCTTCATGTAACTCTTGCAAGCATCCTTAAAGCGGAGCTTTGGGCGCCCCACTGGTTGTCTAACCCCGGCAACCTCACCATACAGAAGGTCCTTGGTATGCGACTGTCTTCCATCCTGTGGATGTCTCCGATCCATCAAAGCCACCTCTGTTTGATTAGTGCCAAAACACTTGGGAGCTCTGTCTTTGAGAGGACTGCCACATTTGTGATTTTGTCCTGCCAGGATATATGCATAATGTGCCGCAGACAGTGAAGATGGAAATTATTGAGCTTCTTTTCCTGGTATCTGTAAGTCCTCCATGTTTCACAGCCATACAGCAAGGTTCTGAGAACACAGGTCTTATAAACCATTAGCTTGGTCTTAAGGGTCAGCTTGGTGTTATCCGATGCAATTTTCGCAAGTCGGCCAAAGGTGGTAGCTGCTTTCCCTATGCGTGTATCGAGCTCTGCATCAAGGGACAAATTGTCACCGTGGACCCAAGGTAGTAGAATTTGCTAACCACTTCCAGTGGGGTGTTATTTAGTGTGATCGGGCCAGAGATGCAACGCCTTGCCCCATGACCATGGTTTTCCTGATGCTTATAGTCAAGGATAACAAGTTTCAGGCATGGGAGAGATAGTCCATGAGTCTTTGTAGCTGAGTTTCCGTATGAGCAACTAGCGCAGCATCATCAGCGTAGAGGAGTTCTCTGATCAGGACGTGATGTGTTTTTGTCTTCACTTTCAGCCTTGATAGGTTGTAGAGCTTGCCGTCTGACCTAATGTGCAAGTAGACGCCTTCCAAATCCGCAGGGAAGGCAAAGGTCAGGAGCATGGAGAAGAATGCCAAACGCAGTGGGTGCCAGGACACAACCCAGTTTCACTCCATTCTTCACTCCAAAACTGTTGTAAGTGGGGCCATCAAACTGTACAGTGCAGTGCATGTTGTCATGGAAGGAGCGGATGAGACTGAGGAGCTTCAGTGGACAGCTAATTTTTCCCAAAATCTTGTAGAGCCCTGCTCTGCTGACGGTGTCAAATGCCTTCGTGAGAAGTAAAGTAGAGAGGTATACTCTGTTCCCTAGACTTCCCTTGTAGCTGGCATATGGAGAAGATCATATCCACAGTAGATCTGCTGGCACCACAACTGCACTATGCTTCTGGTTACACTCGGTCTGCAAGTAAATGGAGTCTTTTAAGTATGACCTTAACAAAGGCCTTCCCTGTGACGCTAAGGAGTGAGATGCCCCTGTAGTTGTTGCAGTCTCCTCTGTCGCCTTTGTTTTTATATAGTGTGATGACTTTGGCATCACACATCTCCTGTGGAACAGAGCCTACTTTCCAGCAGAGAAGGAGAAGTTCATAAAGGTGTGGCAATAGATGGGACTTTCCATGTTTGAGCAGTTCGGCTGGGATTCTGTCCTTGTGGGTGCCCTTCTGTTCGCTAGGCGGTCTATGGCCTTGAGCATCAGTGATGGGGGTTCTTCATCTAACTCGTCCATGACAGGAAGTTTTGGGAGAGCATCAAGCACAGACTGGGAAATGTCCAACTCTCAGGAGTACAGCTCACAGTAGTATAAAAGCAAAATACTGCAGATGCTGGAAATCTGAAATACAAACAAGAAATGCTGGAACCACTCAGCAGGTCTGGCAGCATCTGTGGAAAGAGAAACAGAGTTAACGTTTCGGGTCAGTGACCCTTCTTCGGAAGAAACATTAACTCTGCTTCTCTTTCCACAGATGCTGCCAGACCTGCTGAGTGGTTGCAGCATTTCTTGTTTTTATTTCAGCTCACAGTAGTGTTCAGCCCAGCAGGACATCTGTTTACTTCACCATCTGCTGACTTCAGGGGAGCAACTTTGGTGATGGCAGGGCCCTCTTGATCCCTTCGTACATAGCTCATCGATTTCATCTGTCACTTGCAGTTTGGATTTCTTGACATAATTTGATCCAGTGTTTGTTTGCACAGTATCTCCCTGTCCTTTGCATGGCTGTCTTGGCTACTTTCAGGTCGTGCAGTGTCTTAACTGTTGGGTTTATGCTGTGCATCATGTAGGCTTTGTTCTTTGCATCAATGACAGATATTAAGGTTCTGTACAAGTTTAACATAACTTCCCTGCTCTTCAATTCTATTCTTCTCGAAATTAACTTTGCTTTTTTGTGGTCTTATGTTGTTACTTTGTGATTTGTGTATCTGTTCCTCTACTCCAGTTAGGTGCTTACTTTCCAAGGATTATGTGGCCTCCTTGATCTCCCTGTTAAAATGTACTGCCTTGCACTTAACTAGATTGCTGCTTTGTTGCTTTATTTTAAGCATCTTTTATTTAATTGGACCACATAAATTCATGCTTTAATAGTGTCCTTCAAAAGGGGCATTTGTGGTGCTGACTTGTGTCAGGTGACAATGTGGGCAACTCAGTGACACCCCTATTGGTCAAATTAAAATAGGCCAAAGTAGGTTGGAGGGCACAAGGGTGATAGAGCAAAGAACAGTACAGCATAGAAACAGGCCATTCGGCCCTCCAAGCCTGTGCCGATCTTGATGCCTGCCTAAACTAAAACCTTCTGCACTTTTGGGGACCATACCCCTCTATTCCCATCCTATTCATGTATTTGTCAAGATGCCTCTTAAACGTCGCTATCGTACCTGCTTCCACCACCTCCCCCGGCAGCAAGTTCCAGGCACTCACCACCCTCTGTGTAAAGAACTTGCCTCGCACATCCCCTCTAAACTTTGCCCCTCGCACCTTAAACCTATGTCCCCTAGTAACTGACTCTTCCACCCTGGGAAAAAGCTTCTGACTATCCACCCTGTCCATGCCACTCATAACTTTGTAAACCTCTATCATGTCGCCCCTCCACCTCCGTCGTTCCAGTGAAAACAATCCGAGTTTATCCAATCTCTCCTCATAGCTAATGCCCTCCAGACCAGGCAACATCCTGGTAAACATTTTGGAAGACCTAATACGGGTGGGAAGTATACAGTAAATGGCAGAACCCTTAGGAGTATTGACAGGCAGAGAGGGCGGCACAGTGGCGCAGTGGTTAGCACCGCAGCCTCACAGCTCCAGGGACCCGGGTTCGATTCCGGGTACTGCCTGTGTGGAGTTTGCAAGTTCTCCCTGTGTCTGCGTGGGTTTTCTCCGGGTGCTCCGGTTTCCTCCCACAAGCCAAAAGACTTGCAGGTTGATAGGTAAATTGGCCATTATAAATTGTCACCAGTATAGGTAGGTGGTAGGGAAATATAGGGACAGGTGGGGATGTTTGTTGGGAATATGGGATTAGTGTAGGATTAGTATAAATGGGTGGTTGATGTTCGGCACAGACTCGGTGGGCCGAAGGGCCTGTTTCAGTGCTGTATCTCTAATCTAATCTAATCTGGGCGTACAGGTCCACAGGTCACTGAAAGTGGCAACGCAGGTGGATAAGCTAGTCAAGAAGGCATACGGCATGCTTGCCTTCATCGGTCGGGGCATAGAGTATAAAAATTGGCAAGTCATGCTGCAGCTGTACAGAACTTTATATTGCGTGCAATTCTGGTCGCCACACTACCAGAAGGACGTGGAGGCTTTGGAGAGGGTGGAAGGCGGTGGAAGCAGAGTCTTTGAATATTTTTAAGGCAGAGGGAGATAGATTCTTGATAAGCAAGGGGGTGGAAGGTTATTGGAGGTAGGTGGTAATGTGGAGAAATCAGTTCAGTCATGAAATTATTCATTGGCGGAGCAGGCGCGAGGGTCCGAGTGACCTACTTCTGCTCCTAATTCATATGTTCGTAAGAGCCAATGAACCAGCCAGGTTCTCTGGGAAGAAAGTGAGCAGTAGTTCATTTGTTAAGTACAAAATTTACTAAAATGTTTATGAATGAAGCTAGAAGTTAAATGTATTAAAGTCTCTGTTCCTGAATCTCATCAAAACTCAATAGAGGGCCCTGCGAAGCCTGTTGGACTATGTAATAAGTGTAAACTGTCCCAGCTGGGTTACTTGTATCTGGACAGTAATTCCATAACAAAGCAGTGCTCGTGAAGACACCTTTATTGCTGCAGGTTTTATGGGCTTATGAATGCTGTGGGTCTCCAACCCACTGCAGGGTTGATTCTTGGACTATCCATCAGCCTCGTTTACAAATGCCTCCTTCCATCCAACCTGGATCTAATTTGCAACAGAAGTAACTTGCACTTATTTGAGTAGATTAAAAAAATATAGTCCTTTTCACTACCTCAGGGCAGTCAATTAACTACTTCTGAAGTGTAATCACACACAGTATTTACAGCACAGAAAGATGACATTCAGTCCAGCTGGTGTTTATGCTCCACATGAGCCTCCTTCCACCCTTCTTCATCTCATCCTATTAACATATCCTTCTATTCCTTTCTCTTTATCCAGCTCCCCTTGAATGCTTCTTAGCTATTTGTTCACTTCTCCCTGTGGTAGTGAGTTTGAGTGGCGAGAGGTTTCTCCTGAATTCCCTGTTGAATTTATTAGTGACTATCTTTATTTAAGACCCCTAGTTCTGGTCTCCCCTGCCCCCGCTTTCCCTACCCGCCCCCCCCCCCCCCCCCCGGGCATGTAAGAAACATGACAGTCAATTTCTGCACAGTAAGCTCTCAAACACCAATGAGATCAATGACTAGATAATCTATTTTGATGATGCTGGCCAATGAATAAGTATTGTTTGGGAGACAGGGGAGAGCCTCCCTGCTTCTCTTTAAATAGTGCTGGGACCTATTATGTCCACCTGAGAGAGCAGATGGGTCTCAGTTTAACGTCTTGTCCAAAAGAGAATACCTCTGACAGTGCGGTGCTCCCTCACTTCCCTGCACTGGAATGTCAGCATTGATTATTTGCTCAAGTCTCTGGAGGGGGACTTGAACCCTTGACCACCTGACTCAGAGGTGAGTGTACTGCTCACTGAGTCACGGCCTCTGCATCCTATGCCATAATGGAAATGGAGCAATAACTGCAAATTATCTTCCAGATCTGAGCAGCTAGGAGACGAGGGAGACATGGGACACAGAAGAAATGGATCATCAGACACCTTCCCCAAGGAAATGGTGTCTCAGGAGGATTTCAGGTAAAGGAGGCTGTCGTTCTATCTCAGCATATGACTTTTATGCTACAAAGATCTGCACAACTAGGACTGCGTGATAGAATTTGTAAAAATCCCGTGCTTGTAAATGTTTTTGAATATAAGATAAAGTACCAAGCCAAAATAGAACAACACAACATCATATAAAGTTTATTTCAGAGTTAATACTGACTAGGATTGACTGTTCATGACTGGATCAAATTACACATTGAACTTAGCCATGTCTGACAGCTTAACTGGCAGAGTGTGGTTTAGTATTATCCTCTCACTCTATAGCAGTGACAATGCTATTCTACTTTAATTGTACCAGATGTTGTCAACAAACGCATTGTTTTATTTTTGAACTCACCATTGTGGTAGCTCATCGCCACCCTTAAGCATCTTCAAACCAAACTACTGAGCGATCCACATCAGTAGTGTTTCACTTTGGAAGTATGGAGTGCACACACTCTCCCTGGAGGGATGAACCCAGTTTACTTAATCCCACAAAACCTATATGCAGATTGGCAAGAGCCAAAGCTTTAAGGGCACACGAGTGCACGTAAAGGTACTGTCAGAGTTTAACCAGCTAAAACCAAACAACTCACACAGTGCGCTGGTTAACTTCCCAAAGCCTACAAATGCTGGATTTAAAGGATGAAAGTTACTAATCACTCAGCATGGCTTGGTAAAGGAATCAGAGTTGGTGATTTAAATTAACCTGACTACGGTGCGGTAGGGAAGTTAGAATTCAAACAATTCCAGGTGTCTGAAGACATGCAGTGAGCCATTCAAAGTCACCATGTGGACCAGGAGACCAAGTTCCTTTTTGATGTGTTCAGAAATAAAGATGCTCTTAAAAAAAAAAAAAACCCTTTTCTAATTAGGTCTGAATTGTCAATTGCTGATATGGGCAGTGTGTCAGTGTCAGCTGGGGTGTCTGGTCAGCTGAGCGTGCGGGACAACGTGTTAGGATGGATGAAGGTGCTGGGTGGGATGTCGGAGTGACCAAACCAGGTTTTATGACATTCCAACCACTTTTTTCTATTTCCAATTTTTTTAGAAACTGAATTCCCAATTCTCCAACTGCCACAGTGTGATTTGAATTTGAGTTCCCTTGGATTACTAGTCCAGCAACTTAGCCATTGCACCACTGTGCCCACTTCGGTTTCCAATTCCATTACCCTGCCATGTTTTATCTGATTCAGAGTGGTTGGGCCTCTTATTGTTCTTGCTCTAAGTATTTATGGAACAGCTTCCTGGATGGACTTGCTCCAGTCAGTGCTTCCTGATAGCCTGATAGAGAATGGCAACTCACCATGAGCCATTTGGTAACATTTTCCTTTGACTGGATAACAATGAGCCATCAGGTGATCAGATTGTTATCTTCTAAGGTTTTTATGTTCAGGTGACTTACTGCCTTCTGGAAATGTGACCCTCTTCCTTCTCTGAATGTTGGAAAGGTAAATGTACTTACCCCATGCTGATCAGAAGTGAATAGCTGGATGAGTGTGCGAGCACATACTTGTGGCTGAGGGGGAGGTCAGGTCTCGTGAAGGTGTTTAGTTGTGTGAAACCCTTTGTTCTGCCTTTCTGAGCAACTAAATCCTTCTGTTTTCCATAGTCTCTCTTTATTGGCCTCTAACCTGCCTGTCGTGGCTGAGCCAGAGCTTCAAGCATTCATCACTAAACGCCTCAGTAAAGGAGCTTTTTTAGGTGGAATGGGCGCTATAGCAGCCGTGGATTTGAGGTAAGAAAGAATATCTAAAGAACTTGAATTTATATAGCGCCTTTCGTGACCTCAGGGTGGCCCAAAGCACTTCACAGCCAATTAGGTACTTTTTATAATGCAGTCACTGTTGTAAATTAAGGAAACGCGGCAGCCAATTTGCACACAGCAAGCTCCCACAAACAGCAATGTGTTATATGTTCTGATCTGTATTAGCGATGCTGTTTGAAGGATAAATATTGTCCAAGGGACTGGGAGAACCCCCGTGCTCTTCAAATAATACCATGCGATGTTTTATGGCCACCCAGGTTAATGTCTCATCCAAAAGAGAGCACCTGCAACAGTGCAGCACTCCGTCAGTAGTACTGGATTCTGGACTGAAGTGTTCTGATGAAAGGTCACGGACCTAAAACGTTAACTCTGCTTCTCTCTCCACAGATGCTGCCTGACCTTCTGAATATTTCCAGCATTTTCTGTTTTTATTTCAGATTTCCAGCATCTGCAGTATTTTTCTTTTATTTTACTGAAGTGTTAGCCTGGATTGTGGTCAAATGAGTGGGACTTGTACCCACCTTCTCAGAGTCAAGAATGTTCCTCCAATTCTGTCCTCTCGAGCATCCCCAATTTTAATTGCTTCATCATTGGTGGCTATACTTTCAGCTGCCAAGACCCCAAACTCTGGAATTCCTGCCCTAAATGTCGTCTCCTTTCTACCTCATTTTCCTCCTTTTTAAAATGTTCCTTAAAACCTGTCTCTTTGGCCAAGCTTTTGGTCACCTGCCCTACTATCTACTTATGTGGCTTGGTATAAAAGTTTGTTTGATAAACGCGCCTGTCAAGTCCCTTGGGATGTTTTACTACATGAAAGGCGTTATATAAATACAAATTGTTGTTTAAAATGTGACATATTGCTCCCCTAGTGGCTGTGTGGGTAAGTGCACTGTGATGTGCCGCAGAGCCATGCAGTCTAAAGGCCTGCTATCCCACCCGAATCCGACGACATGTGTCGGGGTCAGGTCGCACTTCCGGGTCTGGCACTCGGACTCGGGTCAGGCCGGGCCGGGTCGGATCAGACACACACTATCACCACCTCAGGTAACTGACTTTAATGTTAATTTACTTTTTTGGACTTTAAAGGTGGTTCTGCTACAGTTATTTTAAGCTTGTGCAGGTAAGGAACAAAGTGAAAAACGGAAGGTAGGTTAACTGATGGTCAGATTGGGTCGGGCGCGGGAAAAAACAGAAGGACTCTGGCCTGGTTGGATGGGGTTCTGTTGGGCTCGGGTCGAGTCTCATTTGCAGACCCAAGCAGGCCTTTAATGCAGTCTATATGTGTCAGACTCTACTGGCCCTGAGTTTGCAGACAGCAGTCGGGAAATTATATTGGGCCTCAATGCTCCAAGGTTAGGGAGTGGCATAAAAATCATCCAGGATTTCTGTTCCTGGTTGTTTTTGTTATTCCAGTGACTCCAGCTGCAAAGTAGGAATGCATGAACATTGAATGTGACCGGGATCGTGCAGTGCTGTGATGCCCCCATAGCCGAATAGCCCCACAGCATTGTGACTGGACTTGCACATGCAGAATAGACTGCTGAGGTACTAGAGGGCTTCCAGTGCCCCGGTATTTGTGCCCTAACCCAGTGTTGTCCAATAGATATTCTGTTCTCCTTAGAGCAGAGAAGGGTTAAGAGGAGATTTGGTAGAGATGCTCATAATCTTGAAGGATTTTGATAGTGTAAATCAAAAGAAACTGTTTCCATTGGCAGAAGTATCGGTAACCAGAGGACACTGATTCAAGGTAATTCACAAAAGAATGAGGCGACATGAGGACATTTTTCATTTCGCAACGAGTTATGATGATCTGGAATGCACTACCTGAAAGGGTAGTGGAAGCAAATTCAAAAATATCTTTCAAAGGGAATTGCACAGATACTTGAAGGGAAAAAATTTACAGGACTACGGAGACACAGCCAGGCAGTGGGACTAATTGGATAGCTCTTTCAAAGGGCCAGTACAGCCTCGATGGGCCAAATGGTCCCCTCATTTAGTAGGAAGTGTCTTCTACACACTCGCATAGTACAGCTAAGTGTACTTCATGTGTGATATTTATTTAAATATCTACCACCATTCAGTAATCAAGGAACTAAAGCATTCACAACAATCAAAAAACACTCGCACATTACTTTTTCTGTGTTACCATTTTATCAACAAACACACGAAAAGTTAAAAATTCACATGCTCAGACAGTACAACTATGAATATTAAGAGCACAGACTGACGATCATATCTGTTTTTGCTTACTAATTGGCAATACATTTACCACATCTGGATTCCTGTTGGTCATGTAGCCAGTAAATAACATATTGGACAACATAGCTCTGGTACGATCCAGGGGAGGACAAAACCTACAAAAAAAATACATGAAATCGTGGAGCAAATCTAGAGCATCAGATATTCATTCATGTTGCTTTCTTTAAGAACTTTTACAAATGTAAAAACGTCCACAGAAAGCCGAGTGCTGCACTTGCTGGATGGAGGGATAGTAATTCTGGAGAGTAATGAGCATTGAGGTGGTCCCTTATGCATGTATCACATTAGTGATGTAAAGTTAAAGATTGTGCTAAGTGAAGTGTGTTTGTTTATTTCCAGCATACCCGAGCAGTCTGTTGCTTGTTACTATTGCCTCCTTCACCAGGACCGGCCTCCAGGGGCAGAAAGTGACAAACTGGAGTCAAAATCCGTGGTCACTGATTATGTTCTCTGCTTTCTGGGAAGTACGGAGAAGAGCCTTGAGCTATATCCTTCAAAGGAGCAGCTCCCTGACTGTTCCACAGGTTTATTCCAAAAGTGCCTGAGCTACGCAGGCCAGGAAGGTCTTAGATTTGTGCTGTTTTAGCTGAACTGAGGTAATCCTGCATGTCTGGAGATAGGGAAGGGAGGAAGGAGAGAGACAGACAGAGCACGCCTGCATCTATTCAATAGTCAACACTGAATAGTGAATAGCCAACACTGATTATCGAGCTTTTCACATGAATAAAACGGCAGAGGAGAAAGGAAAGCAGATAGAGACGCAAAAGTGTACTGCCTAGACTGTCCCAGGTGCAATCCTCAATCTAAGCTGTGTTATCTGCTAGTGTCGATGGCATTTTCCATCTAGGATTGACCTTGATGTCATTGGGTTAGGGAGTGGCAACAATCAGCCTTGGCTTCTGCTCCAGACCACTATTCAGTAATTCTTGCACCAGGCTGGGATTCGCTCTGCTGATCTCCATGTTCAATAACCTGTCTGTACTTGCTGGCTGGTCTTGCACATACTGGAAGGCATCCTGTGCTCATGAAACTATGCCCAGCTGAGACTTGGCACCTTTGTAACTTTGGGGAGGGAAAAAATACATAGTCTAAGTTATAAACCAATGAAAACTGCAGTTTATGTTTTTTTTTGTGATGCCATTGTATATTTGCTTAACCAGACCATACTTTCAGAATCGAGTTGGACAAATATGCCCAGGGATTACAGCTTTACTTGGATGCTGAGGTAGGGAATTTGCTGTTTACTACTTACATAGAAATTACAACAGACTGTTTGGCCCAACCTCATGCTGGTGCTGATTACCCCACATCACGATACTCCCTAATCCCATGTACCCTCTTCTGTTATTTTTCCTGTCCCTCATCCAACTATCCAACAACTTTGAAATGTTGACATGGTCTCTGCTACAATCACTAACTCCAATTGTGGAACCCACAGCATTACAAGCTTCGATGCATAAGCAAGATCACCTACTATCTGCCCTGAACTTTTCACATTTAATTTTGTCCCCTTATTCATTTGAAACTGTCTGTTTCTATCTATCCTATCCCATCTCTTCATAATTCTAAGCACCTCTGTCAAATAACTCCTTAATTTCTGTTCAATGTGAACAGTTCCAATTCTTGAAGTCTTTTTTTGGATTTATATGCCCTCATACCAGACAATTTTCCTTGTGAATCTGCACTGTTAATCTCTCTCTATTGCCTGAACATCCTGCCTATAATATACTGCACGCAGTACTCCAACTGTGGGCTTACTAGGGTTTTATATGGATTCACCATTACATCCACTCATTTTTAAAGTCCTATGGACCTGAACCCCCGAATTCCCACCCAGCCCCTGAAACAGCATGCACATGATCAGTCTCTAGCTATCCGTGGCTCCAGGAGTGACCAGCAGGGAGTGAGTGAGAGATTTTGGAGATTGTTTTGTGGGTGCGGGAGAGTTAACGTGGATTGGCTCTCTGTGCAGGACGCTGTTCCTGATGTGACTTGGGAGAGGGCGGTGATCCTGAATGTTGGCGCTACAATGCTATCTGCATTTTTATTTCAAATACTCCCTCCCTTTGTGATTGTTGATGTGCGTTAATGAAATTCACTGCCCTGGGTGGCACCAGCTCATACAGATCAAGGTGGTTTCAGATTCAATCCATGGGCTAGCTGATCTCAGTCGGTTTATGTTGGCCTCAGTGTCATTGGACTCAGGAGGGAAAAGCTTGACCACTTCTCCCATTTCTTCATTATGACCCCTACTGAAAATGCACATTTTGTGGATGTTGTTTGAGGACAGAATTGGTTTCAGTTGAGACGATGCACCGTAGTTGAATAGTCCACTGGAACTCACTGTATAGGCTTGGCATGAGGACTGAAAACGTGGGTGAAGTAGCCAAGGATCACTCGTCCTATCGTACATGTGACTTGTGTTCAAATGTGAACTTTTATAGTGCTGGCAGGATATACATCAGTGTGACTATCACAGCTGAGCCTGGTTCTGTGTTCGAGCAACTTCCAGATACATGCTTGCCAAATTATAATCCTTCTTTTCAAATTCCTCCCATGGCCTTGTCCCTCCCTATCTCTGTATCCTTTCCAGCCCTATAATCTTCTGAGATTTCTGTGCTCCTCCAGTTCTAGCCCCTTGAACATCCCCGATTTTAATTGCACCACTGTTGATGGTTGTGCCTTAAGCTGCCTGGGCCCTAAGCTCTGGAATTCCCTCTCTAAAGCTCTCTGCCTCACCACCTCTCCTCCTTTAGGACACTCCTTAAATCCTCTTTGACCAAGCTTTACATCACCTGTCCTAATAATCTCCTTAAGTGGCTTAGTGTCAAATTTTGTCTGGTTTCACTCCTTTGAAGTACCTTGTAATGTTTTTACTACGTTAAAGATGCTATATAAATGCAAGCTGTTGGTGTCTCAGCACAGACTGGGGACTGAAGCCAGGATCTTTTGTGGTCTTCATGGCTTGCTGCTCACTAGATTAAACTTTAACTTTGTGTGTGTGTGTTCCACAGGCTGGTGCTGTCGAGCTGCATATCCAGCCATACCTGAGCAGCTGGTATGATGACTCTGTGCTCTACATACAAAGGGTGGTGCAGCTGTTCCAGGACAGGCTTCCTGTTCTGTTACGGGCCGTGAGTATTTATGTAGAACTGACCTGCTATTATCTGAAATATGTACTTACAGTAAACGTAATGAGAAATGATCTTTTTATTTATTCCTTTCCTTTTCTGGCAATTTTCTGCCCTCCTCTCCTGAAAGTTCTGACTCGTGCGGTTCTAAAGACTCTGCCGTCCCCCCTAGGACTTTGCTAAAGTGGCCTTTGTGAACCTTCAGAGTGAATGTTAGCAGGACGTTTGACTGTGGAAGGCATCATGTCTGATGCTGATCCTGTCCTTGTCAGAAGCCTGCAGATGTATCCCTAGAGGTCGCTGGATTTTGACAAGAAACCTGGCCATTTCCCTTTGGGTGCAGAGATCAGTCGTGCCTTAACCACTGCCCTAGCTGAGATCAGCTAATGAGCACTGGCCAGGGATTTGATATGGGACTTCCAGGTCTACATAACCATTGCCTTGGCCGTGTCCTTGCCCAGCTGCCACACATACAGCTCCCACCGGGTAGCCATCAGCATGAACGTGGCTGATTTTCTCTTTCCTTCCTACATCGTTTCGACTGCATTTCAAAAATACTTCATTGACTGTAAAGCACCTTGAGAGGTCCGGTGGTCGTGAAAGGCGCTATATAAATGCAAGTCTCTTTTCCCTTTCAATCCATGAGAAAGGAGCACTAAGGGCAGCTGCAATGGTCCTAAACCCACCCCAGCTGGCATCTACTCACCTAGCACAGTTAGAAATCAAACCTGTGAAACATCCCTGTTTCTTTTTCATCCTATTCAAAGTTACCAGTTTATAAGGAGCGAGTGCAAAGTTGAATTGATCATTGAGGCCATTTCGCGCTATGGACTTGCATATGTTTTAGATTCTGAATGCTTTAGTAATTATGCGGATCTCTAACAACCAGCATTTGTATTTTTTAGGCCTTGAGTCACACTCCAGTTGAAGTTAAAGGTACAGACAACAAAATAAAACAGGATGTTGAAAGGTCAGAAATGCTGTGATGTATCAATAAGATCTTGTACCTGGTAACTAGTTTTGCTGCGCCTGGTAACTAGTATGTTGCTTAACAAGATGTCAACCAATTTTATCGGTCTGCTGGGTTCTTATCCTCTTCTCTCTGGCCAATAGCACTGCCACCTCAGCTGAGATTAACTCAACATGAACCAGAGTTCAATCTTGGGTCTTCTAGTCTATATGGATCAGTGCTGTACCAACAACTTGCCTTTAACATAGTGAAACATCCCAAGGTGCTTCACAGGAGCATCGGACAAGAACTGACACTGAGCCAAAGAAGGAATTATTAGGAAGAGCTTGGTCAAAGCGGTAGGTTTTAAGGGGTATCTTAAAGGAGGAGAGAGAGGCAGAGAAGTTTAAGGAGGGATTACCAGAGATTAGTGCCTGGGACGCTTAAAGCGTGGCCACCTTTGGGTGAAAGGAATGGGGAATGTACAATTTTCAATCCCCAATAATCTGGAAAAGTAATAACAAGGGTTCAGGTGAGTTGCAGAAAGCTGAGGCCTAGTGATGTGAATCCTTAGTGCTCTAATGTTCAAACCTCTTTGTAACTGTTGAGACTAAATCAACATTTAAAACAGATTGTAAATCTTGCTTTTTTGTGCCAGGTTTCTCAGTGCTGCCAGCCTTCAGGGCCTGATACAAGAGGACACTCTAGCTTCGCTGTGTAAGGTGATGACCAAAGAACAACAGAAAGTGATTGTTATAGACTGCAGTGAATCTACTCCTGCCTTTCAAAATGCTGGTAGGAACTTTAGGTCCCCACTAACTACACAAAGAAAATTCCCCTTGTATGTGTATTCCTGAGTTTGCCTACATCTGCTGTGCAGTGACCCCATTGGCCAGCAAGGTAACTGCAGCTGAAATGGCAGCCTGTATGCAGCTGAAGCTCTGGGATGAACCAGCAGGTGGTGCTTGGATATGCAGTTAACTGTTGTGCAAAGCTTTACATAAGAGCACAGGAGCAGGAGTAGATCATACGGCCCTTCGAGCCTGCTGTGCCATTCAATAAGATCATGGCTGATCATCGACCTCAACTCCACTTACCTGCCATATCCCTTAATTCCCTTAAGTACCCAAAAATCCATCGATTTCAGTCTTGAATATACTCAATGGCTGAGCATCCACAGCCTTCTGGAATAGAGAATCCCAAAGATTCGCAACCCTCTGAGTGAAGAAATTTATCATCTCAATCCTAAATGGCCGACCCCTTATCCTGGGACTGTGACCCCCTAACTTCTAGACTCTCCAGCCGGGGGAAATAGCCTCTCAGCATCTACCCTGCCAAACCCTCTCAGAATGTTATACATTACAGCGTTCTGTCTGTGTTGTAAACTTCTATTGTTCTAATTAGCAGTGGCCAGTTTCAAATGTTCGTCCTTCCACAAACTACTGAGTGTTATGTTAAAGACAGTAAAAGAATTAAGAATCAACAAATAACAAGTGGTTTCTCTGGTGGCCAAGGGGTGAAACCTGCACACTTGTCCCTCTATGAGAAGATATGCCAACGTTCCTGACTTGTCTGGAGTGTCAACACCAGCACAGACTAGTTGAGCCAAATGGCCTTTTTACGTGCTCTATGTAATTCTACCATGACATATCGTTCAATGCTGAGGGATGGAATACCTTCTGATTTCAGCTGATGTTGGCATCAAGCAGTCCTAGATCAAGTGTAGGATAAGGTTTTTCTTCTTTTTTTTTTCTTTTGGGCCTCCTTATCTCGAGAGACAATGGATACGCGCCTGGAGGTGGTCAGTGGTTTGTGAAGCAGCGCCTGGAGTGGCTATAAAGGCCAATTCTGGAGTGACAGGCTCTTCCACAGGTGCTGCAGAGAAATTTGTTTGTTGGGGCTGTTGCACAGTTGGCTCTCCCCTTGCGCCTCTGTCTTTTTTCCTGCCAACTACTAAGTCTCTTCGACTCGCCACAATTTAGCCCTGTCTTTATGGCTGCCCGCCAGCTCTGGCGAATGCTGGCAACTGACTCCCACGACTTGTGATCAATGTCACACGATTTCATGTCGCGTTTGCAGACGTCTTTATAACGGAGACATGGACGGCCGGTGGGTCTGATACCAGTGGCGAGCTCGCTGTACAATGTGTCTTTGGGGATCCTGCCATCTTCCATGCGGCTCACATGGCCAAGCCATCTCAAGCGCCGCTGACTCAGTAGTGTGTATAAGCTGGGGGTGTTGGCCGCTTCAAGGACTTCTGTGTTGGAGATATAGTCCTGCCACCTGATGCCAAGTATTCTCCGAAGGCAGCGAAGATGGAATGAATTGAGACGTCGCTCTTGGCTGGCATACGTTGTCCAGGCCTCGCTGCCGTAGAGCAAGGTACTGAGGACACAGGCCTGATACACTCGGACTTTTGTGTTCCGTGTCAGTGCGCCATTTTCCCACACTCTCTTGGCCAGTCTGGACATAGCAGTGGAAGCCTTACCCATGCGCTTGTTGATTTCTGCATCTAGAGACAGGTTACTGGTGATAGTTGAGCCTAGGTAGGTGAACTCTTGAACCACTTCCAGAGCGTGGTCGCCAATATTGATGGATGGAGCATTTCTGACATCCTGCCCCATGATGTTCGTTTTCTTGAGGCTGATGGTTAGGCCAAATTCATTGCAGGCAGACGCAAACCTGTCGATGATACTCTGCAGGCATTCTTCAGTGTGAGATGTTAAAGCAGCATCGTCAGCAAAGAGGAGTTCTCTGATGAGGACTTTCCGTACTTTGGACTTCGCTCTTAGACGGGCAAGGTTGAACAACCTGCCCCCTGATCTTGTGTGGAGGAAAATTCCTTCTTCAGAGGATTTGAACGCATGTGAAAGCAGCAGGGAGAAGAAAATCCCAAAAAGTGTGGGTGCGAGAACACAGCCCTGTTTCACACCACTCAGGATAGGAAAGGTAGATGTAGAATAAACCTCTCTTTGCTCTTCCCCAAATAATGGTGTTCAGCTCTCCCCAGCTCCAAAGGACACCCCTCCTATATGATGTTTTCAGTTTTCCTCACCTGCCATCCCACAGCGCCTCTGAGTGAGATTGACAGTAGGTGCTGGATTGGAGATAGTTTTGGGGGCACAGATGAGGATCTGGGTTGGCAGTGCCCAAATCCTCCCATGGCCCTCCAGCACCACAGCAAAGGGGCCATTCTTTGTAAGCCGACACCGAGTGTCAGCAGGTATCACAGCCACACCTGATCCTGTCCACACACATACACCCTTCCAACAAGGGTTGTGGGATACACTCAAGAACGGGGACGTTAGTGGAATCTTTCCCTTCCTAATCCAGGGGCACTGATACCATGTAACTCGCATCAGAGCTTGGATCCGTGTGGGAACTCCTCTTTTTAAAAATTTCTTGTTGGGATGTGAGCCTCGCTGGCAAGGCCAGCATTTATTGTCCATCTCTAATTGCGCTTGAGAAGGTGGTAGTGAGCTCCCTTCCTGAACGGCTGCAGTCCATGTAGTAGTGTAGGTACACCCACAGTTGATGTGGCTCAGCTCTGAGCTAGCAGAAAATACAATTGGAGATGAGGAACCTGCCGCTTTATATCCATTGACAAAGTGTTGGGCGACTACCTCAGTTTTTAGAAATGTTGTTCTTCCGTTACTCAGCGTGTATGAGTCCTGGCCACGCTCACAAAGCACCTGTTTTGTTTCTCTTGCAGTGAGCAACAAGTTCTGTGAAGACTGGATTCCTTCCTTTTTAAACAGTCTGGAAGGTGGAAATCCTTTCCTCATAAGGCAAATCTTGGAGAATTTTAAATTAAAGGTAAGGATGCTGCCCGTGTCCTTCAGACCTGTGAGGGAGGAGGGCCGGAAGAGATGGTTTTAAATAGTAATTCAAGTTGCTTTTACCTAACCCAAGCTAAGTGGCAAAGTGAGTTTTGAGGGGGACACAAAAAGTCTGCCAAGAGATACAGACAGGTTATGCGAGTGGGCAAGAAGGCAGCAGATGGAGTATAATGTGGAGAAATGTGAGGTTATTCACTTTGGTAGAAAGAATAGAAAAGTAGAATATTTTTTAAGTAACGCAGTGCAGTAGAAGACACTGAGAGTGTCCCTGTCACTCTGTGATACTGCACAGTAGAGGGCACAGAGAGTGTCCTTGTCGCTGCGCCACAAGAGCCTTGGGTTCCAGCATCTGACTGAGGTAGTAGGATTTACACCACTGATTATTTTCACCAGGGGAGTTTTCAGTTTTTCTCCTCTCCTGAAGGTGCTGGCTCTTATTTTGCAGAGTGACGGACCTTTTGTGTCCTCCTCACAGCTCAATTTTCCATTTAGCTTTGTATTGTCAGCAAACGTGAGTTCATTACACTTGGTCCCTTCATCCAAATCATTAATATGGATTGTAGATATCTGTAGCCAGCATCCCACAAATAATAGCCAACCAAACTGAAAATTGCCCATTTATTCCTACTGTTTTCTGTCCTTTTACTATCTTCTATCCATAATAATATATTATCTCCAACCCCAAGAGCCGTTATCTTGTGGAACAAAACTTATCGAATGCCTTTTGAAAATCCAAATATATTGCATCCACTGGTTCCCCTTATCTACCCTGCTAGTTACACCCTCAAACAACTCTAATAAATTTGTCAAACACGATTTCTTTTTCACAAAATCAATTTGACTCTGCCTCGTCGTATTTTGATTTTCTAAGTGTTCTGTTGCCATTTCCTTAATAATGAGCAATTTCCCAATGACTGATGTCAGGCTAACTGCCTGTAGTTCCCCATTTTCTCTCTCCTCCTTTCTCGAATAACAGTGTTACATTTGCTACCTTCCAATCCATTGAAGAATCTAGGGAATTTCAGAAGATTGTAACCAGGGCATTCATTAGCTCTGTAGCTACCTCTTTCAGAACCCTAGGATGTAAGCCATAAGATCCAGGGCATTTGTTGGCTTTAAGTCCCATTAATTTCTTAAATACTTGTTCTTTACTAATGTCAATTACTTTAAGTTCCTCACTCTCACTAGACCCTTAGTTCCCCACTATTGGCATGCTTTTTTGTGTCTTCTGCTGTGAAGACAGACACAAAATATTTGTTTAATGTCTCTGCCGATTCCTTTTTGCCATTATAATTTCTTCTGTCTCAGTCTTTAAGGAACCCATGTTTACTTTTGGTACTGTCTTCCTTTTTACATTCTTGTAGAAGCTCTAACAATTTTTTTTGAGTTCTTGCTAGTTTACTCTCGTTCTAGTTTATTGCCCTTTATCAATTTTTGATCACCCTTTGCTGGCATCTAAAACTCTTCCAATCTTCAGGCTTACTACCCTTCTTAGCAATACTATCAGCCTCTTTTAATTGAATACTTTCCTTAACTTCTTTAGTTAGCTATTGATTTCTTTTCCCGTGGAGTTTTATTTCTCAATGAAATGTAGATTTGTTGAGAATTATGAAATATTTCTATAATTGTTTGCCATTGCTCACCTACTGTCATGCTTTTTAATCTAATTTCCCAATCCAGCTTACTCAACTCACTCCTCATACCTATTTAATTGACTTTATTTAACTTCAATTCTCTAGTTTTGGGCTTTTGTACATCATTCTCAAACTTAATGTGAACTTCTATCATATTATGATCACTGTTTCCCAGAGGATTCCTTACTATGAATTGCTAATTAACCGTGTCTCATTACACAAAATAAGACCTAAAATAGCCTTTTCCCTGGTTAGTTCCATAATGCATTGGGCTAGGAAAATGTATTGTGCTAGGAAGCTGTCTTGAATGCATTCCATGAACTCATCTTCCAAACTGATTTTTGCTGATTTAATTTCTTCAGTCTATATAAAGATTAAACATGCCCACGATCATTGCATTGTTTTTGTTACAAGCTCCTCTTATTTCTTGGTTAATATTCTGTCCAACAGTACAGCTACTGTTGGGATGTCTATAAACTATTCCCACCAGATGTGCTGACCTTTGTTTTTCTTAACTCCACCCATACTGATTCTACTTCTACTGGATCATGTGCATTTGCCAGTAAGGATCACATGGATGGTAATGAATCGTAGAAACTCTCCTCTTCTCATCTTGGTTCATTGCGGCCAGCTGTGATTTCCCTAGCTGGCATTAGTCAACTTGGTACAGTCTAAAAACTTGAGCCTGGAGACTGCCTAGTTTGTAGGCCCCAGTATCCGACCAGATGCTGCCCTTTCCCATTGAGCCACGCGGAAGCATGCTAGTTACTTCTTGTGCACTTGTCCAAGTTTAGATTTTTTTTTAAACCTGGATTACTGGTCAATTTCAATCTAATCTAAACCTCTTGCCCTCATGGGGGGGTCTCTCTCAGGCCATCCAGGATATGAACAGCCTGAAGCGGTACATTCGACAGGCTGAGACGAACAACTACGCCCTGTTCAAGTGTTTTGTCTTTCTCAAGAACTGTGGCAATGGCGATGTCCTCCTACATAACGTCAAGGTGGAGCATGTTGAGATGCCCGAGGCTCAGAATGTAGTGAAGGTTCTCGAAGAATTCATGTCTGAAGAAGGTGTGATTACTCCCACTAACTAAAAAAAAGTACCTACGTCTGACGAGTGGTTTACTTTAGCAAAGACTTTGTTTTGTTGTGCTTATTGCTGTGGAAGTTAAAAGTTACAGGTCCCATATTTTTCCATCAGCATTGCACTTATTTGCATGAAAACCCTTGTCTGGTGCGGCTTATGTTATTGTAAAGTGCTCTGTAAGCAGCCTGTGTGATACAGGTCACCATCGACTGTATTATTACTGAGCCCAACAATCTAACTCACAGGCATTCTTCTGCAATGTTGTGGGCAGTTGTGGTACAGACCTAAACCGGCTCCCTCAGTGAGAGTTGGACTTTTGCCGTCGCAAAGACAGGGGCTGGGACTTTGTCTCTGGTAATTACAGTTGTCCCTTGAATCTCACTACAGATTGTGGAGCGGGCAGTTGGGCAGTAGAATATGATCATTTAGATTCAACGCTAGAGGTCTGGAGTAAATTGTGAGGGGACCCAGATTGACATTTGGAGATTCCCCTCTCAGGATTAAGGCTTTAAGCAGAGGTCCTGTGGGAGGTTATGCATGGTGATTGAAAGGGGCCTGTTTGGGGCACCAAGAAATAGTGCTGCTTACATAATCGGGGAGTGGGGGGTGTGGGAGTAAAGCCTACTTCTATCTAGACATTCCTGACCAGGGATAGAGGAGGTTGGGGGTGGGGGATGGGGGGGTGGATGGAAGAGGAGAGAGGTGAAAAGAAAGGCAATTAATTTTTAAATAAACAAGTTTCTGAGAAACTGATAATTGGAAAATATGGCATAAAGAATTCCAGGACCTGTTATAAACAGAGGCTTTAATTTCCTCAGCTAAGATTAATGCAGTTGTTAATCTGATGGGTTAGAATAGCACAGAAAGTACTGAGCCTCATTAACCAGTACACTACCAGAGGTACTTAAAACTCCACGTACATGGACTTGGGCATTCACATTCCAAAACACCATTATTTGAGTGGCTGCTATTAGTCAATTGTAAATAGTAGAGAAAACGAGTCCCCAATTTACTCTGGGACTCTGCTGTTGTTATGTCGGGGTATAACTAAAATGTATTTGCAATGGGGTTTTCATCTTTGCTTCGATTATAAATAAAGTTTTAATCCATGGTGTTTTTGTTTCAGATCTGTCTGCCTCTTAACGAACACATAAGTGAATAAAATCTCTTTAATTCAGTAAAAGCCGAGATGGTGCCTGCATTTAGTGCATTATGTAGTGGGAGGGATTTTGTGCTACACGTTGTTACACGAGTTCTTCTATTTTTTGTAAAATATGTTTTTAAGACTCTTAGTTGAATTATGGACATTGATTCATCTGGAAGCTTGAAGAGATGCTAAACTTTGTGTTTTTTTTTTAAAAAAGAGGTCACCAGAAGGTTTTTGGACTGAGTTGAAAACGAACAATTACTGGAAGGCAACCTGTCTGATAATTACCCAGCAGGGGTTGTTTTGACTTGGGGAAAGATGTTTGCAGAGAAGTGACAGGTCAAGATTTATAGATGTCAGAAGGCTTGTCTCTTATGCCATTGTTTATGGACAGTGAGTTGGTATATGGAAAATGATTTTAAAAAGACAGTTGGAGTGTAGACTGCTTGGAAGACAGAGTTATTTTTGCCTGCCAAGGAAACCCAGCTCATCTCTTTCTCTCTCTTGGAAAGACACCCTGTGTATCCAATGTGTCAGTCTCCTTTTTCCTCCTGTATTTGAAGAAACCTTGTGTATCGAATATGTGGGAACTGAAACCCCTGTTGCCGCATTTCTGCTGTAAAGCCTGTCTGAAGCCTCTGTAGCTGTATTTCTTGGAAAGCCTACCCAAACTGATCTTCAACATTGCCTGGAAAGAACTGTTCTGGGAAGATTCCAGTGATAGCTGTCTATACGCAATTGGGGCCAAACCAAAACAAAGGACATCTTTCCATGTCTTTTTTTTTTCTTCAAGAATGAGCAAGTATTCAGCTTAAGTGGGGTTTTTTTGGGGGTTTTTTTTAACAACTCGAAAGCCAAAATCCCTTTTATTTGTCCTGTTAACCCATGTTTGTGTGTGTGTGTGTGTGTGTGTGTTAGGGACTAAGGTAAAAAGGAAACTGCTATACTTCAATCTGTGTGTTTATGCTTTGCTTCATTACTGGTTAAGACTTGTTTTATAATGAGCTGATAATTTTGTTGGTTATTTAAGAAACCTGGTTGGTGTGTTTTATTCTGGGAAAAATAGAGTATATGATTGATTGTATCGGTAAGTGGGAAAATTTAAATGTATGTTGTGACCTGTGGAGAAGTGGAACTAGAATAAATAGTGCCCTCCTCCCGCCTTGGTCATAACAAAGCTCGAATCACAAAGCACAGATTGACGCTGATCCCAGACTTGGCCAAGCACTTGGTTTAGGGTGGGTAGAATGAAGGAGAAGTGACCAGCAGCATTGTCTCTCACCCTCCCCCTAACTTCTAGCGTGCATCACACCAGTTACTTTCTGGACTGCAGTGATTGTTGTTGTAGGCAAAACAAAATAACTTATCTCCCAAAAAGATTAAAATGAGCACATCCTGGACATGTGATCACAGAGATTATCTCTGAAATGAAATAATATAAAAATTCTTTAATGGGATTGCATTCCTGGAATGTTGACATTGTTAAACTATACATAATATATACACGCCCCTGGATAACACAAGGCAGCCAGATTTCATAGCAAACTCCTTTAGAAATCCACCCCAAGGGAGTCTACCCACATGCCTTTAAGGCATATTCCAGCCTTCAACTTTTTTTGGCTAAATTAAGATTTACGCAATATCTTTACTAATCTCTTTTAAATATTTTGGTCATTTTGATGTTTTGTGCATCCTCGGGTTGAGTTTGATCTGTGAATTCTTCTATTTATTGTGGAATATCTTCCATAAATTTAGACTGTTGACTAGAAAGGTTATCTACAATCTACAGGGATATTCCCATCATCATGTTGCATGAATAAACTCTTTATTTACAGAGTTTGAACAAGCTATGTACACGTTGTAAAACTTTATTTACAGCAGTTAAAATGGCACTGGGAGTCCAAGGTTGCATTTAGAAAATGAGCATCTTAATAAAAGGTCCAAAAGTGAGGCAGTGTCGGTGAAGGCTGAGTCCCTGAAACAAACTGTATGCAAACACTGAACCCATTCCCTGTGAATGTGTTCTCACAATCTCCAAGGCTGCAGCACTACCCTTTTGGGACACTGGTTTAGGAATGAATGAATGAATTCTTTCTCTTGCCTCTCCTGATGGTGTGGACTCCCACAGTAATACAGCTCTACAGATGACACCACCCCCCCCCGCCCCCCCAACCAAGATTTACAGCCCAGAGACCGAATGTTGCTGGACTTTTCAGCTACAGGGGGTGTCCTCAGAAGACATCCAATCTTGCATTTTCTATCAAGGTGCCACATAATAATGATCGGGAATGAAGCCCCTGGCTTTTGTTTTTACCCTTAGCATAAGACCATTTGTAGTAACCCCTTCAGTTGCCACTCCCCAGGATGCGTGTGATTGGCTAATTTGAACCTGGGACCTTCCAGGCTGAGTGTCTCAGACTTCTGGATGGAGCCGAGATTGGAATTCCTGGATTGGTGATGCACTGATGTCATTGTGTTACGAGTTACCTCATTGACTTTTCAGCTTACAATCTTAGTGAGGTTCTGGTGCAGTCGGGCGGGGGGGGGGCACGTGCAGGCTTCAGGAAGCTGCTGGACCCTTCTATTTAGCATGAAGGGAAACTTGGCATGCTTTCTAAAAAGAAACATTGGATTATTAGTAATTATTTGAATCAACAAATCATCAGAGAAAGTCTCTACTGGGGATGTGAATTGAGCTTTTAGCAGCACATGAAGGTACCTGATTCCTTTGAACGTCATGACTGAACCAACCTGGTCTTGTCTCATTACAGGCTTTGATTAGACATGGCTGAATCAAACCCAATCCTTTCTCGGCATCCTGTTGTGCTTTAGTCAGATTGGCTTAGTCTGTTAATGTTGAGCTTCAAGCACATCTTTGCTAGTGGGCTGTAGTCTCGCACCCACCACAGTCTCAAAGCCAGCCCCAACGTGTGTTAGGCTGGCGGGAGCAGCCTAATCTCCAAGAGACTGTAGGCGAAGATGTTCCAGAGGACGGCGAAGAAAACAAAGATAAGATATACGAGGAGAAAGATCCACCAGATGGACTGCTCGTGGAGTCTCTGCTCGTAGTTCCTGAGGACCACCACCCCCAGTGTGATGCCCACCATCACTCCGCCAAGGTGAGCAACAAAGCTGGGGTGGGTGCAGGATGGGTGGACAGATGGATGGAATCTCAGCCAGACAGCACGTCCAAACTCCAGACTCACTGCGAAGAAACGAAAGGATAGGATTCATATAGCGCCTTTCACCATCACAGGAAGTCCCAAAATGCTTCACACCCAATGAAGTACTTTTTTTGAAGTGTAGTTGCTGTTGTAATGTAGGAAACGCGACAGCCAATAAGGGCACAGCAAGATCCCACAAACAGCAATGTGATCATGACCAGATAATCTGGTGTTAGTGA
Source organism: Heterodontus francisci (assembly GCF_036365525.1). NCBI lineage: Eukaryota > Metazoa > Chordata > Chondrichthyes > Heterodontiformes > Heterodontidae > Heterodontus > Heterodontus francisci. The sequence continues at coordinate 71,138,547 of NC_090396.1, read as the reverse complement.
TGATTGAGGGATGAATGTTGGCCAGGTCACTGGGGAGAATCCCCTGCTCTTCTCCAAATGGGTTCTTTTACATCCACCTGAGGGGGCAGACAGGACTCTGTTCAATGTCTCATACAAAAGGTGGCACCTCCAACAGTGCAGCACTCCTTCAATATTGCACTGGGTGTGTTCAGGTTCAAGAAGTCCCATGCTGTCATCATTCGGCATTCACACAGACGCATTAACAGTGGGGTTGGGAGTGGTAACTGGATAGTATTCAGCCATAGGGACCTTGCCCCTTAAGAGATTGATGAGTTTGAACTGATTGCAGCAACTCTCACCGAGGACCAAAAACTTGTATCTTTTGGATTCAATATTTTGGTCTTTGTAGCTGCTTAAACCTCAGGGAGGCACAGGCTACACCAACCCCTGAAACCTGCCCTGACAGTAGGCACTATCTACCCTCCTATACAACAACACTCAGCAAATTCTCTACTGGTACTTACTGCAAATCATCGCTATTCCCATCCGGATCAGTTTGAACTGACATCTCATTCCTGACCAACTCTAGAAAAGAAACAGTCACTTTATGAAGAATTGTGCACTTTCTACATTGACGCAGATGTGGTCCTTCCCCGTTCCCTCCCCTAACACGCGCATACCACTAAGTGACCTATATACCAGAGTTATAAAGTCAGATTTTTCTGTCCAGCCAATGTAGTGAGGGATGTTCATGCAGGAAATGGAACATGCTCCAGCTCAGGTGTGATGTCTGTGTGAAACACTCGAAGGTTATTGTGGTTCTGCAGCATTTATGAAAAAATGTGCAATTTATAATGTAACCAAAACATGGAGGCAGCTGACTGGAGGCACCACCAATAAGCAGTTCCTCCAAAAGGGAGAAAAGATTCTGTTTTCCATCTCATCACAGTCCTATATGAATCCTGCAGTTAAAGCAGATTCTTAGCTGGGATGTATGAATAGTTTTTTTGCTTTTGTCAAGACACTGGTCTGTCTATAGGCTGATGTGGGAGGTATCATTGCACAGGACAGGATTCCTCTGTTACCTCAGCCAAGTGGCTATTCATATTGGTGAGCATCGGCAGCTTATGTGACAGTGACGGCAGGAGCATCACAGCAAATGAGAAGTGTTGTGTTTTTTGTTAGTACTCTGGTTACACGAGTTCAAATCCCACCACGGGCAGTTTGAGGATTTGAACTCACTTTAACCAAGCGTTTCTGAGAATAAAACGCTGGTATCAGTAAAAGTGATGGGGAAGCTGTTGGGTTATTGTAACCAACTGCATCCTTAAGGGAAGGAAATATGCCGTTTTTACCAGGTCTGGCCTATGTGGCTCCAGTCTTGCACCAAACTGGTTCTGGTTAATTTTTAACTTCTTGCTAAAGAGGTTGAGCAAACCACTCAGTTGTATAAAACTGCTAGAAAATACAAGGTGGCAGCCCAGGCGGACCACCACCTCAGGGTAACCAGGGAATGGGGAATAAATGTCAACATTACCAGCGACGCCCACATCCCGACAATACATTTAAAAATGTAAATATTGTAGTGCTCTTTTTGCCACTCCACCTCTTGACACCAAACAATTCTTGAAGCTGGTCTATATGCTCAATAACCGAATATTGTAACCATTTTTCAATTGGGGGGGGCTCTCCCTGAAGAAAATACATAGCAGCAGCAAACAAAATCTGTGTAATAAGTCGATGACACCCATCTTGAACTTGACAAATTGCGGTTCTTCAGAAAACCTAGAACTGTGTCTTGTTAGGTGTCACATTTTGCTTGCTTTATAGTGCTCCTATGAAGCGTCTTTGGATGTTTTATTATGTTAAAGGCACTATATAAATACAAGATATTGTTGTTACCATGACTACGTTAGCTAGATGTGCAGAGACGAGAGCGTAAACTCCTCCCGAAGAGCCTGCGACTGGTGCGGTCATATCAGCCACTGATGCAGCCAGTGAACCTGCGAGAGAGAGAGAGGGAGGTGAGGCTTCAGGACACGACAACTTGCATTTATATAAGCATCTTTTACATAGTTAAACATCCCAAGGTGCTTCACAGGGCCATTATTAAATAACATTTGACACTTTAGCCAGGAGATAATAGGTCAGGTGACCAAAAGCTTAGATAAAGAGGTAGGTTTTAAGGAGCTTTTTAAAGGGGGAAAGAGAGGCAGAGAGGTTCAGGGTGGGAATGCCAGAGCTTAGGCCCAGGCAGCCGAAGGCACGGCCACAATTGTGTAGCGATTAAAATTGGGGAAGCTCAAGAGGCCAGAATTGGGTACAGGCAGCAGAGTTTGGAAGAGCTTCAGGTTATGGAGGGTGCAAGGTGGCAGATTGAGAAACAATTGCTCAGTCTTCCTGTTCCATCATGGGGTACTGTGCTTCACTCACAACTACAAAGAGGCTGTGCTGTTTGTGTGATATGTAGGCCTTTCACACAAGTTAAAGAACCAGCTTACTCCATCATCTCTAGTCCTTTTCCAAACTTTTCTTTCCTCCTAGTTCTATCGACTGCTCTTGTAGGTACAGACCTTTGCTGGGTACAGGGTCTACAGGGGAAACCTGGCTGATTATTTCCTTTCCCAAGCCCGAAGGAACTTCAATTGTAGCGCTTCGACCACAGTCCTGGCTAGGATTGGCTAACACCAGGGACTAGGAAGTGAGTCCAGGATCTTCCTGCTCTGTAGGCCTAAGTATCACACTGGAACTGCATTAATCTACTGCGTGCCACACTGCTATATTAAAGGAAATACAGAACATGCATTCTGTTGCACCTTTGACAACCTCAGGAGCTTCCAAATCGCTTTACAGCCAATGAAGTACCTTTGAATGGCTGACATAGTAATATATGAAACACGGCAGCCAATTAGCACACAGCAAGATCCCACTTATGTTCACGTAAACACACTCATGCTCGCACACCATTAATATCCTGATTATATCCATGGGAACACCACCACCTGCAAGTTCCCCTCCAAGCCACACCCCATCCTAATTTGGAACTATATTGCCGTTCCTTCACTGTCGCTGGGTCAAAATCCTGGAACTCCCCAACTGCACTGTGGGTGTACCTACATCACAAGGACTGCAGCGGTTCAAGAAGGCCACCACCTTCTCAAAGGCAATTAGGGATGGGCAATAAATGCCACATCCCATGAGCAAATTTTTAAAAATTCATTTGATTACCACACAAGCTGAATGAAAATCGACCGGTTCGTCCCATCTGACAGGCAGACAGGATCTTCATGTTATTACTGAGGCTGACATTGACAAATTGATGAAACGAACCATTCAGACCCTTTAACCCTGTTGTCAACTCACTTCCTTGCAGCCAGCAATCCATTAGTGAATGGGTCAATACACACAGCACCCTGTGATTGAGGTGATCTTACCAGCTGCTCCTCTTGTTGAATAGTTTACTTTGAATTTACAGCACCAAACAGGCCCAAATGCTCCATGTTGGTGTTTTTGCTGCATACAAGCCTCATCCTACTCCATCTCACCCTATCAGCAAATCTTTCTATTCCTTTTTCCCTCATGTGTTTATCCAGCTTCCCCTTAAATGCATCTATGATTTTCCTACATTACAACAGTGACTACACTTCAAAAGTACTTCATTGGCTTAAAGCACTTTGGGATGTACAGTGGTCATGTCAGGTGCTATATAAATGCAAATCTTCCTTTCTTTTCGCTTCAACCACTCCCTGTGGTAGGAAGTTTTACATTCTAATCACTCTCTGGGTAAAGATGTACCTCCTGAATTCACTGAATTTATTAGTGACTGTCTATATTTATGACCCCTAGTTCTAGTCTCCCCCACAAGTGGAAACACCTTCTCATTGTTTACCTTATCGAAACCCGTTCATCATTTTAAAGACCTCTACCAGGCCACCCCTCAGCCTTCTCTTTTCGAGAGAAAAGAGCCCCAGCCTGTTCAATATTTCCTGATAGGTATAACCTTTCGGTTCTGCAGGTGATTTGCATATTATGCATTGACATCATTAAGCAATAGGTGATTTATAATCAAACGTCAGCATAATACTGCAGCTGCTGGAAATGTGAAATAAAACCACCGGCATCATCCAGCAGGTCAGCTAACATCTGTGGCCTAACATCACTCCCAGGCCAGGTACAGCACGGGGTTAGATACAGAGTAAAAAAAAACGGGCTTAACATCCAGCTACAACTGGAAGATATTATAGATGAACAGTTTACGAGCAGGTACTGACCGAGTCAAGCAAAGTCTGTGGGTGGGTGGAGGGCAGGCAATAATTAAATGCCAAAAGTGCTAATGATGCAAGATAAAGAGGTGATGATGGGAGAAATTAGAGAAATAAAGGAGTCCCTAGAGGGTGTGTGAATGGTTACAGCAGAGGGGGAGGGAAGGAGGGAATCTGGCAAAGTGGAAGGCTGCTCTTACTGGCTTATCTTGATCACAACAACTCACTGTGTAAAAAGTGTTCTTCCGAGATTTCTGTGCTCCCCTAATTCTGGCCTCTTGCGCATCCCCAATTTTAATTGCTCCATCATTGGTGCTGTTCAGCTGCCAAGGCCCTAAGCTCTGGAATTCTCTCCCTAAATCTCTCTGCCTCTCTACCTCTCTTTCCTCCTTTAAAATGCTCCTTAAAGCCTACTTCTTTGACCAAGCTTTTGGTCATCTGCCCTAATACCTTCTTACAGCAGGGAAACAGAGAGCCGCCAGGGTGAATATACAGGTAAGCTATTAATTTAATTTAAATCAAACATAGCATCAAACATCACAGGCAACAGGTAGGTGATTGGTTTGGGAAGAAGCTACCTGTTTGGTGAGTATCTGGTAAGTGAACATCATGGGACAGAACGTCAGAAATGCTCCATCCATCAATATCAGCGACCACGCTCTGGAAGTGGTTCAAGAGTTCACCTATTATCACCAGTAACCTGTCACTCAATGCAGAAATCAACAAGCGCATGGGAAAGGCGTCCGCTGCTATATCCAGACTGGCCAAGCGAGTGTGGGAAAATGGCACAACGTATGTCAGCCAAAACCGATGTCTCAATTCATTCCATCTTCGCTGCCTCCGGAGAATCCTTGGCATCAGGTGGCAGGACCATATCTCCAATGTAGAAGACCTCGAGGGGGCCAACATCCCCAGCATATACACCCTACTGAGCCAGCAGCGCTTGAGATGGCTTGGCCATGTAAGCCGCATGGAAGATGGCAGGATCCCCAAGGACACATTGTACAGCGAGCTCATCACTGGTATCAGACCCACCGGCCGTCCATGTCTCCGCTTTAAAGACGTCTGCAAACGTGACATGAAGTCCTGTGACACTGACCACAAATTGTGGGAGTCAGTTGCCAGCGATCGCCAGAGCTGGCGGACAGCCATAAAGGCGGGGCTAAAATGTGGCGAAACGAAGAGACTTAGCAGTTGGCAGGATAAAAGACAGAAGTGCAAGGAGAGAGCCAACTGTGTAACAGCCCCGACAACCAATTTTATCTGCAGCACCTTTGGAAGAGTCTGTCACTCTAGAATTGGCCTTTATAGCCACTCCAGGCGCTGTTTCACAAACCACTGACCACCTCTAGGCGATTACCCATTGTCTCACGAGACAAGGAGGCCAAAGAAGAAGGTAATTGATGAACGTCCATTCTAATCCTAACGTTTACAATAGTAAAGGAACGTGGTAAGCTTAATAAAATAAATACAAAAAAAGGAAAATAAATAATTGAATTAAATAATTAAGTAGTTAATTAAAACATATTAAGGATGGCAGGACAGGTGATGTGTCATGGCTGCAGCATGTGGGAGCTCCTGGATGCCAGTGTGATGCAGGGCAAACACGTCTGCAGTAAGTGTTTACGGCTCGAAAAGCTTTGGCTCAGAGTCACTGAACTGGAGTCCGAACTGTAGACACTGCGACACATCAGGGAGGGGGAAAGTTACCTGGACATTTAGTACTAGGAGGCAGTTATACCCCTTAGGATAGAGTCTCTGATTTGGTCAGCAGTCAGGTACAGATGAGTGTGGCAGCAGCTGAGGCAGGTAAGGGGACCCAGAGGGCAGGAGTGCAGCAGCCTCAGCCTTTGTGATTGTTCAACAGGCTTGAGGTTCTTTCAGCTTGTTTGGATGAGAGTGGGGGCTGCAGGGTGGATAAGCAACTGGACCATGGCATCATGGTACAGGAAGCCATTCAAGTGGAGGGAGAAAAAAGGAATGTAGTGGTAGTAGGGGACAATATAGTTAGGGGATTGACACTGTTCTCTGCAGCAAAGAGTGAGAGTCCAGACGGCTGTGTTGCCTGCCTGGTACCAGGGTTCGGGACATCTGCTCAGGGCTGGAGGGGATCTTACAGTGGGAGGGGAAGGATCCAGTCGTCATGGTCCATGTAGGTACCAATGACATAGGCAGGACAAGGAAAGAGGTTCTACATAGTCAGTATGAGGAACTAGGCACCAAATTAAGAAGCAGAACCTCAAAAGTAATAATCTTTGAATTATTACCTGAGCCACATGCAAATTGGCATAGGGCAAATAAGACTAAAGAGATTAATGCATGGCTCAAAGACTGGTGTGGTAGAAGTAGGTTCTGGTTCGTGGGGCACTGGCACCAGTACTGGGGAAAGTGGTGGCTGTACCGTTGGAATGGTCTACGCCTGAACCATGCTGGGGCCGGTGTTCTAGCGAGCCACATAACTAGGGAAGTAGAGAGGGTTTTAAACTAAATACTGGGTGCAAGGGATCAAATTTGGGAAGCTATGGTAAATCAAGGAGGAGAGACAAGGCAAGAGAGAAAGGTATTAATATGGGAAATGATAAACAGATTGTAACAGTAAGGGACAGAGCATACAAATCTAAGAGTAAATCAACAGATAAGGCTTGAGGTTACAAAAATAATAAAAGGACAAAACTAAAGGCTCTATATCTGAATGCACGTAGCATTCGAAACAAAACAGATGAACTGAGGGCACAAATTGAAATAAATAAGTACAATCTAATAGCCATTACAGAGACATGGCTGCAAGACGACATAGATTGGGACCTGAATATTGAAGGGTACATGGCATTTAGGAAGGACAGGAAGCTAGGAAAAGGTGGAGGGATAGCTCTGTTAATTAATGATGGTATTAGCACAATAGAGAGGGATGACCTAAGTTCAGGAGACCAGGATGTAGAAGCAGTTTGGGTAGAGATGAGAAATCATAAAGGCAAGAAGTCATTTGTGGGAGTGGTGTAAAGGCAACCTAACAGTAACCACACTGTGGGACAGGGTATAAATGAAGAAATAATAGCAGCTTGTCAGAAAGGTACGGCGATAATTATGGGGGATTTTAGCCTATAGACTGGAAAAAGCAGATGGGCAGAGGTAGCCTAGATGAGGAGTACACAGAATGTTTTCGGGATAATTTCTTGGAACAATACATTCTGGAGCCAACCAGCGAGCAGGCTATACTAGACCTGGTATTGTGCAACGAGATAGGATTAATTAATAACCTCATAGTTAAGGCGTCCCTAGGTAGAAGCGATCATAATATGATTGAATTTTACATTCAGTTTGAGGGAGAGAAGAGTGGGTACACGACTAGTATTTTAAACTTAAATAAGGGCAATTATGAGGGCATGAAAGCCGAGCTAGCTAAAGTGAACTGGCAAATCAGGTTAAGGGATAGGTCAATAGAGATGCAGTGGCAGACATTTAAGGGGATATTTCAGAATACACAGAATAGATACATTTCAACGAGAAAGAAAAGTTCCAAGGGAGGGACCCGCCATCCGTGGTTAACTAAAATAATTAAAGATAGTATCAAACTTAAAGAAAAAGCATACAATTGCGCAAAGATGGGAGGCAGGGAAGATTGGACAGAATATAAAAACAGCAAAGAATGACTAAAAGATAGATAAGGAAGGTAAAATTAGAGTACGAGAGGAAGCTAGCTAGAAATATAAAGACAGATGTAAGAGTTTCTATAGATATTTTAAAAAGAAAAGAGTTAACAAAGTGAGCGTTGATCCTATAAAACAGTGAGTCTGGGGAATTAATAATGGATAATAGGAGATGGCAGATGAATTGAACAGATATTTTGCATCGGTCTTCACTATTGAGGAAACAAGTAACATCCTAGCATTAGCTGCAAGACAGGAAATGGAGGGGAGGGAGGAACTCAAGAAAATTATAATCACCAGGGAAGTGGTACTGAACAAATTGTTGGAACTGCGGGCTGACAAGTCCCCAGGTCCTGATGGACTTCATCCTAGGATGTTAAAAGAAGTGGATAGTGAGATAGTTGATGCGTTAGTTTCAATTTTCCAAAATTCCCTAGATTCGGGAAAGGTTCCATTAGATTGGAAAATAGTGAATGTTATTCAAAATAAAAGCTCATGTTGTAGGGGGTAACATATTGCCATGGATAGAAGATTGGCTAGCTAACAGGAAACAAGAGTAGGCATAAATGGGTCATTTTCTGGTTGGCAAGATGTAATGAGTGGTGTGCCGCAGGGATCAGTGCTGGGGCCTCAACTTTTTACAATTTATATAAAGGACTTAGATGAAGGGAGCGAAGGTATGGTTGCTAAATTTGCTGATGACACAAAGATAGGTAGGAAAGTGGACATAAGGGGGCTACAAAGGGATATAGATAGGTTAAGTAAGTGGGCAAAGATCTGGCAAATGGAGTATAATGTGGGAAAGTGTGAAATTGTCCACTTTGGCAGGAAGAATAAAAAAGAAGCATATTATCTAAATGGTAGCAGATTGCAGAGCTCAGATGCAGAGGGATCTGGGTGTCCTCGTGCATGAATCGCAAAAGGTTAGTTTGCAGGTGCAGCACGTAATTAGGAAAGCTAATAGAATGTTGTTGTTTATCGCGAGGGGAGTTGACTACAAAAGTAGGGAGGTTATGCTTCATCTATACAGGGCATTGGTGAGACCACATCTGGAGTATAGTGCACAGTACTGGTCTCCTTATTTAAGGAAGGATGTAAATGCGTTGGAGGCAGTACAGAGGTGGTTTACTAGATTAATACCTGGAATGGGCGGGCTGTCTTACGAGGAAAGATTGGACAGGCTAGGCTTGAATCCGCTGGAATTTAGAAGAGTAAGAGGCGACTTGATTGAAACATATAAGATTCTGAGGGGTCTTGACAGGGTGGATGTGGAAAGGATGTTTCCCCTTGTGGGAGAATCTAGAACTAGGGGCGACTGTTTAAAAACAAGGGGTCGCCCATTTAAGACAGAGATGAGGAGAAATTTTTTCTCTGTGAGTCGTGAGTCTTTGGAATTCTCTTCCTCAAAAGGTGGTGGAAGCAGAGTCTTTGAATATTTTTAAGGGAGAGGTAGATAGATTCTTGATAAGCGAGGGGGTGGAAGATTATTGGGGTGAGGTGGAAATCTGGAGTAATCAGTTCAACCATGAGCTTATTGAATGGCAGAGCAGGCTCAAAGGGCTCAGTGGCCTAGTTCTGCTCCTAACTTGTATCTTTGAATCTGGTTCTGTGTCAAATCTTATTTGATAACATTCCTATGAAGTGCCTCGGGATGTTTTACTTTGTTAAAGACACTATATAAATAAATTTAAATTGTCGTTATTGTATCTTCAAAGCCCTTCAAGTGGGAAGACCACCACCTGCAAGTTCCTGTCCAAGTCACACACCATCCTTCACTGTCGCTGGGTCAAAATCCTGAAACTCCCTTCTTAACAGCACTGTGGGTGTACCTACCCTACGTGGACTGCAGCAGTTCAAGAAGGCAGCTCACCACCACTTTCTCAAGGGCAAATAGGGATGGGAAATGAATGCTGGCCTTGTCAATTACGCCCATATCCCACGAACGAATAAAAAAAAGTTTTGCCTTTTCAAATATTTATCCAATTTCCTTTTGAATGTTACTATTGAATCTCCATTGTCCTTCCAGGTGGTGCATTCCAGATCACAACAATTCACAGTAAAAATCAAGTTGTCTCATCTCCCCCTGGTTCTTTTGCCAATTATCTTAAATCTATGTCCTCCGGTTACTGACCCTCCTTCCAGTAGAAGCAGTTTCTCCCTATCTACTTTATCAACACCCCTCGTAATGCTTATAAAGCTGTTCATCTGCAATATCATCGAACTGAAACATTATCCCTATGTTTCTCTCTCCACAGATACTGCCTGACCTACTGAGCGTTTCCTGTAGTTTCTGATTCTACAGCAAGGATGGGTGTTAGCTGTTACTCAGTGGATAGCAGGTTCAAGTCCTACTCCGTGTACAAAACCCATGCTGACCTTCCAGTGCTGTACCGAGGGAGTGCTGCATTGTCAGTTGGGCTTTCTTTCAGATAAGACATTAAACCTTTGTCCCATCTGCCTGCTCAGGTGCAATTAAAAACTCCTGACCAATATTACAGTCATAGAGTCATAGAATGGTACAGCATAGAAACAGGCCCTTCGGCCCCCCCGTGTCCATGCCGACCATGATGCCTATCTATACTAATCCCACCTGCCTGCATTAATTCCATATCCCTCTATGCCTTGCTCATTCAAGTACCTGTCCTGATGCCTCTTAAATGTCGCTACTGTTCCTGCCTCCACCACCTCCTCAGGCAGCTCATTCCACTATTCTTTGTGTGAAACATTTACCCCTTTGATCCCCTTTAAACCTCCTCCCGCTCACCTTAAATCTATGCCCTCTAGTTTTAGTCACCCCTACCATGGGAAACAGACTCTGGCTATCTACCCTATCTATGTCTCTCATAATTTTATATACCTCAATCATGTCCCCGCTCAGCCTCCTTCGCTCCAGGGAAAACAGACCCAGCCTATCCAGTCTCTCTTTGTAACTCAAGCCCTGCAAACCAGGCAACATCCTTGTGAATCTTTTCTGCACCCTCTCTAGATTAATCACATCTTTCCTGTAGTGCGGCGACCAAAACTGCACACAGTACTCCAAATGCGGCCTAACCAACGTTATGTACATCTGTAATATGACGTCCCAACTCTTGTACTCAATGCCTCGGCCAATGAAGGCAAGCATGCCATACGCCTTCTTCACCACCCTGTCTACCTGTGTTGCCACTTTCAGGGAACTATGTACTTGCACCCCAAGGTCTCTCTGCTCAACAACACTCCCCAGGGCCCTGCCATTCACTGTATATGTCCTGCCCTGGTTTAACTTCCCCAAAATGCATCACTTCGCGCTTGTCTGCGTTAAATTCCATTTGCCAATCCCTTGCCCACTTTCCCAGTTTATCTATATCCTGTTGTAACCTTAGACAACCTTCTTCACTGTCCACTATACCACCAATTTTGGTGTCATCTGCAAACCTACTAATCATGCCCCCTACGTTCACATCCAAGTCATTAATATATATGACAAACAACAGAGGGCCCAGCACCGATCCCTGTGGCACACCACTGGTCACCGGCCTCCAATCTGAAAAATAACCCTACACTATCACCCTCTGCCTCCTATCATCAAGCCAATTTTGTATCCAATTTGCTAGCTCATCCTGGATCCCATGTGTTCGAACCTTCTGGGCCAGCCTACCATGCGGGACCTTGTCAAAGGCCTTGCTAAAGTCCATGTAGACAATGTCCATTGCCTTGCCCTCGTCAATCCTCTTGGTCACCTCCTCAAAAAACTCAATCAAATTCGTGAGACATGATTTCCCATGCACAAAGCCATGCTGACTATCCCTAATCAGACCATGCCTTACCAAATGCATATAAATCCTGTCTCTCAAAATCCCTTCCAATAACTTTCCCACCACTGATGTAAGGCTCACCGGCCTGTAGTTCCCTGGCTTATCCCTGCTGCCCTTCTTAAATAAAGGCACAACATCAGCTATCCTCCAGTCTTCCGGTACCTCACGTGTGGCTAACGATGATACAAAAATCTCTGCCAGGGCCCCAGCAATTTCCTCCCTTGCTTCCCATAGCATCCTAGGATACACCTGGTCAGGCCCTGGGGATTTATCCACCTTAATGCACTTCAAAATCTCCAACACCTCCTCCTTTGTAATTTTGATATGCTCCAGGATATCGCTGTTCCCTCCCTTGAACTCACTAGCTTCCATGACCTTCTCCATGGTAAATACAGACGAGAAGTATTCTTGCAAGACCTCGCCCATTTCCCGTGGCTCCACACATAGATTACCACATGGATCCTTAAGGGGACCTACTCTCCATCTACCCTTTTACTCTTAATATACTTATAGAATCTTTTAGGATTCTCCTTTATCTTATCTGCCAGGGAAATCTCATGACCCCTTTTCGCCCTCCTAATTTCCTTCTTAAGTGTAGTCCTACATCCCCTATACTCCTCGAGGGACTCGCTTGATCCCAGCTGCCTATACCTGACATATGCCTCCTTCTTTGTCCTGACCAGACCCTCAATAACCCTCATCAACCAAGGTTCCCTAAACTTGCCAGCCTTGCCCTTCCATCTAACAGGAACATGCCAGCCCTGAACTCTTCCTATCTCACTTTTAAAAGCCTCCCACTTGCCAGACGACCCTTTACCTGTAAGCAGCCTCTCCCATTCAACTTTTGAGAGTTCCTGTCTGATGCCATCGAGATTAACCTTCCCCCAATTTAGGACTTCAACCTAAGGACCAGTCCTATCCTTTTCCATAACTATCTTGAAGCTAATAGAGTTATGTTCACTGGTCCCAAAGTGCTCCCCCACTGACACATCAACCACCTGCCCATCCTCATTTCCTAAGAGGAGGTTGAGTGTAGCCCCTTCTCTAGTAGGGCCATCCACATACTGCTTCAGAAAACTATCCTGGACACACTTAACAAATTCTTCCCTATCTAATCCCTTAGCACTAAGGCAGTCCCAGTCAATATTAGGGAAGTTAAAATCACCTACTATTACAACCCTATAATTCCTACAACTATCTGTGATTTCCCTACATATATGCTCCTCCACTTCCCTCTGACTATTGGGGGGCCTATAGTATAATCCCATCAAAGTGATCACCCCTTTCTTATTTCTAAGTTCTACCCATATGGCCTCGCTGGACATTCCCCCCGGGATATCCTCTCTAAGTACTGCCGTGATATCCTCCCTAATTAATAGTGCAACTCCCCCTCCTCTCTTACCTCCACCTCTGCCACGCCGGAAGCATCGTTACCCCGGAACATTGAGCCGCCAGTCCTGCCCATCCCTCAACCACGTTTCCGTAATAGCTATAACATCACAATCCCATGTACCAATCCATGCTCTGAGTTCATCTGCCTTACCTGTAAGGCTTCTTGCATTAAAGTAAATGCCGTTTAGCCCACCAGACCTTCCATGCTCCCTGCCGGCCTGCCTACTGGATATGCTTGCTTTTACCTCTACATTTGCCTCAACTATCTCATCGGAGAGACTACTACTTTGGGTCCCAACCCCCTGCAAGACTAGTTTAAACCCTTCCGAGTAGTACTAGCAAACCTCCCCGCAAGGATATTGGTCCCCTTCCAGTTCAGATGCAACCCGTCCTTCTTGTACAGGTCACCTCTGCACCAGAAGAGATCCCAATGGTCCAAGTAGCTGAAGCTCTCCCGCCTACACCAGCTCTTCAGCCACGCATTCATTTGCCTATCCTCCTATTCCTACCCTCACTAGCACGTGGCACAGGGAGTAATCCTGAGATTACAACCCTAGAGGTCCTCCTTTTTAACCTTCTGCCTAACTCCCTATATTCACTTTGCAGGACCTCATCTCTCTTCCTGCCTATGTTGTTAGTACCAATATGGACCACGACCTCTGGCTGCTCACCATCCCCTTTCAGAATGTCCTGCAGCCGCTCCGAGACATCCTTGACCCTTGACATCTGGATGCAATTAGACAGCTTCCCTGCAGATTTCATCCCTCAACCAACATTGCTACAACAGATTATCTGGTCATTTTCACATTGTTATTTGTAGGAGCTTGCTGTGTGCAAATTGGCTGCTGTGTTTCTACATTACATCAATGTCTACACTTCAAAAATACTTCATTGGTTGTTAAGACTTTGGGATGACCTGAGGTCATGAAATGTACTCTATAAATGCAACATGAGGGGGAAAGTTATAGAGGGATATGTTGCCGGGATTAGATAAAGAGATGTGGAGAGAGGCTCATATGGAGCATAAACACTGACATGGACCTGTTCAGCCAAATGGCCTCTTGCTTTGCCGTAAATACTTTTCTCTTTTATCTATTATTTGATTTTTACTGGTCTTCTGGAGATCATATTCCATCATTCCAAACGTTTCTCTGTCAAAATGGAGACTCCTGACTGCGCAACTAATAAACAGTGGCTGATATTCCCCAATCATCCCCTATAGCATAACCGTGTCCTACCCAGGAATACGGTGCTGAGTCAGTGTAGACTGTCACACCCATCACCCGCTGAACTAGATTTGAAAACCTGGTCACAAAACCTGGTCACAATTTGCAATTAGACAGCTTCTCTGCAGAATTCCACTAATGTCATTAACTGAGGTCAGTTAACTTGGCAAGGACTGGCAATTCAACTCTGGTATTTCTCTAAATCAATATGGCTTAATACCACAACAGCTGGGAAAAAAAGAACAGGAGGTTAATAAATGAGCCCGGCTCCTGATTTCCTGGTTTTTTCTGATAGAGGATCAGTTCCTGGTCAAAGATAGTCACGGAATTAAAGCAGAGACAGCAACAAAACCACATAATAACCCACAAGCTGTCCTCAATTTCAAGTTGTTTTTTTCTCCCTTTTTCTCTAAGGTCACTTCTTCCAACCAGCTGTTTGCAATCATAACTTACTTTGGCTCCCGTTACCCTGACTCACAATCAGCACAAGTTCCAGAAAAAAAGAACAAAATCTTTCGCAAGAGCATCAAAATCAAATCTTTATTCCTCTTTTCTTCACTGCTTTTACTCCTTTTAGGTTCTGAGCTGGGAATGAGGTCAGTTACGCTCTCCCACCCGTTAAACTGATTTCTGCTCTCTACGTAGGTTAAACCGATCACTGCTCTCTCCACCTGTTAAACCGATCACCGCTCTCTCCACCCGTTGAACCGATCACCGCTCTCTCCGCCCGTTGAACCGATCACCGCGCTCTCCGCCCGTTAAACCGATCACCGCTCTCTCCGCCCGTTGAACCGATCACCGCTCTCTCCGCCCGTTGAACCGATCACCGCTCTCTCCGCCCGTTGAACCGATCACCGCTCTCTCCGCCCGTTGAACCGATCACCGCTCTCTCCGCCCGTTAAACCGATCATTGCTCTGTCCGCCCGTTAAACCGATCACCGCGCTCTCTGCCCGTTAAACCGAGTTATTTGAGGGAGTTACATGTGCTGTGGATGAAGGGAAACCGGTGGATATATTGTACTTAGATTTCCAGAAAGCATTTGATAAGGTGCCATATCAAAGGTTATTGCACAAAATAAAAGCTCATGGTGTAGGGGGTAACATATTGCTATGCACAGTGGCGCAGTGGTTAGCACCGCAGCCTCACAGCTCCAGGGACCCGGGTTCGATTCCGGGTACTGCCTGTGTGGAGTTTGCAAGTTCTCCCTGTGTCTGCGTGGGTTTTCTCCGGGTGCTCCGGTTTCCTCCCACAAGCCAAAAGACTTGCAGGTTGATAGGTAAATTGGCCATTATAAATTGTCACTAGTATAGGTAGGTGGTAGGGAAATATAGGGACAGGTGGGGATGTTTGGTAGGAATATGGGATAAGTGTAGGATTAGTATAAATGGGTGGTTGATGTTCGGCACAGACTCGGTGGGCCGAAGGGCCTGTTTCAGTGCTGTATCTCTAATCTAATCTAAAAGATTGGTTAGATAACAGGAAACAAGAGTAGGCATAAATGGGTCATTTTCTAGTTGGCAAGATGTAACGAGTGGTGTGCCACAGGGATCTGTGCTGGGGTCTCAACATTTTTACAATTTATATAAATGACTTAGATGAAGGGACCGGTTGCTAAATTTGCTGACGACACAAAGATAGGTAGGAAAGTAACTTGTGAAGTGGACATAAGGGGGCTACAAAGGGATATAGTTAGGTTAAGTAACTGGGCAAAGACCTGGCAAATGGAGTATTATGTGGGAAAGTGTGAAATTGTCCAAAATAAAAACAAGAAATGCTGGAACCACTCAGCAGGTCTGGCAGCATCTGTGGAAAGAGAAGCAGAGTTAACGTTTCGGGTCAGTGACCCTTCATCGGAACTGACAAATATTAGAAAAGTCACAGGTTATAAGCAAGTGAGGTGGGGGTGGGGCAAGAGATAACAAAGGAGGTCTAGATTGGACCAGGCCACATAGCTGACCAAAAGGTCACGGAGCAAAGGCAAACAATATGTTAATGGTGTGTTGAAAGACAAAGCATTAGTACAGATTAGGTGTAAATACACTGAATATTGAACAGCAGCAAGTGCAAACCTGAAAAAAAACAGTGGGTAAGCAAACTGAACAAACTAAGATGAAATGAAATAAATGCAAAAAAAAAAGGATTGTCCACTTTGGCAGGAAGAATAAAAAAGAAGCATATTATCTAAATGGTGAGAGATTGCAGAGCTCTGAGATGCAGAGGGATCTGGGTGTCCTCGTGCATGAATCGCAAAAGGTTAGTATACAGGTACAGCAAGTAATTAGGAAAGATAATAGAATGTTATCGTTTATCACAAGAGGAATTGAATACAAAAGTAGGGAGGTTATGCTTCATCTATACAGGACATTGGTGAGACCACATCTGGAGTACTGTGTACAGTACTGGTCTCCTTATTTAAGGAAGGATGTAAATGCATTGGAGGCAGTAGAGAGAAAGTTTACGAGACTAATACCTGGAATGGGCGGGCTGTCTTAGAGGAAAGATTGGACAGGCTAGGCTTCTATCCGCTGGAATTTAGAAGAGTAAGAGGTGACTTGATTGAAACATATAAGATTCTGAGGGGTCTTGACAGGGTGGATGTGGAAAGGATGTTTCCCCTTGTGAGAGAATCTAGAACTAGGGGTCACTGTTTAAAAATAAGGGGTCGTCCATTTAAGACAGAGATGAGGAGAAATCTTTTCTCTCAGAGGGTTGTGAGTCTTTGGAATTCTTCCTCAAAAGGCGGTGGAAGCAGAGTCTTTGAATATTTTTAAGGGAGAGGTTGATAGATATTTGATAAGCGAGGGGGTGAAAGGTTATCAGGGGTAGGTGGAAATGTGGAGTAATCAGTTCAGCCATGAACTTATTGAATGGCGGAGCAGGCTCGAATGGCCTACTCCTGCTCCTAATTCGTATGTTCATATCACTCTCTCCACCTGTGATACCAATCACTGTTATCTCTGTCAGTTAAACAAATCACCGCTCTCTCCACCCATCAAACCGATCACCGTTCTCTTCCTAGGTTAAATCATTCACCACTCTCCCCAGCGGTTAAACCGATCACCGCTCTCTCCACCCATGAAACCGATCACCGTTCTCTTCCTAGGTTAAATCATTCACCACTCTCCCCAGCGGTTAAATCGATCACTGCCCTCACCATGAGTCAAATTGATTGATATTCTCTCAATCAGTTAACTGATTGCTGTGCTGTCTGTCAGTTCAAATGATCAGGTCTCTCCCTGTCAGGTCGATTAATCGGGCCTCTCTCAGTTAGATTGTTTGGGCCTCTCTCTCTCAGCCTGATTGATTGCCCAGTGACAGTCTCATGAGTTGTTAAGGGACCCTGCTATTTTGCATAGCATGTGAGCTGTAGCTGAGTGGGTAGTACACTCATCTCTAAGTCAGAGGATCATGTGTTCAAGTCCCACTCCAGAGACTTGAGCATGTAATCTAGGCTGTTACTTGTTGTGATAATGCTTTAATGCTAGTTAACATACTACTGAATATGTAAATAGTTTAGTGTACATCATCACAGGAAGTGATGCAAGCTAACGTGATCCAGTTGTTGGAGCAGTGCTAGTCAGCAGGAGGCATGTATATTGAAGAGCTCTGCTGTAATTCTGTTAGTCTGTAATATTCAACTCACTAATCATTCTCACAACGTTTGGTATGTTTGTGTTGAGAACCAATAACACAATATGGTGGCGGCAGAACACAACCGGGTAGCAGCGATGCAGACGAACGCAACATATTAGTGGTGTTTGACACAGTGACAGCGATTACATGCGTGACATTGTGGACAACAGATTCTCCCATAGCCTGGAAGAATCAGTGGCAATGCAACACAGGACCACCCTCGAGAATCAGCACTCCAAGAGAGTGTGAGGGATCAAAAGGGGGCTTTTTGTTGAACGGTCGTCCACCTGAAAGGCAGTGTTTAGTTTAGTTTAGAGATACAGCACTGAAACAGGCCCTTCGGCCCACCGAGTCTGTGCTGACCATCAACCACCCATTTATACTAATCCTACACTAATTCCATATTCCTGCCACATCCCCACCTGTCCTTATATTTCCCTACCACCTACCTATACTAGGGCCAATTTACCTATCAACCTGCAGGTCTTTGGCTGTGGGAGGAAACCGGAGCACCCGGAGGAAACCCACGCAGACACAGGGAGAACTTGCAAACTCCACACAGGCAGTACCCAGAATTGAACCTGGGTCACTGGAGCTGTGAGGCTGCGGTGCTAACCACTGCGCCACTGTGCCGCCAGTGTTCTGGTGGGCCCGGGCTCAAAAGAGGAAAAAGAGTCGATCTGAATCGGGGCTGTGAGACTGCACCGCCATTAAGCTTCGTGGATTTCTTGCCAAAAAGAGCTTCATGGGGAGAGTCTCCCTGTGCAGCGGTGAAAGCCTGTGCTGCAGACACAGAGTTCAGGGTGTGGCAGGGGTCCAGTGCTGCAGACACAGAGTTCAGGGTTTGGCACGGATCCAGTGCTGCAGACACAGAGTTCAGGGTGTGGCAGGGGTCCAGTGCTGCAGACACAGAGTTCAGGGTGTAGCAGGGGTCCAGTGCTGCAGACACAGAGTTCAGGGTTTGGCACGGATCCAGTGCTGCAGACACAGAGTTCAGGGTGTAGCAGGGGTCCAGTGCTGCAGACACAGAGGTCAGGGTTTGGCAGGGATCCAGTGCTGCAGACACAGAGTTCAGGGTGTAGCAGGGGTCCAGTGCTGCAGACACAGAGTTCAGGGTTTGGCAGGGATCCAGTGCTGCAGACACAGAGTTCAGGGTGTGGCAGGGATCCAGCGCTGCAGACACAGAGTTCAGGGTGTAGCAGGGGTCCAGTGCTGCAGACACAGAGTTCAGGGTGTAGCAGGGGTCCAGTGCTGAAGTCACAGAGTTCAGGGTGTAGCAGGGGTCCAGTGCTGCAGACACAGAGTTCAGGGTGTAGCAGGGGTCCAGTGCTGCAGACACAGAGTTCAGGGTTTGGCAGGGATCCAGTGCTGCAGACACAGAGTTCAGGGGGTAGCTGGGGTCCAGTGCTGCAGACACAGAGTTCAGGGTGTAGCAGGGGTCCAGTGCTGCAGCCAGAGAGTTCAGGTTGTAGCAGGGGTCCAGTGCTGCAGTCACAGAGTTCAGGGTGTGGCAGGGGTCCAGTGCTGCAGTCACAGAGTTCAGGGTGTAGCAGGGGTCCAGTGCTGCAGTCACAGAGTTCAGGGTGTGGCAGTGGTCCAGTGCTGCAGTCACAGAGTTCAGGGTGTAGCAGGGGTCCAGTGCTGCAGACACAGAGTTCAGGGTGTGGCAGGGGTCCAGTGCTGCAGTCACAGAGTTCAGGGTGTAGCAGGGGTCCAGTGCTGCAGTCACAGAGTTCAGGGTGTAGCAGGGAACCAGTGCTGCAGTCACAGAGTTCAGGGTGTGGCAGGGATCCAGTGCTGCAGTCACAGAGTTCAGGGTGTAGCAGGGGTCCAGTGCTGCAGACACAGAGTTCAGGGTGTGGCAGGGGTCCAGTGCTGCAGTCACAGTTTTCAGGGTGTGGCAGGGATCCAGTGCTGCAGACATAGAGTTCAGGGTGTGGCAGGGATCCAGTGCTGCAGACACAGAGTTCAGGGTGTGGCAGGGGTCCAGTGCTGCAGACACTGAGTTCAGGGTGTGGCAGGGATCCAGTGCTGCAAACACAGTAGACCTGCATTTTGTTTCCTTGTAGGAAAGCTATTAAAAAATAAAATAATTTATGGAGAAAGCTCTGGCAAAAGAATTCCTGTGAGCAAGAAGTTTTGACACCATGACCACAAAATACCCAGTGATGAATTGGAAGGTTCTGGATATCCTTCACAAATTCCTACTATTTAGACAGGGTATGGAGTTATGTTTTTTAGATCTTGCAGTCACAGAACTCGACAAGCAAGCAATAAAAATAAAGACAGCGAGTGGCAATGAAGGTCTACATCGCATCAACACTTCTGGACTGTCAGAAGCAGACCAGAAAGACCCATCTAAACTCCGGACAACACTGGAGAATCAATTAAGAATCAAGGTCAACTTCAGAATCTATCAACCCAAACTGATGGCCTATAGACAACAGCCCAAAGAAACTACTGACCAGTCTGTCAGTAGATGTTGGACAAAAGGAAAAAGATTGCGATTTCTCAGAAGCAGAACTCTCCAAGAGAAAAATGGAGCTGGTAATTGCATTGACTCCAATAGAGGCATTCCAAAAGGATCTGCTTGATAAGGAAAATGGATACAACATCACAATCTCCTCAAAGGTGGCAGAAAATATGAAGCCATAGCTGCGAGCAGGCAATATATACAAGCGCTTGGAGCAGCAACAACCACAGGTGAAGTTGCCAAGGCACCTCGATAGGGCAAGGCATATGGCAAGTGTGGTCTAATGCATCAGCCACATAACTGTCCTGCCTTCAGAGATACCTGTGGTCAAAAGGGACACTGGGCAAGACTGTGTAGAAAATCTGGCAGCGAAGAAGTCAAAAAACAGATGTTGCCTAGTGGCAAGAATTTAAAAAAAGTTCACCAAGTACCAGTTTAAGCACAGGCATGTCCGCAAGATAGGCAAAGACCTGGACTGCAAAGAAGGCACTGAAAGTGAACAAGCTTTCCACACGGTGACAGTCACACAGCACATGGATGCAATCACATAACTGGAAGCCTTCACCACAGTTGAAATGTTATGTCCTAACAAAAGTGGCAAGCACAAGCTACGACTGAAGATAGATAATGCGGAATGTGCCAACATTTTACCACTGTGAATACTCAAAGACATGTACCTAGCAAAGTGGGAGTCTATGTTACAGCCAATTAGAGCTAGACTCTCCGCATCTAACTGTTTACCAATCAATTGTGTGGAAGCATTGATGTTGGAGTGCAGATTTGGAAGTTCTGCATGGTTACAAGTCTTCTACGTTTTTGACACCAATGTTACAGTGGTAGTAGGACTCCCAGCATGCAGTGAACTCCGGATTGTGACAATCCACGAGATCTGTAAAGTGCCAATGCTAGATAATCAAGGCAAGTGTGACCCTATTGAGTCTATTCAAGATCTGCAACAGAAATACCTAGATAGATGTGACACCTTAGGCAGTTTTATAGGAGATGCCGTTCTTCACCTGAAAGACGACGGAGTTCCCTCCAGAGATCCACATAAAGGACAAGCTAAAGGCTGAGCTTGACACAATGGAATGACAGGGGATTATTTGCTGTGTTCAGCAACACATTGATTGGTGCAGCTCTATAACCACTGTAATTAAGAGAGATGGTACCATTAGAGTACGCGTGGATCCCTGAGGATTAAATCGGGCACTCAAAAGATGTCCTCACAAGATTCCTACTTTAGAAGAGCTCAACCCAAGTTTTGCCAGAACCAAGTTTTCTCGAAGTTGGACGCAAAACATGGATACTGTCAGTTCACTTTTCTGAAGATCCACAGGAGCTAATAACATTCAGAACATCATTTACCATTAGGTCTGTCAGTGAGTCAAGTCCTGTTCCAACAGCATATGGATCGCATTGCCAAAGGTGTTCCTGGCAGTGTCTGCATTACGGGTGACATAGCAGTTGTGGGAAGGACCAAGGGAGAGCATGACAAGAATCTTCATATTTTAATGGAGACGGCTAGAAGAGAAGGTCTTGTGTCTAATAGCAAAAAATATGCTATCAATGTGAGCCATATTAATTGTTTTCGGGTTCAATTTATTCTGACACTGGAATACAACAGATCTCAGTAAAATTGAGGATGTACAATCAATGCCTACCCCTCAAGACATGAAAGAATTGTTTGGGCCTGTTTAACTTTTTCGCACCATATATCTCGAATTTCCCTGAGAAAGCATCATCACTGCGTGAACTTCTCAAGAAAGATATACCATTCTCGTGGCACGAAGATCATCAGTCACTTTCTGCTGAAGCATGTTTGCATTATTACAACCTAAGGAAAGAAACTACACTCGAACTAGATGCTTTGCAAAAGGGTCTTGGAGCATGTCTGTTACAGGAATTGTGTTAGGTTCTAAAGGTTTGTCACCCACTCAGGCGAACTATTCGAACATAGAACGAGAAACCTTGGCATCAGTGTTCGGATTCCACAAATGCTTTGTTGTCGAGATTGATCACAAACCGTTGGCAATGATTTGGCAAAAACCACTCACCAGTGCGCCACCTTGACTCCAAAGACTATTAATCAAGGTACAGGGGTATGATTGTGAGGTTTGATATAAACGTCTGACACATTCAGCATGCCACTCAACCCCAAGAAACAAGCATATATACCATTAGATGTCCAAGTGGACAAAGTAGATGTGGAACTAGAAGATGTGTACAACACTGACTTATTGCGATTTGGACAGAAGGAATGCGAAAAGCTCCAGAGAGAGACTTCCAGGAATCCTCTCCTCAAGTCATTACGGCAGCTCTTTATTGGTGGATGGCCAGATACAATGCAAAAGGTTCCCACAGACCCCAGAACCTTTTGGCCATAACGTGACGAATTAGGGATCCCTAGTGGAGTCATTTTCCAGTGGTGATACCATAGAAACATAAAAAATAGGAGCAGGAGTACGCCATTCGGCCCTTCGAGCCTGCTCCACCATTCATTATGATCATGGCTGATCATCCAACTCAGTACCCTCTTCCCACTTTCGCCCCATACCCTTTGATCCCTTTAGACACAAGAGCTAAATCGAACTCCTTCTTGAAAACATACAATATTTTGGCCTCAGCTGCTTTCTGTGGTAGTGAATTCCACAGGCTCACCACTCTCTGGATGAAGTAATTTCTCCTCATCTCAGTCCTGAAAGGTTTACCCCGTATCCTGAGACCATGACCCCTGGTTCTGGACTCCCCCACCATCGGGAACATCCTTCCTGCATCTACCCTGTCAAGTCCTGTTAGAATTTTATAGATTTTATACCAAAAGCGCTTCATCAAGATTTCCTTACACAATTATATCAAGACAAGGATGACTTGCACAGGAGACAGTTTATTGGCCAGGGATCAATAACGACATAGAACAAGCAGTGAGGATGTCAGGAATATCAGCCGAGTCAGAACAGAACAAACAAAGAACAAAGAAAATTACAGCACAGGAACAGGCCCTTCAGCCCTCCAAGCCTGCGCCGATCCAGATCCTCTATCTCAACATGTCGCCTATTTTCTAAGGGTCTGTATCTCTTTGCTTCCTGCCCATTCATGTATCTGTCTAGATACATCTTAAAAGACGCTATCGTGCCCACGTCTACCACCTCCGCTGGCAACGCGTTCCAGGCACCCACCACCCTCTGCGTAAAGAACTTTCCACGCATATCCCCCCTAAACATTTCCCCTCTCACTTTGAACTCGTGACCCCTAGTAATTGAATCCCCCACTCTGGGAAAAAGCTTCTTGCTATCCACCCTGTCTATACCTCTCATGATTTTGTACACCTCAATCAGGTCCCCCCTCAACCTCCGTCTTTCTAATGAAAATAATCCTAATCTACTCAACCTCTCTTCATAGCTAGCACCCTCCATACCAGGCAACATCCTGGTGAACCTCCTCTGCACCCTCTCCAAAGCATCTACATCCTTTTGGTAATGTGGCGACCAGAACTGCACGCAGTATTCCAAATGTGGCCGAACCAAAGTCCTATACAACTGTAACATGACCTGCCAACCCTTGTACTCAATACCCTGTCCGATGAAGGAAAGCATGCCGTATGCCTTCTTGACCACTCTATTGACCTGCGTTGCCACCTTCAGGGAACAATGGACCTGAACACCCAAATCTCTCTACATCAATTTTCCCCAGGACTTTTCCATTTATTGTATAGTTCACTCTTGAATTGGATCTTCCAAAATGCATCACCTCGCATTTGGGTCACTCCATCCTCATGATGTTCCATCACATCCATGGTCAAGAATAGCTACTGACCCATTTACAGTTAAAGGTGATGACCTTTTACTTATTACTGACTACGTCTCCAAATTTCCTGTCATTTGCCAACTGAGTGCATCAGTAGCAAACACGATGAGTGCAATTTTCAGTCTTTTTGGTTCCCCAGATGAGATCATGTTGGGTAATGGTCCACAGTACTCCAGTAAGCCATTTCAAGACGTGCGTGCAAGGTGGGCTGTAAATCACATTACGTCATCGCACTATCCAAGGTCAAATGGACTAGCGGAAAGGATGGAGTGGACGGTAAAGTCACAAATCTTGAAATGTAAGGAGACCAATCAAGACATTCAAATAGCAATGTTGCACCTACAAGCAATACCACTAGATACAGGATTACCATCCCCCACAGAGATCATATTTGGAAGGCAAGTCAGAACAACTCTTCCTAGTCATCATCTGATCAGATCGTCAGTCCAAAATAAATTATTGGCAAGACAACAGAGAATGAAAATCAGACATGACAAACATGCAGGCGCGGAGTTACCTCCTCTACACATCGGACAGAAGGTTAGAGTAATCCCTGCGCAAGTGTCCAAGATCTGTAATGAGACGCAGTCATTCGAGGTAACTACCCTGAATGGAGCGACGTTGAGAAGGAATAGATGTCAGTTGAGAAAGTTATCCAATAGGATCATACCTAACACTCCTGTAGTGTCAAGAAAACATTCGAGTTCACATTCGAGTTCTGAGAATGGAACTAAGAAAGATGACACGTACAACACTCAAGTACAAGATAATTGTCAGTCTGAAGCTACGAATCAAGAGAAAATAATTGACAATTCCAGATGTCAGCAAATTTCACTGTTACCCGATCAGGTCGAGTCAGCAGAGCACCTGTAAGTTTCAGAGACACTTGAATAATGAATGTGAAAGTCCATACATGTGTAAATAAGGTTCACAATTATCCTATTTCATTATAACTTATGTAAATTTCCATTTAAGTAAAGGGGGTATGTTGTATTATTGCTTTGACTTCTTTCATACTGGTTAACATACAACTGAATATGTAAATAGTTTAGTATACATCATCGCAGGAAGTGATGCAAGCTAACATGTGATATAGTAGTTGGAGCAGTGTTAGTCAGCATGTGTATTGAAGAGCTCTCCTGTAATTCTGTTAGACTGTAATAAAGAATCCTTCGTTCAACTTACCAATCACTCTCATAGTGTTTGGTATGTTTCTGTTGAGAACCAAGAACACAATACCACTCAAGTGCAGTACTGGGGGAATGCTGCACTGTTAGAGGTGCCATATCTTGGATGAGATGTTCAATCAAGGCCCATTCTGCCCTCTCATATGGATATAAAAGATCCATGGTGCTGCTTTGAAGAAGACTGTGAGGGGCGGCGGGGAAGAGGGGGCGTTTCTCAGTGTTTTAGCCAATATTTAGCCCTCAACCAACAACATTAAAACTGATTATCTGGTGATGTATCTCATGCTATTTGCGAGATCTTGCTGTGCACAAATTAGAGCCAAACTGGACACATGCCAAAGGCAGCCACTTTAAAATGGAGGATTCCATTGGGGACAGTTAGAGAACATTGGGAAGAGTTGGAGAACATTTGGAAAAGTTTGGGAACAGTTGGAAAACATTGGGAAGGCTTCGAGAAAGCCCTAGGAGAAAATCAAACTAAATTTGGAACATGGGTCTGTTGAATTGGAATTCCTTCCCACCGCACCCCCCCAACTGGGCTTTAAAACTGGACTTGATGAAATATGGGAAAAAACCCCAACCCCCACGGACACTAGTACTGTGAATAAAAGCCAAACCTCAACACAAAACACACAGAGGCAGGCTGCATTCCAAGGGGTCAATTTCAAACATTCCAACATCACAACAGAAACTGATACTGTTAAAGGACTGGAATTTGGGACATTATAATAACAGTGACACAGGATAACTGCCATCATGTAACCCAATTAAGTAATTGGGAGGGCCATTGTCACAACTAACCAGCCCCAGACCACAGCATTCACTCCTGTCAAGACAGGAGAGAAACCTTTTCATGTTATCAGCTCTGGAGCCTGGAATACCTCACCTTGGTGGAGTTCATTATTCTTGGTCATGGAAATAACATCAGCACTGAGTGGATCTGTCTGGACCAGGCAGGTAACAGACGAAAATGATTAAAAGGTGCTAAGTGCTGACCATCCAGCAGGATGGCTTCAGGAGATGTGTTTATGATATTTCGATAAGGATCATCAAAAATAGGACAAGATCGAAGGGTTTGGCACTGCAGTCAAAAAGGAGGGTCAGGAGCGGTCAACCCGGTTCGTGGACCTACAAATTCACACCGGAAGGACCAACCGTGTGGAGGATTGTAAATTATCAGCCAAATCCAAGGGGTATTTGGGGCTGGGAGTTTAAAGCAATTTTAAGTGTAGCAACCAAATCCTGGGAGGGTTTGGGTTTTGAATTGAGTGAGTTTGGGACAGAAATGTGGGGTTTTGCGTGTGGTTTTTTGAAAAACGTATATCTTATAAGTCGTAGTGACTTGTTAAATCGTGGAGGATGTCATGCAGACCCCCACCTGCCAAGAATGAGGCATATTAATTTTTTCATATGAACATTGATTTTAAACTGTTGCTGGAGTGAAGAAATTACTTGTTTGAAGATCACCAGACACTGGGCTGGAATGACATTTGCAGAGTAAGAGATGCTGCTTATGGAGATAAAGGACTATTCCCTGCTCCAATTAACCCAAATGGATTTTGAGCACCAGACATTGAAGGTGTAAGGAAGCGCATTCCAGGCCCTGCTAAGATGATACAATCCACAGAGCCAGGAATGGTAAAACCGGCTGGTCACATGACTAACTGGCCGGTTCAGGTCTTTTGAACTAGCCACAGGACAGTTTGAATTTAGAAGGCAGTGTGCAACTGAAGCTGAAACAAGTTTGTGGACACTGCCAGACCTGCTGAGTATTTCCAGCACTTCTTGTTCTGTATCAGCACTGAGTGGATCTGTCTGCACCAGGCAGGTAACAGATGAAAGGGATTAAGAGGTGGTAAGCACTGACCATCCAGCAGGATGGCTTCAGGAGATGTGTTTATGATAGTTTGATAAGAATCATCATAAAAAGGACAAGATCGAAGGGTTTGGCACTGCAGTCAAGAAGGAGGGTCAGGAACGGTCAACCTGGCTCTTGGACCTACAAATTCACACTGGAAGGATCAACTGCCTGGAGGATTGTAAATTATCAGCCAAATCCAAGGGGTATTTGGGGCTGGGAGTTTAAATCAATTTTAAGTGTAACAACCAAATCCTGGGAGGGTTTGGGTTTTGAATTGAGTGAGTTTGGGACAGAAACGTGGGGTTTTGCCTGTGATTTATCGAAAAAGGTTTATCTTATAAGTTGTGGTGACTTGTGTGTTTGGGTGGGAGCTGAGGTTAAATCGTGGAGGGATTTAAGTCAGATTAACCAATCAAGGGGTCGTGCGGTGTCCTTTAAATTAGTTTAGAGGTTTGTTAGGTTTTGATAAACAAGTTTGTGATTTGTGACTGTACAATTTGTCCTTTATAAAAATCCTAAAGTCAAGAACCATCTGTAAGGGGGGGGGGAAACGGGAGTGGGAACTTCTTACAGGTCTCAACATCAAACGCTATTGGGACACCGAGTGCCCCCAGCTTGTGGTTTTTCTCAAACCGTTACCTGCAAGTACTCCAGCGAGGTAGACAAAGCTAATGCGGAGAGCGCCGTGTACCATCTCGAGCGGAACTCCAACCAGGAGCTGCAGCACCACATTGAAACCCAGGTGCTCGACCCTGAAACAAAGAACTTGCACAGTCACCGTCGGAATGCACCCTTCATCAAAAGCCTCACCTCCTGGCGGGATCATTAATAACTGAACGGCTAGGGAATCCATCGATTCCATAGGGCATTGATGGGGTATGCCCCCCACCCCCCAGCAACAACAACCACTGGCATTTATATAGCACCTTTAACATAGTAAAACATCCCAAACCACTTCACAGGAGTGTTAACAAACAAAGGTTTGGGGAAATCTATTCGAATGGTAACAGTGACGAGGGACTTCATTCTGTGGAGAAACTGGAGACGCTGGGATTGTTCTCCTTTAGAGCAGAGAAGGTTAACGGCAGCGTTAATAGAGGTGTTCAAAAATTTTAAAGGCTTTTGATTGAATAAATAAGGAGAAACTGTTTCCACTGTCAGCAGGGTTGGTAACGAGAGGACACAGATTTAAGGTAATTGGCAAAAGAATCAGAGACAACTTAAGGTGAATTTATTTGACACAGTGAGTTGTTGTGATCTGGAACGCGCTGCCTGAAAGGGCGGTGGAAGCAGATTCAATGGTAACTTTCAAAAGGGAATTGGATAAATACTTGAAAAGGAAAGTTTTTGCAGGGCTATGGAGAGTGGGGTTAATTGGATAGCTCTTTCAAAGAGGCAGCACAGGCATGATGGGCTGAATGGCCTCCTTCTGTGCTGTAACTATCATTACAATCATTCCAACTGTAAGACTGACACTAAATTGTGTTGTTCGTGCAGCCTGATGCGGAATGCAGATCCCAGATCTGACGTCATATAAGCAGTCAGTCTGCAGCAGTTACTCACCCAACGTGCATGAAGATGTAGCTGAGGTAGCGCCAGACCTGACTGCGAAGCTGGGGCTGATAGACCAGCGGGTTGTTCAAATATGATGGGTGTGTGATCTGTAGCACCCACTTCTCCAGGACCAGCCCATAATAAATGAAGACGGCAATCTGTTGAATACAGTTCAGATCAGATACATTACACGACTGCCTGCTCACTCTGCGATGTCAACACTGAGCAGATACTTCAAAAGAAGGAAAGAGCTAGTATTTATTAACAGTGCCTTTCAGAACCTCGGAACATCCTAAAGCTCTTTAAAGCCAATGAAGTACTTCTGATGTGTAGTCACCGTAGGACAAAGGGGTGTTAAAATACGAGAGGGGGGAGGGGAGGCAGAGGAAGGGAATTCTAGAGCTGAAGACATAGCTGCCAGTGAGGGAGTGATTAAAATCAGGGCCGCTCAACAGGCCAGAATTGGAGGAGTGCAGGGATCTCGGAGGGTTTTACGGCTGGAGGAGGTTACAGAGATAGGGAGGGGAGAGGCTATCAAGAGATTTGAAAATAAGGATGAGAATTTTAAATTTGAGGCGTTATCAGACCGGGAGCCAATGTAGGTCAGTGAGCACAGCGGGTGATGGGTGAATGGGGTTGAGTCTGAGTTAGGATACGGGCAGCAAAGTTTCAGATAGGGTGCAAGCTGAGAGGCCAGCAGTGCATTGGAATAGTCCCATCTGGAAGTAAGAAAGGCATGGAGGATGGTTTCAGCTGGTTTGAGCTGAAGCAGGGGTACAGTTGGGCGATGTTACGGAGGTGGAAATAGATGGCCTTGGTGATGTTGAGGATGTTGCCGAAAGCTCCCTCTGATTCGTCGAATGCAATCGCTACTCGCCTCCAGAATGGTGATAGTGATCATAAACCAGGGCGGAGGGCAGCAGGTGTAACTGTCGTAGTACCACTTGCGGTCCAGCCCCCGGGGCAGGGTCTCGTAGGCGATGTGCCGGATGAATCGCTGGGACAGGGTGAGGCCGGTTTCCTCCAGGAGTGAGTTGGCACGGAGACGGCGGTTTCCCAGATGGATCGCATGGCGGAAGCTGTTGGACCGTTTGTTGCTCATCTGGTTAAAAACAAAACACCACATGTGGGGAGTGAATTAATTTTTAGGCCTCCTGCCTGACCCAAACAAGGCTGTAATACCCTGAAAATGGCAAGTGTTTACCCATCGCCCCATTGCCATGGCAACATTCCCTCATGCTGACCACTGGGCAGTCAGAGCAGCCCCATGAGACAGGTATTAGATCTGTTTATTCAGGATCCACTGTATGTAGGACGATAATGCTTTACAGCCAATGAAGTGCTTTTTGAAGTGTCGTCATTGTTACAATGTAAGAAACATTGCAACTAATTTGTGCACAGCAAGCTCCCAAAAACAGCAACGCGATAATGAGCAGACAATCTGTTTTCTGTGATGTTGGCTCAGGGCTAAAGATTATACAGGATACTGGGAAGAATGCCTCTGCTGTTCTTGAAGGAGTGGCCTTGGGATCTTTTACATCCACCTGGGAGGGGAGACGAGGCCTCAGTTTAACATCTCATCCAAAACACAGCACCTCCACCAGTGCTGCACTACCTCTGTATTGTAGTGGGAGCGCCAGCCTGGATTTTGTACTCAAGTCTCCAGAGGGAGACTTGAATCCACAACCTCCTGACTCAGGAGGTAAGAGTGCTACCACTGAACCAGGCCCAGACAACCTTTTAAATAGTCAATCCTCACCAATCATAAAACACGCTCCCAATAGACTGGGTGCTTTAATCTGAATGTCAATGAAAAGTATTGCTGTGCTTCCATCAATCTGATCAATTCACATAACATTCACCGGAGCCTTTCCCCCATCTGATTCACAGTGTTAATTCCTTCAGCCAGCTGTGAAATGAGAAAGTAATGTTCAGCACATCTGTACGAGCTGCAGACAATTTGTTGAGTGGTGTTTACAGTTTTCATTACTCTGTTCGATTTCTAGACCATTGGCTGGAAACTGTGGACCAATTTCTGCTACACTGAACTTCCCATTCTGTTAGTTTGAGAATTTGAATTAAATTGACAAAAGCTGGTCGCAGTAAAACTGACCAGTGAAGCTATCGGATTGTCCTATGAGCTCCAGTGGTTTACTCATGGCCTTTAGGGAAGGAAATCTGCCGTCCTTACCAGTCTGGCCTGTAAGTGACTCCAGTACCACACCAACGTGGTTGACTTTTAATGAGGCAATGGAGAGAGTGGATGAGGGGAGTGCAGTTGATGTTGTGTACCTAGGCTTTCAAAAGGTGTTTGATAAAGTACCACATAATAGACTTGTTAGCAAAATTGAAGCCGATAGCTCATCGCCATCTTCAGCAATGTACTCAAGTGACAGCCAAGAGTTTGTGCTCAAGTTTCTGGAATGGGATTATGAACCCACAACTTTCCAACTCAAAAGGCAGGAGTGACTGACTACTGGCTGAGCCATGGCTGACACTGTAAGCCATTTGTGCTTTAGTATCAAGTATGTAGTTTCTACAGGGCAGCCCGCTGTTCGCAAACTGATAGCGCAGATCCTCTGGCTCTGCTTGCTTCCTGGAGAAGCTGGTCACACCCACATCATCACTGACACACTCTCGGACACGCTCAGTTGACTCCATTGGTCAGCTGAATGACCCCACACAGCAAACAAAGAAAATAATACATTGATGATGGCGCGGGGGCTTTGGGAAAGTGGAAAGCTGCAAGTTCCATCCCACAGGGTTCAGACCCCAATCTCTGAGAGGGAGGCTACCCTCCTGGAAACTGCTGACTGAGTGGAAATGGCTGAGGTCTGGCAGTGGGTTGTCAGGCTGCAGTTAGTGCCCAGAATGTTGTTGGGGGGGTGGAGGGGGGGAACAGAGGTCCATCCAGCCAAGTAAACTCCTAGATCACGCATTGTTCCTAGCAGCTGCTCCTGATCCCCTGGGGAAATGGTGGGGAGGGGCAGCCTCTGTGCTGTGGTTACAATCAGGGTGACTGCCTCCCTCTCAGCCTGTAGTATACCTTCAACATTTGAAGAATGTTGGTGTACTCACTCAGCAGCTGGTTATTGGTGCTAAAGGCAAAAATTACTGGCTTTCAGCTCTATGTTCGGCTCATTGGGAAAGTTGTAAAGAGTCACAGACCTTTCACATGGCCCTGACCCAGTGCAGTTTCCTGCTATCAGCTGGAAAGTGACTTTTAACTGATATCACACTCTGCGCCATCAGTCCCAGCCTCTTCGGCTCCCAGTGGATTGGAATGAGATTGTTAACATTTGAAATGTGATATGGAATTGATCAATTGGTGGGGAGTTTCTCTGTGAATGAAATATTACAGAGTTTGAAAAATAATCTTGTCTCTCAGTTGCATGGTGTTTACATATAAAATAATGGATACTGGGTATTTTTTTTTTGGCGGGGGGATTATATACAGAATAACAGATGCCCGGGAGTGAGTTACAGACTGGAATCTTAATCGAGGTGTTTGGGGGGGTTACATAATATTACATAGAATATAAAGCGCAGAAACAGGCCATTCAGTCCAACTAATCTGTACTGGTGTTTATACTCCACACGAGTCTCCTCCCATTCCATTAACCTCACCTCCACCTTTCAGCATATCTTTCTCTCCTGTACTTGTCTAGTTTCTATATTAAAGTACCTAAGCTATTTGCCTCAACCACTTGTTGTAGTAGTGAGTCCTACATTCTAACCACTCTCTGGGTAATGACATTTCTCCTTATTTCCCTGTTGGATTTATTATTAACTATCTTGTATTTATGGCCCTTAGTTTTGTGTTCCCCCACAAGTGGAAATATTCTTTCCACATCTACCCTGTCCAACCCATTTGTGATTTTAAAGATCTCTATCAGATCTCCTCTTTTCTAAAGATAAAAACTCTAACCTGTTTAATCTTTCCTAATATCTCTCAGTTCTACTACCATCCTTGTAAACACAGGGAGGTATTTGGTGCTACATTCAGGCTAAAGAGCCTTTGAGGTGCTCAAGATGTGGTCTTTAGATAAAATGACGATTTAGCCTGTATTTTGTGCGAGACACCAGCTTGGTAAAGGAGTTGAAGTCACTGCCAGGAATGGTGCTTGGAGGCTTGTTAATCAGATGATTTCCACTTAAAATTGCCGCTCGTGCTCATTAACGAGGCTGCACAACATTTTGCTGGCTAGTGTTTCAACTGATGCCCTCTCCTCACAGTGACCAGCTATTTGAGAGTAAACACGCTGTTGATGGTGATTTCAAGTGTTACTTAAAGGGATACTCACCATTCCATGGTCACTGCTGCTGGAGCTGTGAAGACATTGGGACATTTTCTGGGACACATTGTCAAGACTTCACCAACACTCCAGCAGCATTTATTCTGGAAAATTCTCTGAGGACTTCACCTAAAAAGAGTAAAAGTTCTGCTACTCCACCTTACAGGAGTCACCAGGAGAAAGGGACTGCTTGGTCATGGACATCTTGCTAGGGATCGCTGCTGCTCTGGATGAGGAATGGGAAGAATATGAGGCCAGGCAGAGCAGCACTGGGTGCTGCAGGAGAAAGGGACAGGAGGGCGAGGGGGACTCCTTCCCCTCTTCCTCTGGACTTCCTCCACCAGGACCTCCATCTGAGAATCTGTGCACCCTCTTCCTCGATCCCTGAGCCATCCAGCAATGTGCTGCTGTGTGTCAGCCAGAACAGTCCACACCTGCAGTGGAAGTGTGTTCGAGGAGTTCACGTGCACTGCTCCACAAAAACTGTATCTAATCAGCACTCGAATGCTAAATCTGCAGGTTTCTGGTTTCACACCTCCAGACAGCTTCCAATTATGGTAATCAGTAACTCAGACCAACATTGTGCGCTACATCCAGGCTTTTGAACAAGTGTGTCTTATTAGCACTGCACCCATTTAGCACCTGTTTTCACCTTTTGGCCAAAATAACCCCATAGACAGTTTATACTGTGATTGTTTATTTTCTTTTAGTAATGTGATAATCTGGAGAAAGATCCAAAAGTGAAAGCTGAAATGTAGAAAAGTGATGAACAGCCAAGTACCTTAAAGAACCTAATATCATCACAGCACCTGAAATGTTAAACTAAAGGTTAGGCTACTGCTAGTGAAGAAAATCAGAACTTTGGCATGACCTAAAGAACTTGCATTTCTATAGTGCCTTTCATGACTTGAGGACACCCCAACGTGCTTCACAGCCAATGAAATACTTTTTGAAGTTTAGTCACTACGCGGCAGCCAATTTGCGCACAGTAAGATCCCACAAACAGTGATGTGATAATGACCAGATAATCTGTTTTTTATTGTTTCTGATTGAGGGATAAATATTGACCCCAGGATACTGGGGAGAACTCCCCCACCCCCCCCGCCCGCACTCTGCTTCATCATGGGATCCTGTACATCCCCCTGAGGGGGCAGACAGGGCCTCAGGTTAACCTCAGGTACGCCTGGGATGAACTTGCCCAGCACAGGCCAGGAACAAACCCAGGATTGTCCCGATCCTTATGGTTCACCACCAGCCTCTTATTTTCACTCTTCCTTTATTACCCAGGTATTCGAGTTCCCCTCCCCTGCCTCATTCAGTCACATCCCAGTGAGGTAAAGTCCTTGAATAGCAGAGAGAAGATCCAGCCAGTGATATTATTCCTGGAATGAAACTTATACCCAGGCAGTCGCTGCCAATTGTTGTTATTTTCCCCTGTCTCGGAGTTACACTGAGACAAAAGGTTCACTGGGCATCACTGAGTTAAGGCCTGGCATCATTTGGCAGTAATTCAGGTCAGTTTAACTCTTCACTATTATCTGGATGTGGCTTAAAATGTAACATTGAGGTCAATCAGATGCACAGAATGTGCCTTTCTCACTGCCCCCTGACTGGATCGAAAGGGGCAGGCCACCAATATGATACATGTGACTGTGCTCTACAGTCAGTCCTTGTGTATGGTTGAGGTTACATTGACAGTGGAGTGAGTGAGGAATCTGCTTGCTGTCTCCTTACTCTCAAAGGGCCTCTCTGAGAAAGACACTACTGTCATTAGTTCATAACATAATTACATTACCTCGAGTCATAGCCAGTCGAGTCAAGTCTGCTCTGGAGCTGGTGATTCACCCCGATCAGACCTGTACTGTACCCGGCAGGAAGATCTCTGATAGCCTCGCGCTACTCAGGGATACGATCGCCTACGTACGGGACAGGAGGGTGGACACCTGCCTCATCAGCCTGGACCAGGAGAAGGCTTTTGACAGGATATCGCACACCTACATGATGGACGTGCTTTCCAAAATGGGGTTTGGGGAGGGAATCTGCAATTGGATCCAACTGCTCTACACAAACATCAGTAGCGCAGTCTCAATCAACGGGTGGGAATCTGAAAGTTTCCCGATCAAATCTGGAGTCAGACAGGGCTGTCCTCTCTCCCCGGTCTTGTTTGTTTGCTGTATTGAACCCTTTGCTGAGTCTATTAGGAAGGATGCGGTCATAAGAGGGGTGACAATCCCAGGCAGCGGAGGCACTCAGGTCAAAACCTCCCTGTACATGGATGACGTCGCCGTCTTCTGCTCGGATCCGCTGTCCGTGCGCAGACTGATGAGCATCTGCGACCAGTTCGAACTGGCCTCGGGAGCCAAAGTTAACCACGGCAAGAGCGAGGCCATGTTCTTTGGGAACTGGGCTGACCGATCCTTTGTCCCCTTCACCGTCAGGTCAGATTACCTGAAGGTGCTGGGGATATGGTTCGGAAGTGCCGGGGCGTGCACCAAAACATGGGAGGAGCGAGTAGCCAAGGTACGACAAAAGTTGGGCATGTGGGGGCAGCGATCTCTCTCCATTGTGGGTAAGAACCTGGTCATCAGGTGCGAGGCGCTCACGTTGTTGCTCTACGTGGCGCAGGTCTGGCCCATACCCCACTCCTGCGCCGTGGCAGTCACCCGAGCCATTTTCCGCTTCGTCTGGGGATCTAAAATGGACCGGGTCCGGAGGGACACGATGTTCAAATCTCTGGACATGGGCGGGAAAAATGTACCCAACGTGGCCCTCATCCTGATGACCACCTTCGTGTGCGGCTGCATCAAGCTATGTGTAGATCCCCAGTATGCAAACTCCAAGTGTCACTACGTGCTGAGGTTCTATCTGTCCCCGGTGTTGCGAAGGATGGGCCTGGTCACATTGCCGCGGAACGCTCCGTGCAGTTGGGCGGCGCCGTACCACCTATCCTTCGTGGAGCAGTTTCTGCGGAAAAACACCTTTGACCACCGGTCCATCAGGCAGTGGTCTGCACGGAATGTCCTCAAGGCCCTACGGGAAAAGGAAACGGTGGATCCTGTCGGATGGTTCCCCGAGCAGACCGTCAAAGTCATTTGGCGGAATGCCTCATCACCAGAACTTTCAAACAAGCACCAAGACGTAGCTTGGCTGGTGGTGAGAAGGGCCCTCCCCGTCAGATCCTTCATGCACACCCGAAGTCTCGCCCCCTCCGCACAGTGCCCCCGCGTTGGCTGTGGTGGGGAAGAGACGGTCGCCCACCTCCTCCTGGAATGTGCCTTTGCAAAGCAGGTGTGGAAAGAGATGCAGTGGTTTTTGTCAAGGTTCATCCCAAGCAGCTCTGTAACACAGGAGTCTGTGCTCTACGGGCTGTTCCCAGGGACGCACACCGAGACAAACATCAACTGCTGCTGGAGGACTATCAATTCGGTGAAAGACGCCCTTTGGTCTGCCCGAAACTTGCTGGTCTTCCAGCGCAAAGAGTTGTCCACCACCGAATGTTGCAGACTGGCACATTCCAAGGTCCAGGACTACGTGCTGAGGGACGCACTAAAGCTTGGGGCAGCCGCAGCAAAGGCTCAATGGGGAAAGACCACAGTGTAAGGTTCCCCCACCAAGCTGGACTGAGGGGCTGGAACCATGGGAAGCCCCTCGAACTGTATCGTTAATATTCTCAATTGCTGTAAATGTAAAACTGTAATTGACATGACAATTGTGAAACGGAAGGGTTGGGAAGAAACTCATGACATTATTGAAAGAAACTGATCTCTTTTGCAATGTTTGTATTTTTTCGTGCTGTTTGGAAACTGTTTGGCAATGTAATTTTTACAGATTTTTATGAATAAAGTATATTTTGGAAATAAAAAAATAAAAAATAAAAAATAATTACATTACCTCGTATTATACAGACATATCACAACAACAACAACAACAATGCATTTATTTAGTGCCTTTAAAGTAGTAAAACATTTCAAGGCATTTCACAGGAGTGACATATTTGACACCGAGCCACTTAAGCAGATATTAGAACAGGTGATCAAACGTTTAGTCAAAGAGGTCAGTTTTAAGGAGTGTCTTAAAGGAGGAGAGAAAGAGACGCAACAGCCCTGTAAATTTTTCCCTTCAAGTATTTATCCAATTCCCTTTTGAAAGTTACTATTGAATCTGCTTCCACCGCCCTTCAGGCAGCGCGTTCCAGATCACAACAACTCGCTGGGTTAAAAAGTTTGCTCATGTCACCTCTGGTCCTTTTGCCAATTGCCTTAAATCGAAGATCAGAACTGGGGGAAACACATGAACAGGACAGCCTGTGAAGAGGCTTCTCCAGCCTGACTGAGCTGGTTATAATATATAATATATAAAAACAAGAAATGCTGGAAATACTCAACAGGTCTGGCAGCAACTGTGGAGAGAGAAGCAGAGTTAACGTTTCAGGTCAGTGACCCTTCTTCAGAACTGATGAAAGGTCACTGACCTGAAACATTAACTCTACTTCTCTCTCCACAGATGCTGCCAGACCTGCTGAGTATTTCAAGCATTTCTTGTTTTTATTTCAGATTTCCAGCATCTGCAGTATTTTGCTTTTATATTAATATAATTGAGCTAGTTATAATGCCTGGTCTCTCCTTGAAACGTTAAACTCTCTTTCAGATGCTGATTGACTGCTCTTTATCGCGAACATTTTCTGTTTTCATTTCAGGTTTCTAACATGCACAGTTTGTCTTTTTGTTTTTTTTGTCAAAATACTGCAAAGAATTTTCAGCACAGGAACAGGCCATTCGGCCCAACAGGTGCCAGTGTTTCTGCTACACATGAGCCTCCTCCCACTCCTTTCCATCTCACCCTATCAGCATAATCTTCCATTCCTCTCTCCCTCATGTGTTTATCCAGCTTCCCCTAAATGTATCTATTATTCACCTCAACCACTCCCTGAGGTAACAGGTTCCACATTCTCACCACTCTCTGGAGAAAGAAGATTTTCCTGAATTCCCTATTGGATTTATTACGGACTATCTTACATTTCACAGAATTGTTACAGTGCAGAAGGAGGCCATTCGGCCCATCGTGTCGGCACTGACTCTCTGAAACAGCAATTCCCTCAGTTCCATTCCCCCACCTTGTCCCCATAACCCTGCACATTCTTCCCTTTCATATAACAGTCTAATTTCCTTTTGAATGCTTCAATTGAACCTGCCTCCACCACACTCTCAGGCAGTGTATTCCACTCGCTGTGCGAAAAAGGTTTTCCTCATGTCTCTTTTGCTTTTCTTACCAAATACTTTAAATCTGTGTTGTCTTGTTCTCAATCCTGCCACGAGTGGGAACAGTTTCCCTCTGTCTACTCTGTCCAGACCCCTCATGATTTTGAATACCTCTATCAAATCACCTCTCAGCCTTCTCTTCTCCAAGGAAAACAGTCCTAATTTATGGTTCCTAATTCTGCTCTTGCCTCCGTGGAAACATTTTCTCTATGAGGTAGCTTTTAAGGAAGGTCTTAAAGGAGGAGAGCAAGAGGTAAAAGGCAGAGAGGGGCTTGGGCAGCTGAAGGTTCAGCCGCTGATGGTTGGGCGAAGGAAATCGGGGTGCAGCCAGAGGTGTCAATATTCAGGTGAAATGTTAAACTAAGGCCTCGTCTGCTTATCAAGTAGATGTGATAGATCTCATGGCACAATTGGAAGAAGAGCAGGGGAGTTCTCCCAAGTCTCTTCAGCCAATATCCTTCTCTCAACCATCAGCTCAAAACACATTCATTATAATTCACTGGTAGTGAAGCTCTTTCAGATGCCCTGAGGATATGAAAAGAGGTTTATAAACATAAGTTCTTTCTTTAACTCTTTTCACACTTGGTTTCTGAATTTTACGTGGAAAGATTACATGACTGTGGTGATTTTAATCTTCAGGCTGTTCCAAGAACCATATCCAACGCTCCCGAGATGTTCATCTCTTTCTATGAAGTAATTAGTTTCCACCTCTCACTCACCAGGTTTACAAAATCCTGATAGCAGATCTTCCCCTCAGAGTTGTTGTCTGCCAAAGCCAGAAGCACCTCCAGCTTGTGTGGCTCGAGCTCCGAGCCGTGTGTTTGCAGAAGGTTCCGGAACTTTTCAGTGCTAATATAGCCCGTATTTGCAGGATCAAACTGTCGGAAAGATGAAGAGGACAGAGTATAACACAAAGACACAACAGAGTTCCCCAAAAACCCAGCACAAACGAACCAGAGTCGTCACCCACCTCTCAATACAGTAAAACAAACAGCAAATACATCAGAGATGGACATTAGCATCAAAATAAACAGAGGGAAAGATAATAGAGCAGAATGGTAAGTGTGAGGAATGGTCAGTGTGTGGAATGGTCAGTGTGGGGAACGGTCAGTGTGAGGTATGGTCAATGTGTGGAATGGTCAGTGTGTGGAATGGTCAATGTGGGGAATTGTCAGTGTGAGGAATGGTCAGTGTGAGGAATGGTCAGTGTGGGCAACGGTCAGTGTGGGGAATGGTCAGTGTGAGGAATGGTCAGTGTGTGGAACGGTCAGTGTGGGGAACGGTCAGTGTGAGGTATGGTCAATGTGTGGAATGGTCAGTGTGAGGAATGGTCAGTGTGGGGAATGGTCAGTGTGTGGAATGGTCAATGTGGGGAATTGTCAGTGTGAGGACTGGTCAATGTGAGGAATGGTCAGTGTGGGGAATGGTCAGTATGAGGAATGGTCAGTGTGAGGAATGGTCAGTGTGGGGAACGGACTGTGTGAGGAATGGTCAGTGTGAGGAACGGTCAGTGTGGGGAACAGACAGTGTGGTGAACAGACTGTACAAGGAATGGTCAGAGTGGGGAATGGTCAGTGTGAGGAATGGTCAGTGTGGGGAATGGTCAGTGTGAGGTATGGTCAATGTGTGGAATGGTCAGTGTGAGGAATGGTCAGTGTGGCGAATGGTCAGTGTGAGGTATGGTCAATGTGTGGAATGGTCAATGTGAGGAATGGTCAGTGTGGGGAATGGTCAGTGTGGGGAATGGACAGTGTGGGGAACAGACTGTACGAGGAATGGTCAGAGTGGGGAATGGTCAGTGTGAGGAATGGTCAGAGTGGGGAATGGTCAGTGTGGGGAATGGTCAGTGTGAGGAATGGTCAGTGTGAGGAATGGTCAATGTGGGGAATGGTCAGTCTGAGGAATGGTCAGTGTGAGGAATGGTCAGTGTGAGGAATGGTCAGTGTGAGAAATGGTCAATGTGGGGAATGGTCAGTGTGAGGTATGGTCAATGTGTGGAATGGTCAATGTGGGGAATGGTCAGTGTGAGGAATGGTCAGTGTGTGGAATGGTCAGTGTGAGGAATGGTCAGTGTGGGGAATGGTCAGTGTGAGGTATGGTCAATGTGTGGAATGGTCAGTGTGAGGAATGGTCAATGTGGGGAATGGTCAATGTGGGGAATGGTCAGTGTGTGGAATGGTCAGTGTGAGGAATGGTCAGTGTGGGGAATGGTCAGAGTGGGGAATGCTCAGTGTGAGGAATGGTCAGTGTGAGGAATGGTCAGTGTGGGGAATGGTCAGTGTGGGGAATGCTCAGTGTGAGGAATGGTCAGTGTGAGGAATGGTCAGTGTGAGGAATGGTCAGTGTGGGGAATGGTCAGTGTGAGGAATGGTCAGTGTGGGGAATGGTCAATGTGGGGAATGGTCAGTCTGAGGAAAGGTCAGTGCGGGGAATGGTCAGTGTGTGGAATGGTCAATGTGAGGAATGGTCAGTGTGGGGAATGGTCAGTGTGGGGAACGGACAGTGTGGGGAACAGACAGTGTGGGGAACAGACAGTGTGGTGAACAGACTGTACGAGGAATGGTCAGAGTGGGGAATGGTCAGTGTGAGGAATGGTCACTGTGGGGAATGGTCAGTGTGAGGTATGGTCAATGTGTGGAATGGTCAGTGTGTGGAATGGTCAATGTGGGGAATTGTCAGTGTGAGGAATGGTCAGTGTGAGGAGTGGTCAGTGCGAGGAATGGTCAATGTGGGAATGGTCAGTGTGAGGAATGGTCAATGTGGGGAATTGTCAGTGTGAGGAATGGTCAATGTGAGGAATGGTCAGTGTGGGGAATGGTCAGTGTGGGGAACAGACAGTGTGGGGAACAGACAGTGTGGGGAACAGACTGTACGAGGAATGGTCAGAGTGGGGAATGGTCAGTGTGAGGAATGGTCAGTGTGGGGAATGGTCAGTGTGGGGAATGGTCAGTGTGAGGAATGGTCAGTGTGAGGAATGGTCAATGTGGGGAATGGTCAGTCTGAGGAATGGTCAGTGTGAGGAATGGTCAGTGCGAGGAATGGTCAATGTGGGGAATGGTCAGTGTGAGGTATGGTCAATGTGTGGAATGGTCAGTGTGAGGAATGGTCAATGTGGGGAATGGTCATTGTGAGGAATGGTCAGTGTGTGGAATGGTCAGCGTGAGGAATGGTCAGTGTGGGGAATGG
The DNA here is from genome assembly GCF_036365525.1 of Heterodontus francisci. Classification (NCBI taxonomy): domain Eukaryota; kingdom Metazoa; phylum Chordata; class Chondrichthyes; order Heterodontiformes; family Heterodontidae; genus Heterodontus; species Heterodontus francisci. Next base: position 71,097,013 of record NC_090396.1, on the reverse strand, counting down.
TCAGTGTGGGGAATGCTCAGTGTGAGGAATGGTCAGTGTGAGGAATGGTCAGTCTGGGGAATGGTCAGTGTGAGGAATGGTCAGTGTGGGGAATGGTCAGTGTGAGGAATGGTCAGTGTGTGGAATGGTCAGTGTGGGGAATGGAATGTGTGAGGAATGGTCAGTGTGAGGAATGGTCAGTGTGTGAAATGGTCAATGTGGGGAATGGTCAATGTGGGGATAGGTCAGTGTGAGGAATGGTTAGTGTGGGGAATGGTCAGTGTGGGGAACGGTCAGTGTGAGGAATGGTCAGTGTGGGGAATGGAATGTGTGAGGAATGGTCAGTGTGAGGAATGGTCAGTGTGTGAAATGGTCAATGTGGGGAATGGTCAATGTGGGGATTGGTCAGTGTGAGGAATGGTCTGTGTGGGGAACGGACAGTGTGGGGAACAGACTGTACGAGGATGGTCAGAGTGGGGAATGGTCAGTGTGAGGAATGGTCAGTGTGGGGAATGGTCAATGATGGGAATGGTCAGTGTGAGGAATGGTCAGTGTGAGGAATGGTCAGAGTGGGGAATGGTCAGTGTGTGGAATGGTCACTGTGGGGAATGGTCAGTGTGTGAAATGGTCAGTTTAAGGAATGATCAGTGTGAGGAATGGTCAGGGGGGGAATGGTCACTGTGGGGAATGGTCAATGATGGGAATGGTCAGTGTGAGGAATGGTCAGTGTGAGGAATGGTCAGAGTGGGGAATGGTCAGTGTGGGGAATGGTCACTGTGGGGAATGGTCAGTGTGTGAAATGGTCAGTTTGATGAATGATCAGTGTGAGGAATGGTCACTGGGGGGAATGGTCAGTGTGTGGAATGGTCACTGTGGGGAATGGTCAGTTTGAGGAATGGTCAGTGTGGGGAATGGTCTGTGTGAGGAATGGTTAGTGTGTGGAATGGTCACTGTGAGGAATGGTCATTGTGAGGAATGGTCAGTGGGGGGAATGGTCAGTCCAGGGATGGTCAGTGTGAAGAATGGTCAGTGTGAGGAATGGTCAGTCCAGGAATAGTCAGTGTGGGGAATGGTCAGTGCGAGGAACGGTCAGTGTGGGGAATGGTCAGTGTGAGGAATGGTCAATGTGTGGAATGGTCAGTGTGTGGAATGGTCAGAGTGGGGAATGGTCAGTGTGAGGAATGGTCAGTGTGGCGAATGGTCAGTGTAAGGAATGGTCAGTGTGGGGAATGGTCAGTGTGAGGAATGGTCAATGTGTAGAATAGTCAGTGTGTGGAATGGTCAGAGTGGGGAATGGTCAGCGTGGGGAATGGTCAGTGTGAGGAATGGTCAGTGTGGGGAATGGTCAGTGTGGCGAATGGTCAGAGTGGGAATGGTCAGTGTGAGTAATGGTCAGTGTGGCGAATGGTCAGTGTGAGGAATGGTCAGTGTGGGGAATGGTCAGAGTGGGGAATGTTCAGTGTGAGGAATGGTCAGTGTGGGGAATGGTCAGTGTGTGGAATGGTCACTGTGAGGAATGGTCAGTGTGAGGAATGGTCAGTGGGGGGAATGGTCAGTCCAGGAATGGTCAGTGTGAAGAATGGTCAGTGTGAGGAATGGTCAGTGTGGGGAATGGTCAGAGTGGGGAATGGTCAGTGTGAGGAATGGTCAGTGTGGGGAATGGTCAGTGTGTGGAATGGTCACTGTGAGGAATGGTCATTGTGAGGAATGGTCAGTGGGGGGAATGGTCAGTCCAGGAATGGTCAGTGTGAAGAATGGTCAGTGTGAGGAATGGTCAGTCCAGGAATAGTCAGTGTGGGGAATGGTCAGTGCGAGGAACGGTCAGTGTGGGGAATGGTCAGTGTGAGGAATGGTCAATGTGTGGAATGGTCAGTGTGTGGAATGGTCAGTGTGAGGAATGGTCAGAGTGAGGAATGGTCAGTGTGAGGAATGGTCAGTGTGAGGAACGGTCAGTGTGGGGAATGGTCAGTGTGAGGAATGGTCAATGTGTGGAATGGTCAGTGTGGCGAATGGTCAGTGCGAGGAATGGTCAGTGTGGGGAAAGGTCAGAGTGGGGAATGGTCAGTGTGAGGAATGGTCAGTGTGGGGAACGGACAATATGGGGAACGGTCAGTGTGGGGAATGGTCAGTGTGGGGAATGGTCAGTGCGAGGAAAGGTCAGTGTGGGGAATGGTCAGAGTGGGGAATGGTCAATGTGTGGAATGGTCAGTGTGGGGAATGGTCAGTGCGAGGAATGGTCAGTGTGGGGAATGGTCAGAGAGAGGAATGGTCAGTCCAGGAATAGTCAGTGTGGGGAATGGTCAGTGTGAGGAATGGTCAGTGTGAGGAATGGTCAATGTGTGGAATGGTCAGTGTGGTGAATGGTCAGTGCGAGGAATGGTCAGTGTGGGGAATGGTCAGAGTGGGGAATGGTCAGTGTGAGGAATGGTCAGTGTGGGGAACGGTCAATGTGGGGAACGGTCAGTGTGAGGAATGGTCAGTGTGGGGAATGGTCAGTGTGGGGAATGGTCAGTGTGAGGAATGGTCAGAGTGGGGAATGGTCAGTGTGAGTAATGGTCAGTGTGGCGAATGGTCAGTGTGAGGAATGGTCAGTGTGGGGAATGGTCAGAGTGGGGAATGGTCAGTGTGAGGAATGGTCAGAGTGGGGAATGGTCAGTGTGAGTAATGGTCAGTGTGGCGAATGGTCAGTGTGGGGAACGGTCAGTGTGAGGAATGGTCAGGATGGGTATGGGTCACTGTGGGGAACGGTCAATGTGAGGAATGGTCAGTGTGGGGAATGGTCAGTGTGTGGAAGAGTCAGTGTGTGAACTGGTCAGTGTGAGGAATGGTCAGTGTGAGGAATGGTCAGTGTGGGGAATGGTCAGTGTGTGGAATGGTCTGTGTGTGAACTGGTCAGTGTGAGGAATGGTCAGTGTGGGGAATGGTCAAAGTGGGGAATGGTCAGTCTGACGAATGGTCTGTGTGTGAACTGGTCAGTGTGAGGAATGGTCAGTGTGAGGAATGGTCAATGTGGGGAATGGTCAGTGTGAGGTATGGTCAATGTGTGGAATGGTCAATGTGTGGAATGGTCAATGTGGGGAATGGTCAGTGTGAGGAATGGTCAGTGTGAGGAATGGTCAATGTGGGGAATGGTCAGTGTGAGGTATGGTCAATGTGTGGAATGGTCAGTGTGAGGAATGGTCAGTGTGAGGAATGGTCAATGTGTGGAATGGTCAGTGTGAGGAATGGTCAGTGTGAGGAATGGTCAATGTGTGGAATGGTCAGTGTGAGGAATGGTCAGTGTGAGGAATGGTCAATGTGTGGAATGGTCAGTGTGAGGTATGGTCAATGTGTGGAATGGTCAGTGTGAGGAATGGTCAGTGTGGAGAATGGTCAGTGTGGGGAATGGTCAATGTGGGGAATGGTCAGTCTGAGGAATGGTCAGTGTGGAGAATGGTCAGTGTGGGGAATGGTCAATGTGGGGAATGGTCAGTCTGAGGAATGGTCAGTGTGATGAATGGTCAGTGTGAGGAATGGTCAATGTGGGGAATAGTCAGTGTGAGGTATGGTCAATGTGTGGAATGGTCAGTGTGGGGAATGGTCAGTGTGAGGTATGGTCAATGTGTGGAATGGTCAGTGTGAGGAATGGTCAGTGTGAGGAATGGTCAATGTGGGGAATAGTCAGTGTGAGGTATGGTCAATGTGTGGAATGGTCAGTGTGGGGCATGGTCAGTGTGAGGAATGGTCAATGTGGGGAATGGTCAGTGTGAGGTATGGTCAATGTGTGGAATGGTCAGTGTGGGGCATGGTCAGTGTGAGGAATGGTCAATGTGGGGAATGGTCAGTGTGAGGTATGGTCAATGTGTGGAATGGTCAGTGTGAGCAATGGTCAATGTGGGGAATGGTCAGTCTGAGGAATGGTCAGTGTGAGGAATGGTCAGTGTGCGGAATGTTCAATGTGCGGAATGGTCAGTGTGAGGAATGGTCAGTGTGAGGAATGGTCAATGTGGGGAACGGACAGTGTGAGGAATGGTCAATGTGGGGAACGGACAGTGTGGGGAACAGACAGTGTGGGGAACAGAATGTACGATGAATGGTCAGAGTGGGGAACGGACAGTGTGGGGAACGGTCCGTGTGAGGTATGGTCAGTGTGAGGAATGGTCAGTGTGAGGAATGGTCAGTGTGCGCAATGGTCAATGTGGGGAATGGTCAGTGTGGGGAATGGTCAGTGTGAGGAACGGTCAGTGTGTGGAATGGTCAGTGTGGGGAACGGTTAATGTGGGGAACGGTCAGTGTGAGGAATGGTCAGTGTGGGAAATGGTCAGTGTGGGGAATGGTCAGTGTGAGGAACGGTCAGAGTGGGGATGGGTCACTGTGGGGAACGGTCAGTGTGAGGAATGGTCAGTGTGAGGAATGGTCAGTGTGGGGAATGGTCAATGTGAGGAATGGTCAGTGTGGGAAATGGTCAGTGTGAGGAATGGTCATTGTGGGGAATGGTCAGTGTGAGGAATGGTCAGTGTGGGGAATGGTCAGTGTGTGGAATGGTCAGTGTGAGGAATGGTCAGTGTGATGAATGGTCAGTGTGAGGAATGGTCAGTGTGAGGAATGGTCAGTGTGATGAATGGTCAGTGTGAGGAATGGTCAATGTGGGGAATGGTCAATGTGGGGAATGGTCAGTGTGGGGAATGCTCAGTGTGTGGAATGGTCAGTGTGAGGAATGGTCAGTGTGATGAATGGTCAGTGTGAGGAATGGTCAATGTGGGGAATGGTCAATGTGGGGAATGGTCAGTGTGGGGAATGGTCAGTGTGAGGAATGGTCAGTGTGAGGAATGGTCAATGTGGGGAATGGTCAGTGTGAGGTATGGTCAATGTGTGGAATGGTCAGTGTGAGGAATGGTCAGTGTGAGGAATGGTCAGTGTGGGGATGGTCAGTGTGAGGAATGGTCAGTGTGAGGAATGGTCAATGTGGGGAATGGTCAGTCTGAGGAATGGTCAGTCCGAGGAATGGTCAGTGTGAGGAATGGTCAGTGTGCGGAATGGTCAATGTGCGGAATGGTCAGTGTGTGGAATGGTCACTGTGAGGAATGGTCATTGTGAGGAATGGTCAGTGGGGGGAATGGTCAGTCCAGGGATGGTCAGTGTGAAGAATGGTCAGTGTGAGGAATGGTCAGTCCAGGAATAGTCAGTGTGGGGAATGGTCAGTGCGAGGAACGGTCAGTGTGGGGAATGGTCAGAGTGGGGAATGGTCAGTGTGAGGAATGGTCAGTGTGGCGAATGGTCAGTGTAAGGAATGGTCAGTGTGGGGAATGGTCAGTGTGAGGAATGGTCAATGTGTAGAATAGTCAGTGTGTGGAATGGTCAGAGTGGGGAATGGTCAGCGTGGGGAATGGTCAGCGTGGGGAATGGTCAGTGTGAGGAATGGTCAGTGTGGGGAATGGTCAGTGTGGCGAATGGTCAGAGTGGGGAATGGTCAGTGTGAGTAATGGTCAGTGTGGCGAATGGTCAGTGTGAGGAATGGTCAGTGTGGGGAATGGTCAGAGTGGGGAATGTTCAGTGTGAGGAATGGTCAGTGTGGGGAATGGTCAGTGTGTGGAATGGTCACTGTGAGGAATGGTCAGTGTGAGGAATGGTCAGTGGGGGGAATGGTCAGTCCAGGAATGGTCAGTGTGAAGAATGGTCAGTGTGAGGAATGGTCAGTGTGGGGAATGGTCAGAGTGGGGAATGGTCAGTGTGAGGAATGGTCAGTGTGGGGAATGGTCAGTGTGTGGAATGGTCACTGTGAGGAATGGTCATTGTGAGGAATGGTCAGTGGGGGGAATGGTCAGTCCAGGAATGGTCAGTGTGAAGAATGGTCAGTGTGAGGAATGGTCAGTCCAGGAATAGTCAGTGTGGGGAATGGTCAGTGCGAGGAACGGTCAGTGTGGGGAATGGTCAGTGTGAGGAATGGTCAATGTGTGGAATGGTCAGTGTGTGGAATGGTCAGTGAGAGGAATGGTCAGTGTGGGGAATGGTCAGAGTGGGGAATGGTCAGTGTGAGGAATGGTCAGTGTGGGGAACGGTCAATGTGGGGAACGGTCAGTGTGGGGAATGGTCAGAGAGAGGAATGGTCAGTCCAGGAATAGTCAGTGTGGGGAATGGTCAGTGTGAGGAATGGTCAGTGTGAGGAATGGTCAATGTGTGGAATGGTCAGTGTGGTGAATGGTCAGTGCGAGGAATGGTCAGTGTGGGGAATGGTCAGAGTGGGGAATGGTCAGTGTGAGGAATGGTCAGTGTGGGGAACGGTCAATGTGGGGAACGGTCAGTGTGAGGAATGGTCAGTGTGGGGAATGGTCAGTGTGGGGAATGGTCAGTGTGAGGAATGGTCAGAGTGGGGAATGGTCAGTGTGAGTAATGGTCAGTGTGGCGAATGGTCAGTGTGAGGAATGGTCAGTGTGGGGAATGGTCAGAGTGGGGAATGGTCAGTGTGAGGAATGGTCAGAGTGGGGAATGGTCAGTGTGAGTAATGGTCAGTGTGGCGAATGGTCAGTGTGGGGAACGGTCAGTGTGAGGAATGGTCAGGATGGGTATGGGTCACTGTGGGGAACGTTCAATGTGAGGAATGGTCAGTGTGGGGAATGGTCAGTGTGGGGAATGGTCAGTGTGTGGAAGAGTCAGTGTGTGAACTGGTCAGTGTGAGGAATGGTCAGTGTGAGGAATGGTCAGTGTGGGGAATGGTCAGTGTGTGGAATGGTCTGTGTGTGAACTGGTCAGTGTGAGGAATGGTCAGTGTGGGGAATGGTCAAAGTGGGGAATGGTCAGTCTGACGAATGGTCTGTGTGTGAACTGGTCAGTGTGAGGAATGGTCAGTGTGAGGAATGGTCAATGTGGGGAATGGTCAGTGTGAGGTATGGTCAATGTGTGGAATGGTCAATGTGGGGAATGGTCAGTGTGAGGAATGGTCAGTGTGAGGAATGGTCAATGTGGGGAATGGTCAGTGTGAGGTATGGTCAATGTGTGGAATGGTCAGTGTGAGGAATGGTCAGTGTGAGGAATGGTCAATGTGTGGAATGGTCAGTGTGAGGAATGGTCAGTGTGAGGAATGGTCAATGTGTGGAATGGTCAGTGTGAGGAATGGTCAGTGTGAGGAATGGTCAGTGTGAGGAATGGTCAATGTGTGGAATGGTCAGTGTGAGGTATGGTCAATGTGTGGAATGGTCAGTGTGAGGAATGGTCAGTGTGGAGAATGGTCAGTGTGGGGAATGGTCAATGTGGGGAATGGTCAGTCTGAGGAATGGTCAGTGTGGAGAATGGTCAGTGTGGGGAATGGTCAATGTGGGGAATGGTCAGTCTGAGGAATGGTCAGTGTGATGAATGGTCAGTGTGAGGAATGGTCAATGTGGGGAATAGTCAGTGTGAGGTATGGTCAATGTGTGGAATGGTCAGTGTGGGGAATGGTCAGTGTGAGGTATGGTCAATGTGTGGAATGGTCAGTGTGAGGAATGGTCAGTGTGAGGAATGGTCAATGTGGGGAATAGTCAGTGTGAGGTATGGTCAATGTGTGGAATGGTCAGTGTGGGGCATGGTCAGTGTGAGGAATGGTCAATGTGGGGAATGGTCAGTGTGAGGTATGGTCAATGTGTGGAATGGTCAGTGTGGGGCATGGTCAGTGTGAGGAATGGTCAATGTGGGGAATGGTCAGTGTGAGGTATGGTCAATGTGTGGAATGGTCAGTGTGAGCAATGGTCAATGTGGGGAATGGTCAGTCTGAGGAATGGTCAGTCTGAGGAATGGTCAGTGTGAGGAATGGTCAGTGTGCGGAATGTTCAATGTGCGGAATGGTCAGTGTGAGGAATGGTCAGTGTGAGGAATGGTCAATGTGGGGAACGGACAGTGTGAGGAATGGTCAATGTGGGGAACGGACAGTGTGGGGAACAGACAGTGTGGGGAACAGACTGTACGATGAATGGTCAGAGTGGGGAACGGACAGTGTGGGGAACGGTCAGTGTGAGGTATGGTCAGTGTGAGGAATGGTCAGTGTTGGGAATGGTCAGTGTGAGGAATGGTCAGTGTGCGCAATGGTCAATGTGGGGAATGGTCAGTGTGGGGAATGGTCAGTGTGGGGAATGGTCAGTGTGAGGAACGGTCAGTGTGTGGAATGGTCAGTGTGGGGAACGGTTAATGTGGGGAACGGTCAGTGTGAGGAATGGTCAGTGTGGGAAATGGTCAGTGTGGGGAATGGTCAGTGTGAGGAACGGTCAGAGTGGGGATGGGTCACTGTGGGGAACGGTCAGTGTGAGGAATGGTCAGTGTGAGGAATGGTCAGTGTGGGGAATGGTCAGTGTGGGAAATGGTCAGTGTGAGGAATGGTCATTGTGGGGAATGGTCAGTGTGAGGAATGGTCAGTGTGGGGAATGGTCAGTGTGTGGAATGGTCAGTGTGAGGAATGGTCAGTGTGATGAATGGTCAGTGTGAGGAATGGTCAGTGTGAGGAAAGGTCAGTGTGATGAATGGTCAGTGTGAGGAATGGTCAATGTGGGGAATGGTCAATGTGGGGAATGGTCAGTGTGGGGAATGCTCAGTGTGTGGAATGGTCAGTGTGAGGAATGGTCAGTGTGATGAATGGTCAGTGTGAGGAATGGTCAATGTGGGGAATGGTCAATGTGGGGAATGGTCAGTGTGGGGAATGGTCAGTGTGAGGAATGGTCAGTGTGAGGAATGGTCAATGTGGGGAATGGTCAGTGTGAGGTATGGTCAATGTGTGGAATGGTCAGTGTGAGGAATGGTCAGTGTGAGGAATGGTCAGTGTGGGGATGGTCAGTGTGAGGAATGGTCAGTGTGAGGAATGGTCAATGTGGGGAATGGTCAGTCTGAGGAATGGTCAGTCCGAGGAATGGTCAGTGTGAGGAATGGTCAGTGTGCGGAATGGTCAGTGTGCGGAATGGTCAATGTGCGGAATGGTCAGTGTGTGGAATGGTCACTGTGAGGAATGGTCATTGTGAGGAATGGTCAGTGGGGGGAATGGTCAGTCCAGGGATGGTCAGTGTGAAGAATGGTCAGTGTGAGGAATGGTCAGTCCAGGAATAGTCAGTGTGGGGAATGGTCAGTGCGAGGAACGGTCAGTGTGGGGAATGGTCAGAGTGGGGAATGGTCAGTGTGGCGAATGGTCAGTGTAAGGAATGGTCAGTGTGGGGAATGGTCAGTGTGAGGAATGGTCAATGTGTAGAATAGTCAGTGTGTGGAATGGTCAGAGTGGGGAATGGTCAGCGTGGGGAATGGTCAGTGTGAGGAATGGTCAGTGTGGGGAATGGTCAGTGTGGCGAATGGTCAGAGTGGGGAATGGTCAGTGTGAGTAATGGTCAGTGTGGCGAATGGTCAGTGTGAGGAATGGTCAGTGTGGGGAATGGTCAGAGTGGGGAATGTTCAGTGTGAGGAATGGTCAGTGTGGGGAATGGTCAGTGTGTGGAATGGTCACTGTGAGGAATGGTCAGTGTGAGGAATGGTCAGCGGGGGGAATGGTCAGTCCAGGAATGGTCAGTGTGAAGAATGGTCAGTGTGAGGAATGGTCAGTGTGGGGAATGGTCAGAGTGGGGAATGGTCAGTGTGAGGAATGGTCAGTGTGGGGAATGGTCAGTGTGTGGAATGGTCACTGTGAGGAATGGTCATTGTGAGGAATGGTCAGTGGGGGGAATGGTCAGTGGGGGGAATGGTCAGTCCAGGAATGGTCAGTGTGAAGAATGGTCAGTGTGAGGAATGGTCAGTCCAGGAATAGTCAGTGTGGGGAATGGTCAGTGCGAGGAACGGTCAGTGTGGGGAATGGTCAGTGTGAGGAATGGTCAATGTGTGGAATGGTCAGTGTGTGGAATGGTCAGTGCGAGGAATGGTCAGTGTGGGGAATGGTCAGTGTGAGGAATGGTCAGTGTGGGGAACGGTCAATGTGGGGAACGGTCAGTGTGGGGAATGGTCAGAGAGAGGAATGGTCAGTCCAGGAATAGTCAGTGTGGGGAATGGTCAGTGTGAGGAATGGTCAGTGTGAGGAATGGTCAATGTGGGGAACGGTCAATGTGGGGAACGGTCAGTGTGAGGAATGGTCAGTGTGGGGAATGGTCAGTGTGGGGAATGGTCAGTGTGAGGAATGGTCAGAGTGGGGAATGGTCAGTGTGAGTAATGGTCAGTGTGGGGAACGGTCAATGTGGGGAACGGTCAGTGTGAGGAATGGTCAGTGTGGGGAATGGTCAGTGTGGGGAATGGTCAGTGTGAGGAATGGTCAGAGTGGGGAATGGTCAGTGTGAGTAATGGTCAGTGTGGCGAATGGTCAGTGTGAGGAATGGTCAGTGTGGGGAATGGTCAGAGTGGGGAATGGTCAGTGTGAGGAATGGTCAGAGTGGGGAATGGTCAGTGTCAGTAATGGTCAGTGTGGCGAATGGTCAGTGTGGGGAACGGTCAGTGTGAGGAATGGTCAGGATGGGTATGGGTCACTGTGGGGAACGTTCAATGTGAGGAATGGTCAGTGTGGGGAATGGTCAGTGTGGGGAATGGTCAGTGTGTGGAAGAGTCAGTGTGTGAACTGGTCAGTGTGAGGAATGGTCAGTGTGGGGAATGGTCAGTGTGTGGAATGGTCTGTGTGTGAACTGGTCAGTGTGAGGAATGGTCAGTGTGGGGAATGGTCAAAGTGGGGAATGGTCAGTCTGACGAATGGTCTGTGTGTGAACTGGTCAGTGTGAGGAATGGTCAGTGTGAGGAATGGTCAATGTGGGGAATGGTCAGTGTGAGGTATGGTCAATGTGTGGAATGGTCAATGTGGGGAATGGTCAGTGTGAGGAATGGTCAGTGTGAGGAATGGTCAATGTGGGGAATGGTCAGTGTGAGGTATGGTCAATGTGTGGAATGGTCAGTGTGAGGAATGGTCAGTGTGAGGAATGGTCAATGTGTGGAATGGTCAGTGTGAGGAATGGTCAGTGTGAGGAATGGTCAATGTGTGGAATGGTCAGTGTGAGGAATGGTCAGTGTGAGGAATGGTCAATGTGTGGAATGGTCAGTGTGAGGTATGGTCAATGTGTGGAATGGTCAGTGTGAGGAATGGTCAGTGTGGAGAATGGTCAGTGTGGGGAATGGTCAATGTGGGGAATGGTCAGTCTGAGGAATGGTCAGTGTGGAGAATGGTCAGTGTGGGGAATGGTCAATGTGGGGAATGGTCAGTCTGAGGAATGGTCAGTGTGATGAATGGTCAGTGTGAGGAATGGTCAATGTGGGGAATAGTCAGTGTGAGGTATGGTCAATGTGTGGAATGGTCAGTGTGGGGAATGGTCAGTGTGAGGTATGGTCAATGTGTGGAATGGTCAGTGTGAGGAATGGTCAGTGTGAGGAATGGTCAATGTGGGGAATAGTCAGTGTGAGGTATGGTCAATGTGTGGAATGGTCAGTGTGGGGCATGGTCAGTGTGAGGAATGGTCAATGTGGGGAATGGTCAGTGTGAGGTATGGTCAATGTGTGGAATGGTCAGTGTGGGGCATGGTCAGTGTGAGGAATGGTCAATGTGGGGAATGGTCAGTGTGAGGTATGGTCAATGTGTGGAATGGTCAGTGTGAGGAATGGTCAATGTGGGGAATGGTCAGTCTGAGGAATGGTCAGTCTGAGGAATGGTCAGTGTGCGGAATGTTCAATGTGCGGAATGGTCAGTGTGAGGAATGGTCAGTGTGAGGAATGGTCAATGTGGGGAACGGACAGTGTGAGGAATGGTCAATGTGGGGAACGGACAGTGTGGGGAACAGACAGTGTGGGGAACAGACTGTACGATGAATGGTCAGAGTGGGGAACGGACAGTGTGGGGAACGGTCCGTGTGAGGTATGGTCAGTGTGAGGAATGGTCAGTGTTGGGAATGGTCAGTGTGAGGAATGGTCAGTGTGCGCAATGGTCAATGTGGGGAATGGTCAGTGTGGGGAATGGTCAGTGTGAGGAACGGTCAGTGTGTGGAATGGTCAGTGTGGGGAACGGTTAATGTGGGGAACGGTCAGTGTGAGGAATGGTCAGTGTGGGAAATGGTCAGTGTGGGGAATGGTCAGTGTGAGGAAAGGTCAGAGTGGGGATGGGTCACTGTGGGGAACGGTCAGTGTGAGGAATGGTCAGTGTGAGGAATGGTCAGTGTGGGGAATGGTCAATGTGAGGAATGGTCAGTGTGGGAAATGGTCAGTGTGAGGAATGGTCATTGTGGGGAATGGTCAGTGTGAGGAATGGTCAGTGTGGGGAATGGTCAGTGTGTGGAATGGTCAGAGTGAGGAATGGTCAGTGTGATGAATGGTCAGTGTGAGGAATGGTCAGTGTGATGAATGGTCAGTGTGAGGAATGGTCAATGTGGGGAATGGTCAATGTGGGGAATGGTCAGTGTGGGGAATGCTCAGTGTGTGGAATGGTCAGTGTGAGGAATGGTCAGTGTGATGAATGGTCAGTGTGAGGAATGGTCAATGTGGGGAATGGTCAATGTGGGGAATGGTCAGTGTGAGGAATGGTCAGTGTGAGGAATGGTCAATGTGGGGAATGGTCAGTGTGAGGTATGGTCAATGTGTGGAATGGTCAGTGTGAGGAATGGTCAGTGTGAGGAATGGTCAGTGTGGGGATGGTCAGTGTGAGGAATGGTCAGTGTGAGGAATGGTCAGTGTGAGGAATGGTCAATGTGGGGAATGGTCAGTCTGAGGAATGGTCAGTCCGAGGAATGGTCAGTGTGAGGAATGGTCAGTGTGCGGAATGGTCAATGTGCGGAATGGTCAGTGTGTGGAATGGTCACTGTGAGGAATGGTCATTGTGAGGAATGGTCAGTGGGGGGAATGGTCAGTCCAGGGATGGTCAGTGTGAAGAATGGTCAGTGTGAGGAATGGTCAGTCCAGGAATAGTCAGTGTGGGGAATGGTCAGTGCGAGGAACGGTCAGTGTGGGGAATGGTCAGAGTGGGGAATGGTCAGTGTGAGGAATGGTCAGTGTGGCGAATGGTCAGTGTAAGGAATGGTCAGTGTGGGGAATGGTCAGTGTGAGGAATGGTCAATGTGTAGAATAGTCAGTGTGTGGAATGGTCAGAGTGGGGAATGGTCAGCGTGGGGAATGGTCAGTGTGAGGAATGGTCAGTGTGGGGAATGGTCAGTGTGGCGAATGGTCAGAGTGGGGAATGGTCAGTGTGAGTAATGGTCAGTGTGGCGAATGGTCAGTGTGAGGAATGGTCAGTGTGGGGAATGGTCAGTGTGTGGAATGGTCACTGTGAGGAATGGTCAGTGTGAGGAATGGTCAGTGGGGGGAATGGTCAGTCCAGGAATGGTCAGTGTGAAGAATGGTCAGTGTGAGGAATGGTCAGTGTGGGGAATGGTCAGAGTGGGGAATGGTCAGTGTGAGGAATGGTCAGTGTGGGGAATGGTCAGTGTGTGGAATGGTCACTGTGAGGAATGTTCATTGTGAGGAATGGTCAGTGGGGGGAATGGTCAGTCCAGGAATGGTCAGTGTGAAGAATGGTCAGTGTGAGGAATGGTCAGTCCAGGAATAGTCAGTGTGGGGAATGGTCAGTGCGAGGAACGGTCAGTGTGGGGAATGGTCAGTGTGAGGAATGGTCAATGTGTGGAATGGTCAGTGTGTGGAATGGTCAGTGTGAGGAATGGTCAGAGTGAGGAATGGTCAGTGTGAGGAATGGTCAGTGTGAGGAACGGTCAGTGTGGGGAATGGTCAGTGTGAGGAATGGTCAATGTGTGGAATGGTCAGTGCGAGGAATGGTCAGTGTGGGGAAAGGTCAGAGTGGGGAATGGTCAGTGTGAGGAATGGTCAGTGTGGGGAACGGACAATATGGGGAACGGTCAGTGTGGGGAATGGTCAGTGTGGGGAATGGTCAGTGCGAGGAAAGGTCAGTGTGGGGAATGGTCAGAGTGGGGAATGGTCAATGTGTGGAATGGTCAGTGTGGGGAATGGTCAGTGCGAGGAATAGTCAGTGTGGGGAATGGTCAGAGAGAGGAATGGTCAGTCCAGGAATAGTCAGTGTGGGGAATGGTCAGTGTGAGGAATGGTCAGTGTGAGGAATGGTCAATGTGTGGAATGGTCAGTGTGGTGAATGGTCAGTGCGAGGAATGGTCAGTGTGGGGAATGGTCAGAGTGGGGAATGGTCAGTGTGAGGAATGGTCAGTGTGGGGAACGGTCAATGTGGGGAACGGTCAGTGTGAGGAATGGTCAGTGTGGGGAATGGTCAGTGTGGGGAATGGTCAGTGTGAGGAATGGTCAGAGTGGGGAATGGTCAGTGTGAGTAATGGTCAGTGTGGCGAATGGTCAGTGTGAGGAATGGTCAGTGTGGGGAATGGTCAGAGTGGGGAATGGTCAGTGTGAGGAATGGTCAGAGTGGGGAATGGTCAGTGTGAGTAATGGTCAGTGTGGCGAATGGTCAGTGTGGGGAACGGTCAGTGTGAGGAATGGTCAGGATGGGTATGGGTCACTGTGGGGAACGGTCAATGTGAGGAATGGTCAGTGTGGGGAATGGTCAGTGTGGGGAATGGTCAGTGTGTGGAAGAGTCAGTGTGTGAACTGGTCAGTGTGAGGAATGGTCAGTGTGAGGAATGGTCAGTGTGGGGAATGGTCAGTGTGTGGAATGGTCTGTGTGTGAACTGGTCAGTGTGAGGAATGGTCAGTGTGGGGAATGGTCAAAGTGGGGAATGGTCAGTCTGACGAATGGTCTGTGTGTGAACTGGTCAGTGTGAGGAATGGTCAGTGTGAGGAATGGTCAATGTGGGGAATGGTCAGTGTGAGGTATGGTCAATGTGTGGAATGGTCAATGTGGGGAATGGTCAGTGTGAGGAATGGTCAGTGTGAGGAATGGTCAATGTGGGGAATGGTCAGTGTGAGGTATGGTCAATGTGTGGAATGGTCAATGTGTGGAATGGTCAGTGTGAGGAATGGTCAGTGTGAGGAATGGTCAATGTGTGGAATGGTCAGTGTGAGGAATGGTCAGTGTGAGGAATGGTCAATGTGTGGAATGGTCAGTGTGAGGAATGGTCAGTGTGAGGAATGGTCAATGTGTGGAATGGTCAGTGTGAGGAATGGTCAGTGTGAGGAATGGTCAATGTGTGGAATGGTCAGTGTGAGGAATGGTCAGTGTGCGCAATGGTCAATGTGGGGAATGGTCAGTGTGAGGTATGGTCAGTGTGAGGAACGGTCAGTGTGTGGAATGGTCAGAGTGCGTGAAATGGTCAGTGTGTGGAAAGGTCAGTGTGAGGAATGGTCAGTGTGTGAACTGGTCAGTGTGGGGAATGGTCAGTGTGAGTAATGGTCAGTCCAGGAATGGTCAGTGTGAGAAATGGTCAGTGTGAGGAACGGACAGTGTGGGGAACGGTCAGTGTGAGGAATGGTCAGTGTGAGGAATGGTCAGTGTGTGGAATGGTCAATGTGGGGAATGGTCAGTGTGAGGTATGGTCAGTGTGAGGAATGGTCAGTGTGGGGAATGGACTGTGTGAGGAATGGTCAGTGTGAGGAATGGTCACTGTGGGGAATGGTCAGTGTGGGGAACGGTCAGTGTGAGGAATGGTCTGTGTGTGGAATGGTCAGTGTGGGGAATGGACTGTGTGAGGAATGGTCAGTGTGAGGAATGGTCAGTGTGAGGAATGGTCAGTGTGTGAAATGGTCAATGTGGGGAATGGTCAATGTGGGGATTGGTCAGTGTGCGGAATGGTCTGTGTAGGGAACGGACAGTGTGGGGAACAGACTGTACGAGGAATGGTCAGAGTGTGGAATGGTGAGTGTGAGGAATGGTCAGTGTGGGGAATGGTCAATGATGGGAATGGTCAGTGTGAGGAATGGTCAGTGTGAGGAATGGTCAGAGTGGGGAATGGTCAGTGTGTGGAATGGTCACTGTGGGGAATGGTCAGTGTGTGAAATGGTCAGTTTTAGGAATGATCAGTGTGAGGAATGGTCAGGGGGGGAATGGTCACTGTGGGGAATGGTCAATGATGGGAATGGTCAGTGTGAGGAATGGTCAGTGTGAGGAATGGTCACTGGGGGGAATAGTCAGTGTGTGGAATGGTCACTGTGGGGAATGGTCAGTGTGTGGAATGGTCAGTGGGGGGAATGGTCAGTTTGAGGAATGGTCAGTGTGGGGAATGGTCTGTGTGAGGAATGGTCTGTGTGAGGAATGGTTAGTGTGTGGAAAGGTCACTGTGAGGAATGGTCATTGTGAGGAATGGTCAGTGGGGGGAATGGTCAGTCCAGGAATGGTCAGTGTGAAGAATGGTCAGTGTGAGGAATGGTCAGTCCAGGAATAGTCAGTGTGGGGAATGGTCAGTGCGAGGAACGGTCAGTGTGGGGAATGGTCAGTGTGTGGAATGGTCAGAGTGGGGAATGGTCAGTGTGAGGAATGGTCTGTGTGGCGAATGGTCAGTGCGAGGAATGGTCAGTGTGAGGAATGGTCAATGTGTGGAATAGTCAGTGTGTGGAATGGTCAGAGTGGGGAATGGTCAGCATTGGGAATGGTCAGTGTGAGGAATGGTCAGTGTGGGGAATGGTCAGTGTGGCGAATGGTCAGAGTGGGGAATGGTCAGTGTGAGTAATGGTCAGTGTGGCGAATGGTCAGTGTGAGGAATGGTCAGTGTGGGGAATGGTCAGTGTGGGGAATGGTCAGTTTGAGGAATGGTCAGTGTGGGGAATGGTCAGTGTGTGGAATGGTCACTGTGAGGAATGGTCATTGTGAGGAATGGTCAGTGGGGGGAATGGTCAGTCCAGGAATGGTCAGTGTGAAGAATGGTCAGTGTGAGGAATGGTCAGTGTGGGGAATGGTCAGAGTGGGGAATGGTCAGTGTGAGGAATGGTCATTGTGAGGAATGGTCAGTGGGGGGAATGGTCAGTCCAGGAATGGTCAGTGTGAAGAATGGTCAGTGTGAGGAATGGTCAGTCCAGGAATAGTCAGTGTGGGGAATGGTCAATGCGAGGAACGGTCAGTGTGGGGAATGGTTAGTGTGAGGAATGGTCAATGTGTGGAATTGTCAGTGTGTGGAATGGTCAGTGTGAGGAATGGTCAGTGTGAGGAATGGTCAGTGTGGGGAATGGTCAGAGTGGGGAATGGTCAGTGTGAGGAATGGTCAGTGTGGGGAACGGTCAATGTGGGGCATGGTCAGTGTGGGGAATGGTCAGTGTGAGGAATGGTCAGAGTGGGGAATGGTCAGTGTGAGTAATGGTCAGTGTGGCGAATGGTCAGTGTGAAGAATGGTCAGTGTGTGGAATGGTCAGAGTGGGGAATGGTCAGTGTGAGGAATGGTCAGAGTGGGGAATGGTCAGTGTGAGTAATGGACAGTGTGGCGAATGGTCAGTTTGAGGAATGGTCAGTGTGGGGAATGGTCAGAGTGGGGAATGGTCAGTGTGAGGAATGGTCAGTGTGGGTAACGGTCAATGTGGGGAACGGTCAGTGTGAGGAATGGTCAGTGTGGGGAATGGTCAGTGTGGGGAACGGTCAATGTGAGGAATGGTCAGTGTGGGGAATGGTCAGTGTGGGGAATGGTCAGTGTGAGGAATGGTCAGTGTGTGAACTGGTCAGTGTGGGGAACGGTCAGTGTGAGGAATGGTCAGTGTGTGAACTGGTCAGAGTGTGGAATGGTCAGAGTGAGTGAAATGGTCAGTGTGTGGAATGGTCAGTGTGGGTAATGGTCAGTGTGGGGACTGGTCAATGTGGGGAATGGTCAGTGTGAGGAATGGTCTGCGTGAGGAACGTTCACTGTGGTGAATGGTCAGTGTGGTGAACGGTCAGTGTGGGGAATGGTCAGTGTGTGGAATGGTCAGTGTGTGGAATGGTCAGTGTGTGAACTGGTCAGTGTGAGGAATGGTCAGTGTGTGGAATGGTCAGTGTGTGAACTGGTCAGTGTGAGGAATGGTCAGTGTGTGGAATGGTCAGTGTGCGGAACGGTCAGTCCAGGAATGGTCAGTGTGGGGAATGGTCAGTGTGAGGAATGGTAAGTGTGGGGAATGGTCAGTGTGTGGAAGGGTCAGAGTGAGGAATGGCCAGTCCAGGAATGGTCAGTGTGGGGAATGGTCAGTGTGAGGAATGGTGAGTGTAGGGAATGGTCCGTGTGAGGAGTGGTCAGTGTGAGGAATGGTCAGTGTGGGGAATGGTCAGTGTGGGGAATAGTCACTGTGTGAATGGTCAGTGTGAGGAATGGTCAGTGTGAGGAATGATCAGTATGAGGAATGATCAGTGTGGGGAATGGTCAGTGTGTGGAATGGTCAGTGCGAGGAACGGTCAGTGTGGGGAATGGTCAGTGTGAGGAATGGTCAATGTGTGGAATGGTCAGTGTGTGGAATGGTCAGAGTGGGGAATGGTCAGTGTGTGGAATGGTCAGAGTGGGGAATGGTCAATGTGAGGAATGGTCAATGTGTGGCGAATGGTCAGTGCGAGGAATGGTCAGTGTGAGGAATGGTCAATGTGTGGAATAGTCAGTGTGGGGAATGGACAGTGTGTGGAATGGTCAGAGTGGGGAATGGACAGTGTGTGGAATGGTCAGAGTGGGGAATGGTCAGCGTGGGGAATGGTCAGTGTGAGGAATGGTCAATGTGTGGAATGGTCAGTGTGTGGAATGGTCAGAGTGGGGAATGGTCAATGTGAGGAATGGTCAGTGTGGCGAATGGTCAGTGCGAGGAATGGTCAGTGTGAGGAATGGTCAATGTGTGGAATAGTCAGTGCGTGGAATGGTCAGAGTGGGGAATGGTCAGCGTGGGGAATGGTCAGTGTGAGGAATGGTCAGTGTGGGGAATGGTCAGTGTGGCGAATGGTCAGTGTGTGGAATGGTCACTGTGAGGAATGGTCAGTGGGGGGAATGGTCAGTCCAGGAATGGTCAGTGTGAAGAATGGTCAGTGTGAGGAATGGTCAGTGTGGGGAATGGTCAGAGTGGGGAATGGTCAGTGTGAGGAATGGTCATTGTGAGGAATGGTCAGTGGGGGGAATGGTCAGTCCAGGAATGGTCAGTGTGAAGAATGGTCAGTGTGAGGAATGGTCAGTGTGGGGAATGGACAGTGTGTGGAATGGTCAGTGTGAGGAATGGTCATTGTGAGGAATGGTCAGTGGGGGGAATGGTCAGTCCAGGAATGGTCAGTGTGAAGAATGGTCAGTGTGAGGAATGGTCAGTCCAGGAATAGTCAGTGTGGGGAATGGTCAGTGCGAGGAACGGTCAGTGTGGGGAATGGTCAGTGTGAGGAATGGTCAATGTGTGGAATGGTCAGTGTGTGGAATGGTCAGTGTGAGGAATGCTCAGAGTGGGGAATGGTCAGTGTGAGGAATGGTCAGTGTGGCGAATGGTCAGTGCGAGGAATGGTCAGTGTGGGGAATGGTCAGAGTGGGGAATGGTCAGTCTGAGGAATGGTCAGTGTGGGGAACGGTCAATGTGGGGAACGGTCAGTGTGAGGCATGGTCAGTGTGGGGAATGGTCAGTGTGGGGAATGGTCAGTGTGAGGAATGGTCATTGTGAGGAATGGTCAGTGGGGGGAATGGTCAGTCCAGGAACGGTCAGTGTGAAGAATGGTCAGTGTGAGGAATGGTCAGTGTGGGGAATGGTCAGTGTGTGGAATGGTCAGTGTGAGGAATGGTCATTGTGAGGAATGGGCAGTGGGGGGAATGGTCAGTCCAGGAATGGTCAGTGTGAGGAATGGTCAGTCCAGGAATAGTCAGTGTGGGGAATGGTCAGTGCGAGGAACGGTCACTGTGGGGAATGGTCAGTGTGAGGAATGGTCAATGTGTGGAATGGTCAGTGTGTGGAATGGTCAGTGTGAGGAATGGTCAGAGTGGGGAATGGTCAGTGTGAGGAATGGTCAGTGTGGCGAATGGTCAGTGCGAGGAATGGTCAGTGTGGGGAATGGTCAGAGTGGGGAATGGTCAGTGTGAGGAATGGTCAGTGTGGGGAACGGTCAATGTGGGGAACGGTCAGTGTGAGGAATGGTCAGTGTGGGGAATGGTCAGTGTGGGGAATGGTCAGTGTGAGGAATGGTCAGAGTGGGGAATGGTCAGAGTGGGGAATGGTCAGTGTGAGTAATGGTCAGTGTGGCGAATGGTCAGTGTGAGGAATGGTCAGTGTGTGGAATGGTCAGAGTGGGGAATGGTCTGTGTGGGGAATGGTCACTGTGGGGAATGGTCAGTGTGTGAAATGGTCAGTTTGATGAATGATCAGTGTGAGGAATGGTCACTGTGGGGAATGGTCAGTGTGTGGAATGGTCAGTGGGGGGAATGGTCAGTTTGAGGAATGGTCAGTGTGTGGAATGGTCACTGTGAGGAATGGTCATTGTGAGGAATGGTCAGTGGGGGGAATGGTCAGTCCAGGAATGGTCAGTGTGAAGAATGGTCAGTGTGAGGAATGGTCAGTCCAGGAATAGTCAGTGTGGGGAATGGTCAGTGCGAGGAACGGTCAGTGTGGGGAATGGTCAGTGTGAGGAATGGTCAATGTGTGGAATGGTCAGTGTGTGGAATGGTCAGAGTGGGGAATGGTCAGTGTGAGGAATGGTCAGTGTGGCGAATGGTCAGTGCGAGGAATGGTCAGTGTGAGGAATGGTCAATGTGTGGAATGGTCAGTGTGTGGAATGGTCAGAGTGGGGAATGGTCAGTGTGGGGAATGGTCAGAGTGGGGAATGGTCAGTGTGAGTAACGGTCAGTGTGGCGAATGGTCAGTGTGAGGAATGGTCAGTGTGGGGAATGGTCAGTGTGAGGAATGGTCAGTGTGAGGAATGGTCAGTGTGGGGAATGGTCAGTGTGTGGAATGGTCACTGTGAGGAATGGTCATTGTGAGGAATGGTCAGTGGGGGGAATGGTCAGTCCAGGAATGGTCAGTGTGAAGAATGGTCAGTGTGAGGAATGGTCAGTCCAGGAATAGTCAGTGTGGGGAATGGTCAGTGCGAGGAACGGTCAGTGTGGGGAATGGTCAGTGTGAGGAATGGTCAATGTGTGGAATGGTCAGTGTGTGGAATGGTCAGTGTGAGGAATGGTCAGAGTGGGGAATGGTCAGTGTGAGGAATGGTCAGTGTGGCGAATGGTCAGTGCGAGGAATGGTCAGTGTGGGGAATGGTCAGAGTGGGGAATGGTCAGTGTGGGGAATGGTCAGTGTGGGGAACGGTCAATGTGGGGAACGGTCAGTGTGAGGCATGGTCAGTGTGGGGAATGGTCAGTGTGAAGAATGGTCAGTGTGAGGAATGGTCAGTGTGGGGAATGGTCAGTGTGGGGAATGGTCAGTGTGAGGAATGGTCATTGTGAGGAATGGTCAGTGGGGGGAATGGTCAGTCCAGGAATGGTCAGTGTGAAGAATGGTCAGTGTGAGGAATGGTCAGTGTGTGGAATGGTCAGTGTGAGGAATGGTCAGTGTGAAGAATGGTCAGTGGGGGGAATGGTAAGTCCAGGATTGGTCAGTGTGAGGGATGGTCAGTCCAGGAATAGTCAGTGTGGGGAATGGTCAGTGCGAGGAACGGTCAGTGTGGGGAATGGTCAGTGTGAGGAATGGTCAATGTGTGGAATGGTCAGTGTGTGGAATGGTCAGTGTGAGGAATGGTCAGAGTGGGGAATGGTCAGTGTGAGGAATGGTCAGTGTGGCGAATGGTCAGTGCGAGGAATGGTCAGTGTGGGGAATGGTCAGAGTGGGGAATGGTCAGTGTGAGGAATGGTCAGTGTGGGGAACGGTCAATGTGGGGAACGGTCAGTGTGAGGAATGGTCAGTGTGGGGAATGGTCAGTGTGGGGAATGGTCAGTGTGAGAAATGGTCAGAGTGGGGAATGGTCAGAGTGGGGAATGGTCAGTGTGAGTAATGGTCAGTGTGGCGAATGGTCAGTGTGAGGAATGCTCAGTGTGTGGAATGGTCAGAGTGGGGAATGGTCAGTGTGAGGAATGGTCAGAGTGGCGAATGGTCAGAGTGGGGAATGGTCAGTGTGAGTAATGGTCAGTGTGGAGAATGGTCAGTGTGAGGAATGGTTAGTGTGGGGAATGGTCAGAGTGGGGAATGGTCAGTGTGAGGAATGGTCAGAGTGAGGAATGGTCAGTGTGGGGAATGGTCAGAGTGGGGAATGGTCAGAGTGGGGAATGGTCAATGTGGGGAACGGTCAGTGTGAGGAATGGTCAGTGTGGGGAATGGTCAGTGTGGGGAATGGTCAGTGTGAGGAATGGTCAGTGTGTGAACTGGTCAGAGTGTGGAATGGTCAGAGTGAGTGAAATGGTCAGTGTGTGGAATGGTCAGTGTGGGTAATGGTCAGTGTCAGGAATGGTCAGTGTGTGGAAAGGTCAGTGTGAAGAACGGTCAGTGTGGGGACTGGTCAATGTGGGGAATGGTCAGTGTGAGGAATGGTCTGCGTGAGGAACGTTCACTGTGGTGAATGGTCAGTGTGGTGAACGGTCAGTGTGGGGAATAGTCAGTGTGTGAAATGGTCAGTGTGAGGAATGGTCAGTGTGTGGAATGGTCAGTGGGGGGAATGGTCAGTGTGGGGAATGGTCAGTGTGAGGAATGGTCAGTGTGTGAACTGGTCAGTGTGAGGAATGGTCAGTGTGTGGAATGGTCAGTGTGTGAACTGGTCAGTGTGAGGAATGGTCAGTGTGTGGAATGGTCAGAGTGCGGAACGGTCAGTCCAGGAATGGTCAGTGTGGGGAATGGTCAGTGTGAGGAATGGTCAGTGTGAGGAATGGTCAGAGTGCGGAACGGTCAGTCCAGGAATGGTCAGTGTGGGGAATGGTCAGTGTGGGGAATGGTCAGTGTGAGGAATGGTCAGTGTGAGGAATGGTCAGTGTGTGGAATGGTCAGAGTGCGGAACGGTCAGTCCAGGAATGGTCAGAGTGAGGAATGGCCAGTCCAGGAATGGTCAGTGTGAGGAATGGTCAGTATGAGGAATGGTCAGTGTGAGGAATGGTCAGTGTGAGGAATGGTCAGTGTGAGGAATGGTCAGTGTGTGGAATGGTCAGTGTGTGGAATAGTCAGTGTGTGAACTGGTCAGTGTGGTGAACTGGTCAGTGTGAGGAATGGTCAGTGTGGGGAATGGTCAGTGTGTGGAATGGTCAGTGTGTGAACTGGTCAGTGTGAGGAATGGTCAGTGTGTGGAATGGTCAGAGTGCGGAACGGTCAGTCCAGGAATGGTCAGTGTGTGGAATGGTCAGTGTGAGGAATGGTCAGTATGAGGAATGGTGAGTGTGGGGAATGGTCAGTGTGAGGAATGGTCAGAGTGAGGAATGGTGAGTGTAGGGAATGGTCAGTGTGAGGAGTGGTCAGTGTGAGGAATGGTCAGTGTGGGGAATGGTCAGTGTGTGGAATAGTCACTGTGTGAACTGGTCAGTGTGAGGAATGGTCAGTGTGAGGAATGGTCAGTGTCAGGAATGGTCAGTGTGGGGAATGGTCAGTGTGGGGAATGGTCAGAGTGAGGAATGGTCAGTGTGGGGAATGGTCAGAGTGGGGAATGGTCAGAGTGGGGAATGGTCAGTGTGGGGAATGGTCAGTGTGTGGAATGGTCAGTATTGGGAATGGTCAGTACTGTGAATGGTCAGTGTGAGGAATGGTCAGTATTGGGAATGGTCAGTACTGTGAATGGTCAGTGTGAGGAATGGTCAGTGTGGGGAATGGTCAGAGTGGGAAATGGTCAGTGTGGGGAATGGCCAGTGTGGGGAATGGTCAGAGTGGGAAATGGTCAGTGTGGGGAATGGTCAGTGTGGGGAATGGTCAGTGTGGGGAATGGTCAGTGTGAGGAATGGTCAGTATTGGGAATGGTCAGTACTGTGAATCGTCAGTATGAAGAATGGTCAGTGTTGGGAATGGTGAATGTGAGGAATGGTCAGTGTTGGGAATGGTCAGTCTTGGGAATGGTCAGTACTGGGAATGGTCAGTATTGGGAATGGTCAGTACTGGGAATGGTCAGTATTGGGAATGGTCAGTGCTGGGAATGGTCAGTACTGGGAATGGTCAGTATTGGGAATGGTCAGTACTGGGAATGGTCAGTATTGGGAATGGTCAGTGCTGGGAATGGTCAGTACTGGGAATGGTCAGTATTGGGAATGGTCAGTGCTGGGAATGGTCAGTACTGTGATTGCTGGAACAGGCACAAGGGGCTGAATGACCTCCTGCTGTTCCTGTGAGAACCGAAAGCAGGAATAAACCATCTGCCCTCGAACCTGCTCCACTATCACAACTGATCTTCTCCCTCAACTCTATTTTCCTGCCCTGTCCCTTCATTCCTTTAGTGTCCAAAAAGGACTATATTCCCTCAAAGCCTAGACCCTGATATTGTTGGTAGCTTCGCCACATGGGAGGGAGGGGGATGTCAGCGGTGAGCTCAGAGGCTGGGTTTGTGGGGGAGGGTGTGATTTGCTGCTTTCGGTGAGAATAAACATGAGGTTGTTCACCGTTCCAGCGTCTCCATCACTAATTACCCCAGAGCTGTAACCGAGGCAGAGCAGCCTCTTCTCACTGTCATTTACACAATTAGATACAGCGGTTGTTTGAATTCCTCACACTCCAGGACTGCCGACTCCCTCAGAAATCCCTGGCCCCGATTCCCAGCTGCCTGGATCCCATCCATTAATATGCTGGTCCCAAGGGATCAAACATCAGTGTCCCATTGTGGTCTGGGGGTTGGCCTGAATGTTGTTAAGCAGGTGCTGACCTCAGCATTGTGAATAATTCAGAGTGGGGTGGGGGGGTGGTGGGGGTGGGGGGGGGGGGTGTGGGTGTGGGGGGGTGGGGGGGTGGTGGGGGTGGGGGTGGGGGTGTGGGGGGGGCAGGGGTGGGGGTGGGGCTGCAGTCTCATCTCATTTGGGAGCCACGTTCCGTCTACTGAGCTATCAGCTTGCTGGATCACTCCATTCCTTTGCCTGAATCAGCAAATTATCCCTCGGTGAATCAGAGCCCATCCCCATCATTCTCCTCCTGATCTGCACCTTTTCCAAACTCTCACCTCTTCCGATATTTAATTGTTCTTTCAATTGAAGTGATTTTCTCTCCCCCACCCCCTGCCCCTCCCACCCCCCCCCCCCCCCTACCAACCCAATGATGGACCTGCAGCAAACAACCCATTCAGGTGGGGTGTCAACTCTTGGTGCACCTTTACTGATGGCTGATACTTGTGTTATTTGCCTCCTTGTGTTTTTTTATTCCTCCTTTTCCCAGTTCACTCTCCTCGTTTCAGTCACCCTCCGATCACCAGTCACAGGTGTCCCACTGCGGCTCTGTGGGTCACACTCTTGCCCCCGAGTCAGGAAAGCCAGGGCTTTAAGTCCCACTCCGCAGCGTCAACAACATAATCCAGGGATTCTGAAGGAATACGGCACTGCTGGGAGTGCTGTCTAACGGATGAGGTGTTAAACTGAGGACCCGTCTGCCCTCTCAGGTGGATGTGAAAGATCCCATTGCACTACATTGAGGAAGAGCAGGGGAGTTCTCCCCAGTGTCCAGGTCAATAATTATCCCTGAATCAACATCAATAAAACAGATGATCTGGTCATTGTCACATGGCTGTTTGTGGGAGCTTGCTGTGCACAAATTGGCAGCTGAGTGTCCATTACACTTGGCTGCAGTGCGATTTCCTGAGATTGCAAAAGGCATTATATAAATGCAAGTTCTTTTGTTCTTTCAAATGCACACTGTTCACACGGATGAAGGTTGACAGGCTATTCCACCATGTGAGGTATCACAGTTGATCCTGATTCTGTTCTTAGGAACTGGTCAGGAGTAGGATCTTTGGCTGAGATTTCATCCCCTAAATGAAGGCATCTGAAGCCAGACACAGGATTCTGACTGTTTGCACCTTACTGAGGGCGGTGAGCTCAGTACACAACAGGAATTGAGAGTGGGATCTTCCTGTGCAGCATGGGCCAGTGCATTTATTCATCGATACATTGCAAGTCTGTAATCTATAAATGAGTCGGTTTCCTCCGAAGGTCACTTTACACAGGGTCCTAGCAGAGAGCAGGAGCTACCAGTCTGCTCTGGGTTTGAAGCTCACTCCCAGAGTTTGAGAGCAAAGTGTCCACACTGTACCCGCCTCAACCAGAGTTACCAACTCCATTCCTGGAGGGTTCATCACATGACCTCTTGCCGCCAAACCCCCCCCCCCCCGTACCCACACTCCCGCCATTGGTCAACAGACATGTCAATCATCACAATGCACCACCCACCCCCCCACACTCTTCCACCATTGGTTGTCCAACACGTCCATTGTCACAATGCCCCACCTCCCACACGCCTGCCCTTGGCCAACCAACATGTCCATCATCACAATGTTCCCCTCCCACTCCCACCATTGGTCAACAGACATGTCTGTTGTCACAATGCCCCCCAACAAGCCTGCCATTTGTTAACAGAGACGTCCATCATCACAATGCTCCACCTCCACACTCCTGCCATTGGTTGTCCAAAACGTTCATCATCACAATGCTCCCTCCCACACACAGGCCTGTCGTTGGTCGTCCAACAGGCCTGTCCTTATGGTGCCTCCATTGCCTACTCATGGGTAATTGAACAGTGCACACTCTGTCACCCCATTGAATGTTTCTTGATGTTTACTAAAATAGCCTCCACCCACCCCAAGTCTGACACTTTTTGAAAAAGCACAATTTTTTGACGCACTGATGATCTTTCTGATGGGCTTTGCTCCCAGCAGCGTCCCGGAGATTAATCTTTAATTCCTGTGACTTCAGGCCATTCCTGGAGAATTGGCAACTCCACTCCCAGCCTCTCATGAATATGAAACCTTAAACTATTCCACTGTGACTCCTGCTAGCCAGCAGCCAGACACGAGGATTTATAAACTGAGGTTTCATATTTCCGGATTTGGATGTTGCTTTCACTGAATTCCAACTCAGGAAGGAGAGAGGGAGGGGGGAGCAGTTTGCAAAATACTCACCCATCGACTCACTCACATAACACAAATACCAGTACTGACTATAAACTGCGTTTGCAGCTCACAGCACTTCCAAACAGGGCACTATTCAACCTCTTCGAGATAAAACGTCATCCATTGTCTCTTTTGGGTATTGCACCATCGCTCCTGGTCACCCTGTGTCTCTCCTGGTCACCCTGTGTCTCTCCTGGTCACCCCATGACTCTCCTGGTCACTCCGTGTCTCTCCTGGGCACCTTGTGTCTCTCCTGGGCACCCCTTGTCTCTCCTGGGCACCCTGTGTCTCTCCTGGTCACCTCATGTCTCTCCTGGGCACCTTGTGTCTCCCCTGGGCACCCCGTGTCTCTCCTGGGCACCTCGTGTCTCTCCTAGGCACCTCTTATCTGTCCTGGTCACCCATGTCTCTCCTGGGCACCCCGTGTCTCTTCTGAGCACCCCGTGTCTCTTCTGAGCACGTGTCACTCCTGGGCACCCTGTGTCTCTTCTGAGCACCTCATGTCTCTCCTGGTCACCCCATGTCTCTCCTGGTCACCCCGTGTCTCTCCTGGGCACCTTGTGTCTCTGCTGGGCACCCCTTGTCTCTCCTGGGCACCCCGTATCTTTTCTGAGCACCCCGTGTCTCTCCTGGTCACCCCATATCTCTCCTGGTCACCCCGTGTCTCTCCTGGGCACCTTGTGTCTCTCCTGGGCACCCTTGTCTCTCCTGGGCACCCCGTGTCTCTTCTGAGCACCTCGTGTCTCTCCTGGGCACCTCTTATCTCTCCTGGTCACCTTGTGTCTCTTCTGAGCACCCTGTGTCTCTCCTGGTCACCCCATGTCTCTCCTGGTCACCCCGTGTCTCTCCTGGGCACCTTGTGTCTCTCCTGGGCACCCCTTGTCTCTCCTGGTCACCCCATGTCTCTCCTGGTCACCCCGTGACTCTCCTGGGCACCTTGTATCTCTCCTGGGCACCCCTTGTCTCTCCTGGGCACCTCTTATCTCTCCTGGGCAACTTGTGTCTCTCGTGGGTACCCATGTCTCATCTGGGCACCTTGTGTCTCTCCTAGGCACATCGTGTCTGTCCTGGGCACCCGTTGTCTCTCCTGGGCACCTCATGTCTCTCCTGGGCACCTCTTATCTCTCCTGGGCACCCCTTGTCTCTCCTGGGCACCTCGTGTCTCTCCTGGGCACCCGTTGTCTCTCCTGGGCACCTCATGTCTCTCCTGGGCACCTCTTATTTCTCCTGGGCACCTCGTGTCTCTCCTGGGCACCTCTTATCTCTCGTGGCCACCTCTTGTCTCTCCTGGGCACCCCATGTCTCTCCTGGGCACCTTGTGTCTCTCCTGGGCACCTCGTGTCTCTCCTGGGCACCCCATGTCTCTCCTGGGCACCCCATGTCTCTCCTGGGCACCTCTTATCTCTCCTGGGCACCTCTTATCTCTCGTGGCCACCTCTTGTCTCTCCTGGGCACCCCATGTCTCTCCTGGGCACCTTGTGTCTCTCCTGGGCACCTTGTGTCTCTCCTGGGCACCTCGTGTCTCTCCTGGTCACCCCATGTCTCTCCTGGTCACCCCATGTCTCTCCTGGGCACCCTGTGTCTCTCCTGAGTAGTGCATGTGTGTACACAGTAACTGGAATGGGTTTGCATCCAACAGGAGTTTTCCTTTCACTCACTGGCTGTCAAAGGCCTGTGTTGGACTCACTTCATGTCCAGCATTAAATTGTCTCAAAATGACCAGTTTCCAACTTTCTGCTCAACTGGAGCCATTAATCACTGAAACCAAATGTGTAAACATTCTAATTGATCTTACACACTCTGTGCTCCCCGATCTAGGGGAATTTCTGCAATCAACAGGAAAACTGTCAATCGGTGGGGGGAGGGAGGGGGGGGGGGGGTCTGAGTCATAGTAAGGGTGAGAAAGAGGAGAGAGTAACTGAGGCAGAGAGAGAGAGTGAGAGTGAGAGAGAGTGAAAGTGATAGTGACTGGGAGAGAATGAGAGTGACAGAGAATGAGAGAGAGAAGCATAGAGAATGTCTTTGGGGCAAAGTGAGACTGAGAAAAATAAGAGAGGGTGGTAGAAAATTGGACAAATGGTGAGGGTGAGCTGTGAGGGAGTGAAGGAGAAAGGAGAGAGAGACAGAATCAGAATGAAATTGAATAAGAGATCGATTGAGTGAGAGGTAATATAGAGAAAAACATAGTGAGTGAGAGTGAAAATAACAGAGTGAAAGTCAAGAATGACAGAGTGTGAATGAGTGAGACAATTAACGAGGGCACGAGAGTGGGGAAGTGGAGAGAAAGACTGAGAGACAGAGTAAAAGTGAATGGTAGAGAGAGTAAGATGGAGAGAGGCACAGTGAATGAGAGAGTGAAAGAGTGAAAGAGGGACAAAGAGAGGAACATAGTGAGAGGGACAGAGAGGGAGACAGTGAGAGAGAGGGACAGAGTGAGAGAGGGACACAGAGTAAGAGGGACAGTGAGAGAGGGGGACAATGACAGAGGGGAACAGAGTGAGAGAGGGACAGAGAGAGAGAGGGTCAGAGGGACAGTGAGAGAGGGGGAAATGAGAGAGGGACAGAGTGAGAGAGGGACACAGAGTGAGAGGGACAGTGAGAGTGGGGGACAGAGTGAGAGTGGGACAGAGTGAGAGAGAGGGAAAGAGAGGGAGAAGAAAAAGAGAGAGGGACAGAAAGGGAGAGAGGGACAGAGAGAGAGAGGGACAGAGAGAGAGAGAGGGATAGAGAGAGAGGGACAGAGAGGAAGAGAGGGACAGAGTGAGAGAGGGCCACAGAGAGAGAGGGACAGAGAGGGAGGGATAGAGTGAGAGAGGGACAGAGTGAGAGACAGGGTGAGAGAGAGAAGGACACAGAGAGAGGGACAGAGAGGGAGGAAGGGACAGAGAGCTAGAGGGACAGAGTGAGAGAGAGGAACAGAGAGAGAGAGAGGGACAGAGAGGGAGGGAGGGACAGAGAGAGAGGGGGACAGAGTGAGAGAGGGAGACAGAGAGAGAGGGACAGAGAGAGAGAGGGACAGAGAGGGAGGGACAGAGAGGTAGAGGGACAGAGTGAGAGAGTGGAACAGAGGGAGAGAGGGACAGAGAGGGAGGGAGGGACAGTGAGAGAGAGGGGGACAGAGTGAGAGAGGGGGACAGAGAGAGAGGGACACAGAGAGAGAGGGACAGAGAGGGAGGGAGGGACAGTGAGAGAGAGGGACAGAGAGAGAGAGGGACAGAGTGAGAGAGAGGGACAGAGAGAGAGAGAGGGAGGGATAGAGAGAGGGGGGGACAGAGTAAAAGAGGGGGACAGAGAGGGACAGAGAGAGAGGGGGTCAGAGAGAGAGAGAGACAGAGAGAGAGGGAGGGACAGTGAGAGGGACAGAGAGAGAGAGGGACAGAGTGAGAGAGAGGGACAGAGAGAGAGAGGGACAGAGAGAGAGGGAGGGATAGAGAGAGAGGGGGACAAAGTAAAAGAGGGGGACAGAGAGAGAGGGACAGAGAGAGAGAGAGACAGAGAGAGAGAGAGGGACGGAGTGAGAGAGGGACAGAGTGAGAGAGGCAGAGAATGAAAACTGAGATGGGTATGAGAGGAAAATAGATAAACATTGAGAAATACAAATAATGAGACAGAGAGACAGTGAAAAAAAGTGAGAAACAAAGAGACAAAAATGAGGTGGAATTGTAAGAAAGAAAAATAAAATGGAGAATGATAGAGAATATTCCAGCAATAAAAATTCTACAACTTAACTATTCTCTGCCAGGTTTGTCCCTTTCTCACCTGAAGATGCTGAGGGATGCGAGACATACTTTCGGGTGAGCTGGGAGGCCATTAGTATTTCACATAAAAGGCCGTCCTACTGGAGTGAGTGGTTCAGCAGGCTATTCGACTGGGTGAGGGTTACAGCACAGTTAAGTCTGTTGGTGCCCCCAGGTCGACTCAACACTGGTGCCCTTCCAGCAGGGGTCACAGGGAACTAATCAGGAAGCCTGGCTGGATTTGCCCCTCCCTAGTCCAGAGGTAAATATTAGTAGCCTGCTGGGATTGGGATCAAGTACCTGAGAACAGACTCGCAGTGAACTTCAAAACACCTGGTGATGAGCTTCACCCCAGCCAGGAGCCATCACTCACCCTCTGAACCATCAGAGGACAGTCAGGCATATCGTAATCACAAATAAACCCAAAGTATTCACACATATAGATGATGTGAGATATAATCTTGATATGTTAATCACATAACAATTATCCAGACTTAGAAAATGGCAGCTCTTTGAAGTCACAAGTCAGTGAGTGACAGCAGCCCCAGGTCCCAGTATTTCTCCCCCATCACTCCAGCCCCAGGCCCCCGATGTTACTCTCTCTCTCCCATCACTTCAGCCCTAGGCCCCCGATGTTACTCTCTCTCCCATCACTCCAGCCCCAGGCCCCCGATGTTACTCTCTCTCTCATCACTCCAGCCCCAGGCCCCCGATGTTACTCTCTCTCTCCCATCACTCCAGCCCCAGGCCCCCGATGTTACTCTCTCTCTCATCACTCCAGCCCCAGGCCCCCGATGTTACTCTCTCTCTCCCATCACTCCAGCCCCAGGCTCCCGATGTTACTCTCTCTCTCCATCACTCCCGTCCCAGGCTCCCAATGTTACTCTCTCTCTCCCATCACTCCAGCCACAGGCTCCCGATGTTACTCTCTCTCCATCACTCCCGTCCCAGGCTCCCAATGTTACTCTCTCTCTCCCATCACTCCAGCCACAGGCTCCCGATGTTACTCTCTCTCCATCACTCCAGCCACAGGCTCCCGATGTTACTCTCTCTCTCCATCACTCCAGCCCCAGGCCCCGATGTTACTCTCTCTCTCCCATCACTCCAGCCACAGGCTCCCGATGTTACTCTCTCTCCCATCACTCCAGCCAAGGGCTCCCGATGTTACTCTCTCTCTCCCATCACTCCAGCCACAGGCTCCCGATGTTACTCTCTCTCTCCCATCACTCCAGCCACAGGCTCCCGATGTTACTCTCTCTCTCCATCACTCCCGCACCAGGCTCCCGATGTTACTCTCTCTCTCCCATCACTCCAGCCACAGGCTCCCGATGTTACTCTCTCTCTCCATCACTCCCGCCCCAGTCCCCTGATGCTACTCTCTCTCTCCCTTCACTCCAGCCCCAGGCCCCGATGTTACTCTCTCTCTCCCATCACTCCAGCCCCAGGCTCCCGATGTTACTCTCTCTCTCCATCACTCCCGCCCCAGTCCCCTGATGCTACTCTCTCTCTCCCTTCACTCCAGCCCCAGGCCCCGATGTTACTCTCTCTCTCCATCACTCCCGCCCCAGTCCCCTGATGCTACTCTCTCTCTCCCTTCACTCCAGCCACAGGCTCCTGATGTTACTCTCTCTCTCCATCACTCCCGCTCCAGTCCCCTGATGCTACTCTCTCTCTCCCTTCACTCCAGCCCCAGGCCCCGATGTTACTCTCTCTCTCCCATCACTCCAGCCACAGGCTCCCGATGTTACTCTCTCTCTCCCATCACTCCAGCCCAGGCTCCCGATGTTACTCTCTCTCTCCATCACTCCAGCCCCAGGCCTCGATGTTACTCTCTCTCTCCCTTCACTCCAGCCCCAGGCCCCCGATGTTACTCTCTCTCTCCTCACGTCAGCCCCAGCGTCCTGGTGTCTCCTTGTTGCCAAGTGAAACGCTCTACTGTGCTAATCCAAATGGGGCCGTGCTCTATTCTGGAGAAGTGTCTGTAACCGGTGGCCCGGGTTTCAGTGAAGCCGCATTCTGTCTGCTGCTGCTGTCCTTCGTCCTTTTCTCTCCTAACATTGAGTACCGTGATTGACAGGTCCTTTTCACTGCAGATTCCTGTGTCTATCAGCAGCTCACTGCTGGGAGGACAGGTGGGCAGAGGTCATGGCAGTCCTTTCACACACACACTGGTCCACAAGTCTTGGCTGCTCAGCCCACAGCCAGGTTTTACCCCCGATCTGCACCCACACCTCTCCCGAAGTAGAACAGGAATGGAGATAGTCAGGAAAACTGCAGGGGATTGAGGAGCTCAGGATAGGAGCTGGGAATTGAGGAAACCAGGAAAGGAACTGGGAATTGAGGAGCTTGGGATTGGAGCTGGGAATTGAGGAAACCAGGATACGAGCTGGGAATTGAGGAATGTGGGATAGGAGCTCGCTTCACTGCTGAACAACCGGCACA
The DNA here is from genome assembly GCF_036365525.1 of Heterodontus francisci. Lineage (NCBI taxonomy): Eukaryota > Metazoa > Chordata > Chondrichthyes > Heterodontiformes > Heterodontidae > Heterodontus > Heterodontus francisci. The sequence continues at coordinate 71,064,067 of NC_090396.1, read as the reverse complement.
ACTTTATACTAGACTAGCAGCCACCATTATAGTCACTAATTAATCGAATAGTGAGGTCAGGAAAATTTTCTTTACCCGGAATGTGGGAAGAACGTGGATCTCACTGCCACAGGGAGTGGTTGAGATGAATAATATAGATACGTATGAGGGGAAGCTGGATAAACAGATGAGGGAGAGAGGAATGGAAGGATGTGATGATAGGGTGAGATGAAGGGGGGTTGAAGGAGGCTCATGTGTTTCTGCGCTGTAGACTGGATGTAATTCGAAACATAAAGCAAAATGAAAAGTTTCTGGATACGGGAAACAAAGACAGAAAATGCCGGAAGCAGTGGGCAGGTGAGCTGGGGTTGGTGGAGAGTCCTCAGGTTTGGAGCTTTGCAAATGGACTCTGCAGAAATTAACACAGACACCCCTCGATCCCAATCCTGCTCCCATTGCTGAACAAACCCCTCTGTACTCACATATACTGATTAACGACGGCAAACCCGGCAAGGTGGCAGGGACCCGCCAACATCTCCATGAACTAATGACCCCTCCCTCCTTCTGGGTGACCCCCAAACCCACTCAACGTGGTAACAACCTCCTGCTCTAAATATTAATTCCCCCTCATCCCCAGCACCTCCACCCCACCAGGCACTCCAGCCTGGCTGTCTAATTAGACAAAACTCTGAAAACCCTCAGCAGCTCAGGCAACATCCATCACAACAGTCCATGGTCCCCAGGACACAAACCTTTATGGCCTTGCCTATCATTTGTCTGCTGAGCATTTTCCAGCACTCGCATTTATTTAGCGCCAATCATTATGCAAAATTTGACACGGAGCCAAAGAAGGAGATAAAAGCTTGGTGAAAGAGGGAGGTTTTAAGGAGTGTCTTAAGGGAGGAGAGAGAGCTGGAGAGTCGGAGAGGTTTAGGGGGCGAAAGTACTCACAACAATCAGGAAACACTCGCACCCTCTGCTTTTTGTCTCACTACTTTACTAACAAACATACCAGAAGGTGAAAGTTCACCTGTGCACACCATGTGAATTAGACTGTTGAGATGAAATGCTCAACAAATGTCATTATTTATTTGCTAGTCAGACATGACTCTCAACTCATTTAAAAGGAGTCTGGATATGCACTTCGAGTGCCGTAATCCACAGGGCTACGGACCAAATGCTGGAAGGTGGGATTCGAATAAGTTGATCGTTTTTCGGCCGGCACAGACACGATGGGCCAAGTGGCCTCTTTCTGTGCCTTAAACTTTCTATGATTCAACATGATGAGCCACATCTCAATTTGCGAGTGTAGCACTTTCGCTTCTGAGTTGGAAGATTGTGGGTTCAAATCCCGCACAAAAATCGAAGCTGACACTCCCAGTGCCGGAGGTGCTGTCTTTTCGATGAGATGTTGACCCGAGGCCCTATCTGTCCTCTCAGCTGGACGTCAAAGATCCCATGGCACTGTTTCGAAAAAGAGTTGGGAGGGGTGGGCAGGGTTCTGCCTGGTGCCCTGGCCAATATTTATCCTTCGACTAACATCACTAAACAGATTATCTGGTCATTATCACATTGCTGTTTGTGGGATCTTGCTGTGTGCAAATTGGCTGCCGTGTTTCCTACATCACAACAGTGACTACACTTCAAAGGTATTTCATTGGCTGTAAAGCACTTTGGGATGTCGTGAAGTCATGATAGGTGCTACATAAATGCAATTTGTCTCTGCAGGGTGAGGTGAAGTAGGGTGAGGTGTATAGACACAAACCAGCTGGGTTGAGTGGCCTGTTTCTATGCTGTAAATCGTATGTAATTTTGCTGGTGAGCAAAGGGTTAAGCTCTCGGGCGGTTGTTAGCCAACTCCAGTGACATGCTGGAGTGGGAGCCGCAAGACATCATGTACAAGGATTATTTTGCCAAACTCTCTGTCGTGTCCCTTTGATGTCTGATCAACATAACTAAGTGCCTGATTCAGGAGGATTGACAGCTCCCCGATTTGCAACAAGCTTCTGCTCTGCGACCTCAAATCCTCCCTGCGTTTGTTCAACTGAAAAGCTGAGAAAACTTGGTTCAACGAGAGTCCCTGTCGGTCCTTTCAGTTAGAGTTGGTTTGATCGGGATTCAAAGACAGGAACTGGGGCTTGTTAAATCACCATGTGAATTCTCTCAAAGATAGCTTATCCCCTTTTTTTCTCTCAGATTCACTTTTCATTCACTTTCTCTAAGGTCAGTGTGAGAGGGCAGATGTAACAATGCAGAGAGTGTTTGTAAGATTTATGGAGACAGTGCTGAGTGCAGACACTGTGTGTGACAGACGGGAGGCTGCAGGCAGCTGTACTTGGGACTAAAGGAGAGCCACAGTCTGGAGGGAACCCATCCATCACCTGCCTCAATTTTTACTAGCTAGCTTTGGTAACCTTCGTTAATAACAGTGTACAGGAGTGAAGAGGGAGCTGGTTTAGGATAATTTTCAGGGTTTTCGGCTGGGGGTTGATGAAAATTAAGTGCTGGGACGTAAACCCCCATAAACAATAGTGGCATAAATAAGACTGTACAATAATATCCACTCTGTGACACTGTCCTTCACCAAGGAAGCAGCTGTGACATCCAGGGCTGTGAGGAGGCTTGAGGATGCTGCATTTTGTAGCTGTTATATTCTGACACAGCATCGACCCCTCATCGAATGGGGAAAAGTGCTGACAAGCCATTAACTTTCTCTTTGCAAGAAGACAGCGAGATGATGTAAATCAATGTTGTGACGTATTGTCTTGTCACTCACCATGATAACTTAGCACGCCCCACAAATGGTGAAAATCTGTCAAAATCTGCTTCTTCAACACATGGCTCCCCCCTCACTTGTTTATTCATTCTGTAAAGCACTTTGGGAGGTTTTTCTATGGTAAGGGTGCCAGCTCCTGTGGGTATCCGCTGTGGCTCAGTGGGCAGCAGTCTCACCTTGCACGACTTGAGCACATAATCCAGGCTGACACTCCAGTGCAATACTGAGGGAGTGCTGCACTGTTGAAGGTGCCACCTCTCGGACAGAACACTAAACCAAGGATCGTCTATTCTCTCAGGTGGATGTAAAAATTCCCATGACCACTATTTATCAAAGAGCAGGGAAATTCTCCCCAGTATCCAGGCCAATATTTATCCTTCAATCAACATCACGAAAATCAATGATCTAGTCATTATCACGTTGCTGTTTGTGGGAGCTTGCTGTGCGCAAATTGGTTGTCGCGTTTCCTACATTACAGCAGCAACTATCTCTCAAAAAGTACTTCACTGGCTATAAAATGCTGTGAGACATCCTGAGGATAAGTAAGGCTCTATATAAATACTTATCGATCTTGTTGCTCATTCTGCCCCACCAGCAGCACAGACAGCAGCTCCAACAGGGAATACAGACGCTCCTCACTTTGCCAGCTGCCTATGCACACAGCAGCCAGAGTCTCCAGCTCATCTGGCTATGGATGGGCCGCAGGTTCAGCCTCCTGTACAGGCCAACAGTGCAGTTCCCCATTGGATGTCCCATCAGCACTGAAATGACATTCTCCTGAGCTGCCTCTAAGATTCACTTCATAGTTTAAACTACAGCAGAGGAAGGGTTGAACAAATGGCCAGTGCTTGGGTGAGAACAACACCAACTGTGGGCTTTCCACCACTCAGACCTCAAATCAACTATTAATCCTACTACAACATTCATTTGTATAGTGCCTTAATGTAGGAAAACCCCCTAAAATACTTCACAGGAGTGATTATCAAACAAAAGTTTGATATCGAACCACTTAAGGAGATATTAGGTCAGGTGACCAGAAGCTCAGTCAAAGAGGTCGGTTATAAGGAGCATCTTAAAGGAGGAGAGAGAGGTGGAGAGGTTTAGGGAGGGAATTCCAGAGTTTAGGAACCAGGCAGCTGAAGGCACGGCCTCCAATGGTGGAGTGATGAAAATCAGGGATGTGCAAGAGGCCAGAATTGGAGGAGTGAAGATATCCCGGAGGGTTGTAGGACTGGAGGAGGTTACAGAGATAGCGAGGGGCGAGGCCACGGAGGGATTTGAAAACAAGGATGAAAACTTTAAAATTGAGGAGTGGCTTAACTGGGAGCCAGTGTAGGTGAGTGAGCACAGGGGGTGATGAATGAACGAGACTTGGTGCGAGTTAGGGTATGAAAATGTTCTAATGTTCTAAAAGCAGGGTTTTGGATCAGCTTAAGGTTACAGACAGTGGAAGATGGGAGGCCAGGAGAGTATTGGAACAGTTATCAGACACAAATTGACACCAAGGAGACATTAGGACAAGTGACCAAACCTGAATTTTCTATTTGTTTTGTTTATTTAATGTCAAGGGAGAAGGCAGTCCCAGCTCAGCAGATGTTTGAGGATTTGATGCCTTTTAGTGAACTATTCAAATGTTAATCACTTGCCTGCTGATTATTATCTGCCGCCAGTTATCCAAATCCTAGACCTGTGACACTGGCAGTAAAAGCCTGGGACCCCTGCGGGCTCTTTAATCTGACGCGCTCCATCACAAAACCATGGTAACCTGTTAGGTTACAGCCGTGGCATCACCTCGGGCAACAGGGAGGGCCTCACTGATTGGCTGGAATCATCATTTAACACCAGCTGATGATAATGAATTGCTCCTTCCACGTGCGATCCCGGATTATGGAAACAGACACGGCACGGAGCAGGCAAGGAACTTTTTAGGGGTAGCCAATTCTCCAGATTGCCCTGGAGTCTCCAGGAATTGACGATGCATCTCCAGGACGCTGTCTATGAGCCATACCCAGGAGAGGAAAAAACAATCAAAGCGGCATTTAAAGAAAATGTTGTCTATTATTTGCCGCAGAACAATTTCATTTATCATTAATAAAAAATACTGGAGACGGGGAAGTACGAAAAGGCTATTTGACTGGGTAGGGCGGTGGAGACAGGAGGTCATGTGATGCAACCTCCAAGAAAACACCCAACCAGTGTTGAAGACCCTGACACCTGGGGCTCCGGAATTGTAAATCCACTGTAAACGGGAGCAGCTCATTCCTGTAAACTACTGACGGATTCACCATTTAAAACATTTCTTCCCACTGATTGTTAAAGCTCTCTGCAGCTTTTCATCATCCAACTCTAGCCTTCGGTCACACCCACCGTGCTCAGCCTCCAGCTACGCCCTGCATGCAGGGGCACAACCAGGGAATACGCACCTTCCTCTGCTTCCCAGTCTCACCCTCCCTCCGTCCCTCCCTCCAGAGGGATGTGGACACATCAGAAGCAGATTCAATAGTAACTTTCCAAACAGGAATTGGATATATACTTGATGCATGGCTAAGAGGAAAGACTGGGGGAGTGGAAGATTGACGCAAAATGTAGGAGAGGGAAGGTGGGGATGCCAGATATAATAGAGTGCGCAGTTGACTGATGCTGGATGTATAAGGGCAGCACAGCTCAGACTGAGGTAGAGATCCATGGCAGTCAACCTTCTGGGAAGACGATGACACCAACAAACAAATGAATGGACCAGAGAGCCAGCACAGGCACAATGGGCAGAAAGGCCTTGTTCTGTGCTCTCTGCTTCCAGACACCGAGTTTCAGTGATTGCAGCTGAACCTGGTCCTGTCCTTGCTGATGAGTGCCTTCACACATACCAACGCAGGTGGGCAGGGGCAGAGCCAAAGGTAGAAGCCCAATTGGCAATGAACCTTAGTGATCAGATATAGTTTGAAAGGCTGGATCCACCCCATCCCCCACGGTGTGGGACAACCCGAAGATAAACCCCCTGAACCCCTCGATTAGATCCCAGTCTGTAACTCACTCCTGGGTATCTGTTGTTCTATATATAAACTCCCTGAACCCCTCAATTAGATTCCAGTCTGTAACTCACTCCTGGGTATCTGTTATTCTATATATAAAACCCCCAAACCCCTCGATTAGATTCCAGTCTGTAACTCACTCCAGGGTATCTGTTATTCAATATATGAACCCCCAGAGCCCCTCAGTTAGATTCCAGTCTGTAACTCACTCCCGGGTATCTGTTATTCTATATATAAACCTCCTGAACCCCTCGATTAGATCCCAGTCTGTAACTCACTCCCGGGTATCTGTTATTCTATATATAAACCCCTGAAACCCCTCGATTAGATTCCAGTCTGTAACTCACTCCCGGGTATCTGTTATTCTATATATAAACTCCCTGAAACCCTCGATTAGATTCCAGTCTGTAACTCACTCCCGGGTATCTGTTATTCGATATATAAACTCCCTGAACCCCTCGATTAGATTCCAGTCTGTAACTCACTCCTGGGTATCTGTTATTCGATATATAAACACCCCGAACCCCTTGATTAGATTCCAGTCTGCAACTCACTCCCGGGTATCTGTTATTCTATATATAAACTCCCTGAAACCCTCGATTAGATTCCAGTCTGTAACTCACTCCCGGGTATCTGTTATTCTATATATAAACTCCCTGAACCCCTCGATTAGATTCCAGTCTGTAACTCACTCCCGGGTATCTGTTATTCTATATATAAACCCCCTGAACCCTTCGATTAGATTCCAGTCTGTAACTCACTCCCGGGTATCTGTTATTCTATATATAAACTCCCTGAACCTCTCGATTAGATTCCAGTCTGTAACTCACTCCCGGGTATCTGTTATTCTATATATAAACCCCCTGAACCCCTCGATTAGATTCCAGTCTGTAACTCACTCCCGGGTATCTGTTATTCTATATATAAACCCCCTGAACCCCTCGATTAGATTCCAGTCTGTAACTCACTCCCGGGTATCTGTTATTCTATATCTCAACACCCTGAACCCCTCGATTAGATTCCAGTCTGCAACTCACTCCCGGGTATCTGTTATTCTTTATATAAACTCCCTGAACCCCTCGATTAGATTCCAGTCTGTAAGTCACTCCCAGGTATCTGTTATTCTATATATAAACTCCCTGAACCCCTCGATTAGATTCCAGTCTGTAACTCACTCCCGGGTATCTGTTATTCTATATATAAACTCCCTGAACCCCTCGATTAGATTCCAGTCTGTAACTCACTCCCGGGTATCTGTTATTCTATATATAAACCCCCTGAACCCCACGATTAGATTCCAGTCTGTAACTCACTCCCGGGTATCTGTTATTCTATATATAAACCCCCTGAACCCCACGATTAGATTCCAGTCTGTAACTCACTCCAGGGTATCTGTTATTCTATATATAAACACCCTGAACCCCTCGATTAGATTCCAGTCTGTAACTCACTCCCGGGTATCTGTAATTCTATATATAAACCCCCTGAAACCCCTCGATTAGATTCCAGTCTGTAACTCACTCCCGGGTATCTGTTATCCTATATATAAACACCCTGAACCCCTCGATTAGATTCCAGTCTGTAACTCACTCCCGGGTATCTGTTATTCTATATATAAACACCCTGAAACCCCTCGATTAGATTCCAGTCTGTAACTCACTCCCGGGTATCTGTTATTCTATATATAAACACCCTGAAACCCCTCAATTAGATTCCAGTCTGTAACTCACTCCCGGGTATCTGTTATTCTATATATAAACACCCTGAAACCCCTCGATTAGATTCCAGTCTGTAACTCACTCCCGGGTATCTGTTATTCTATATATAAACACCCTGAAACTCCTCGATTAGATTCCAGTCTGTAACTCACTCCCGGGTATCTGTTATTCTATATATAAACACCCTGAAACCCCTCGATTAGATTCCAGTCTGTAACTCACTCCCGGGTATCTGTTATTCTATATATAAACACCCTGAAACCCCTCGATTAGATTCCAGTCTGTAACTCACTCCCGGGTATCTGTTATTCTATATATAAACACCCTGAAACCCCTCGATTAGATTCCAGTCTGTAACTCACTCCTGGGTATCTGTTATTCTATATATAACCCCTTGAACCCCTCGATTAGATTCCAGTCTGTAACTCACTCCTGGGTATCTGTTATTCTATATATAACCCCTTGAACCCCTCGATTAGATTCCAGTCTGTAACTCACTCCCGGGTATCTGTTATTCTATATATAGCCCCCTGAACCCCTCGATTAGATTCCAGTCTTTAACTCACTCCTGGGTATCTGTTATTCTATATATAAACCCCCTGAACCCCCTCGATTAGATTCCAGTCTGTAACTCACTCCTGGGTATCTGTTATTCTATATATAACCCCCTGAACCCCTCGATTAGATTCCAGTCTGTAACTCACTCCTGGGTATCTGTTATTCTATATATAAACCCCCTGAACCCCCTCGATTAGATTCCAGTCTGTAACTCACTCCTGGGTATCTGTTATTCTATATATAACCCCCTGAACCCCTCGATTAGATTCCAGTCTGTAACTCACTCCTGGGTATCTGTTATTCTATATATAAACCCCCTGAACCCCCTCGATTAGATTCCAGTCTGTAACTCACTCCTGGGTATCTGTTATTCTATATATAAACCCCCTGAACCCCCTCGATTAGATTCCAGTCTGTAACTCACTCCTGGGTATCTGTTATTCTATATATAAACCCCCCGAACCCCTCGATTAGATTCCAGTCTGTAACTCACTCCCGGGTATCTGTTATTCTATATATAAACACCCTGAAACCCCTCGATTAGATTCCAGTCTGTAACTCACTCCCGGGTATCTGTTATTCTATATATAAACACCCTGAAACCCCTCGATTAGATTCCAGTCTGTAACTCACTCCTGGGTATCTGTTATTCTATATATAACCCCTTGAACCCCTCGATTAGATTCCAGTCTGTAACTCACTCCTGGGTATCTGTTATTCTATATATAACCCCTTGAACCCCTCGATTAGATTCCAGTCTGTAACTCACTCCCGGGTATCTGTTATTCTATATATAGCCCCCTGAACCCCTCGATTAGATTCCAGTCTGTAACTCACTCCTGGGTATCTGTTATTCTATATATAAACCCCCTGAACCCCCTCGATTAGATTCCAGTCTGTAACTCACTCCTGGGTATCTGTTATTCTATATATAACCCCCTGAACCCCTCGATTAGATTCCAGTCTGTAACTCACTCCTGGGTATCTGTTATTCTATATATAAACCCCCTGAACCCCCTCGATTAGATTCCAGTCTGTAACTCACTCCTGGGTATCTGTTATTCTATATATAACCCCCTGAACCCCTCGATTAGATTCCAGTCTGTAACTCACTCCTGGGTATCTGTTATTCTATATATAAACCCCCTGAACCCCCTCGATTAGATTCCAGTCTGTAACTCACTCCTGGGTATCTGTTATTCTATATATAAACCCCCTGAACCCCCTCGATTAGATTCCAGTCTGTAACTCACTCCTGGGTATCTGTTATTCTATATATAAACCCCCCGAACCCCTCGATTAGATTCCAGTCTGTAACTCACTCCCGGGTATCTGTTATCCTATATATTAACACCCTGAAACCCCTCGATTAGATTCCAGTCTGTAACTCAGTCCTGGCTGATGTTTGCTGATGAGAAACAGGTTTATGTTTTGCAAAGTGTTAGGAGATTCGGGTTCTGAAAGGATTAAGGAGGAGAATCGGTCCAAGGACACAGTGTGAGCTAATAACATTTCATCCAAGTATAGGAGCAACAACTTTAATTTATGTCTCGATGTGAAATGTAAAAAATTGTTCTGCTTGAATAAGAGTGAGGATACATGTCAGCATTTGTGTCGGGAGACTGAGGAATGTTCCTCACGTGTCAGGAGACTGAGGGATGTTCCACACGTGTCAGGAGACTGAGGAATGTTCCTCACGTGTCGGGGACTGAGGGATGTTCCTCACGTGTCAGGAGACTGAGGAATGTTCCTCACGTGTCAGGAGACTGAGGGATGTTCCACACGTGTCAGGAGACTGAGGGATGTTCCTCACGTGTCGGGGACTGAGGGATGTTCCTCACGTGTCAGGAGACTGAGGAATGTTCCTCACGTGTCAGGAGACTGAGGAATGTTCCACACGTGTCGGGGACTGAGGGATGTTCCTCACGTGTCAGGAGACTGAGGAATGTTCCTCACGTGTCAGGAGACTGAGGGATGTTCCTCACGTGTCAGGAGACTGAGGGATGTTCCTCACGTGTCAGGAGACTGAGGAATGTTCCTCACGTGTCAGGAGACTGAGGGATGTTCCTCACGTGTCAGGAGACTGAGGAATGTTCCTCACGTGTCAGGAGACTGAGGAATGTTCCTCACGTGTCAGGAGACTGAGGGATGTTCCTCACGTGTCAGGAGACTGAGGAATGTTCCTCACGTGTCAGGAGACTGAGGGATGTTCCACACGTGTCAGGAGACTGAGGAATGTTCCTCACGTGTCAGGAGACTGAGGAATGTTCCTCACGTGTCAGGAGACTGAGGGATGTTCCACACGTGTCGGGGACTGAGGGATGTTCCACACGTGTCGGGGACTGAGGGATGTTCCACACGTGTCAGGAGACTGAGGAATGTTCCTCACGTGTCAGGAGACTGAGGGATGTTCCTCACATTTTGGGGACTGAGGGATGTTCCTCTCGTTTCGGGGCTGAGGGATGTTCCACACGTGTTGGGGACTGAGGAATGTTCCTCACATGTTGGGAACTGAGGAATGTTCCTCACGTGTCAGGAGACTGAGGGATGTTCCACATGTGTCGGGGACTGAGGGATGTTCCTCACGTGTCAGAAGACTGAGGGATGTTCCACACGTGTCAGAAGACTGAGGGATGTTCCACACGTGTCGGGGACTGAGGGGTGTTCCTCACGTGTCGGGGACTGAGGGGTGTTCCTCACGTGTCGGGGCTGAGAGATGTTCCACACGTGTCGGGGCTGAGGGATGTTCCACACGTGTCGGGGCTGAGGGATGTTCCACACGTGTCGGGGACTGAGGGATGTTCCACACGTGTCGGGGACTGAGGGATGTTCCACACGTGTCAGGAGACTGAGGAATGTTCCTCACGTGTCAGGAGACTGAGGGATGTTCCTCACAT